>NW_002476301.1:0-520943 GCF_000189635.1 Tetrahymena thermophila SB210 | reverse complement strand
CCAACCCCAACCCCAACCCCAACCCCAACCCCAACCCCAACCCCAACCCCAACCCCAACCCCAACCCCAACCCCAACCCCAACCCCAACCCCAACCCCAACCCCCCAACCCCAACCCCAACCCCAACCCCAACCCCAACCCCAACCCCAACCCCAACCCCAACCCCAACCCCAACCCCAACCCCAACCCCAACCCCAACCCCAACCCCAACCCCAACCCCATATTTAAAAACTTATTCAAATAATTTAACTTAAAAAGAATTTTATAATTTAATTTTTTACTTCTTTATTTAAAAAAAAATTATCAATAGTCTACTAAATTATTTGAAAAATCTAAATCTTAATTTAAATTAAATTTACTGAATAATTTATTAAAATTAGAAATGCTTAAAAATAGATTGACTAAAATAATAAATGATATATATAATAATTTTTCTTTATTAATCGTACCAATTTATGCTAAATTATTTCTGTTATTTTTTTGATTTGAAGAGCAGATATAAAAAATAGAAAGAATTCTAATTAAAATAGATATATAAATAATATTTTATAGTAATATGATAAATTATATTCAATTTTAGATTGAACATATTTATATATTAAATTTTAAATGTTTGGCGTAAAAGAGGTCTTTTAATTATCCTAACACCAATACTTAATTATTATTTTATTACATAAAGATATTTTTAGCGCCAAATTCACATTATTTGTGATATTCATTAAGGAATAAAAGAAAATAGATAATAGGTTAGGAAATATGAGTAAAGCATCATAAAAGAATACAACGTAATAAACGCTTTTTAATACTCTGAACAATAAAAATAAGAAGTAATAATTGGAAGATTCAGCTGATGAGAGCAAAAATGAAAGCTCTCCATTGCAATTAAGAAAATCTAGTAGAATATAATAATAAAGGATAATATAAGAGTAGCAATCAATAGCTCCATAAAAGAAATAATCTGCTAAAATTAATTCCAAATAAAAATTAAACAACTAAAAAACTTAAGGTAGCTCTCAAACTACACTGAACTACTTACGCAAAGACAGTAATAATCTACAAACACCGTAAATATAGTCATAAAGTTTATCTTAAGATATATCTTCAATATAGTCTACCATTCCTTCTCCAAGTATTAATATCCCTAAAAAATAAAACTAGTAGCTATTTCAAAAAGTTATATCTGATATCAATTATGAATTGATAGTTTAAAAAATAGAAAAATTTTAGCCATTTATATCTTCTCTCGTCAGCAATATCACAAATTATATGAAGGAATAAAAAAATGAAAAATAGCAAAAATTAGAAATTAACGTTGATAAAATTGAGAAGATGATCAAATATATATTATTTCGTTTTATTACATCTTCACCCTTTTCTATGTGGAGTAACTTATATAGTCCTCAAAGAGTATCTCAAGTAAGACAGTTATTTTAGTTCATATATTGATTTGGCTAATTTAAAATATAAAATGTATTACTAGTACATATAATAGTGGATTGATAAATTTTTTTAAATTTATAGATTTTATATTAATATTTTTTTTTAATTTTAATATTTTATAAAATAGTTAATAGAAGAATCTAATGGATAATTAATTTAGTTATGGATTAGGAAGTATTATAAAGGTATTAAAGATAAATAAAAGGGGGAGTCACTATTTGGTTATGTTGATTCTGATGATGACTTTTCTGAATACTTTGATAATACCTCAAATAATAGTAATATGAATGAAGAATATACAAAACTGTTGAATAGTAATGCCTGCAAAAATTGGAAAAATAAAGGAAATATTTTAATATTAAATGGTAGAGAAGGATGTGGTAAAACAACTGCTTTAAAGGCAGCAATTAAGTCACTTAAAATGCAAGTAAGTGAAATAAATTTAAAAAATTGACAATAATTAAATTTGAATTAAAATATAGATTATAGAAATTAATAACAGCATGAAAAGAGGAGGTACAGATCTTAAAAAAATCACTGAAATTACTTAAAGCTGCGTTTTATAAAATGGCTCTTCTACAAATAATGAAAAGCAATAAAATTAAAATAAAAAAGGAACGTTGAATTCTTTTTTTGTTCCTATTAAAAAAATACACTCTTAAAATACTTAAGAAAGTGATTAACAAGATTAAATTAATATTGATGCTAAAGATTCAAGTAAAAAAGTGATATACTTTAGAAATTTTGATATTCAGCTTGATACTTTATTTTAAAATGAAGTTTTAAAGTTATCAGAAAACTCTAAAGTTCCCTTTATATTATCAATTAATTAAGGTAAAGATTATTTTTTTATATTTATTATTAAATACTGCATTTCCTCCTTTTTGCAACAAAAAAAAAATAAATTTTATATTTTTAATAAAAAAAAAGATAATGAATAAAATTTAAAGGGAATTAGTCTTCAGGACAAAGATATTGTTTAGTTTTAGCCTATATCATATGAATAAATTACTATCTTTTTATACATTATATTTGAAGTTGAAAGAAATTATAGAAAATACCATTTTATGAATCCCTTATATATTGCAAATTTAGTCAAAGAAGATAATGAAAATCTTTAAGATTCTGAAATGTAAAAAGAGTAAAAAGAATCAAAGGAGGATATCTTACTCTAAAGCGAGGAATTCAATACTTTTATGATAAATTTTCCCTCTGATGTTTATTCTGAAAAATAACACATAAATACAATTAGTAAGTTAGTTCATATGTTTAATGGAGATTTGCAGACATGTCTTTCTTTTGTTTAAGATAACATTAAAATTATATCTTAACGTTCTGAATTTGCTACTATTTCTAAATCGATTGATTACAACTAATTGAGAAACATAAAGTTAAATAACCTAAATTAAATATTTTTAACTGATATTCCTATTTAAGAAATAAGTAAATAACTAATTTATGAAGTGAATAATTTTGAATCTTAAATTATATTTTATAATATTTAGATGATACGTTTAAATTTAACACAGAAAATACCTATCAGATATTTCTAAACTCTTCACATATTCCTTGTTCTGACTACTCAGAGTAGCAGTTGGAGGATAGTTTTGAAATAAGAGAATTATAAAATCATTTAATGAACTTAGAAAACGTTTAAGCCTTAGATTTACTAAATGTAAGTATTAATTTTGTATTACATACATATTTTAATGTTGATTTATAAATTAGAGTAAGTTAGAGAATGAGAAATTAAATAGAAAAATATTCAAAGAAAGTTTGAATACAAAAGATTCAGAATAAGAATTATTTTACAACAAAGAAAAAAAGATAGGAATAGAAAAATTTTGTTACAAAATCAGCTAATTAAAAGATGATATAAACTTAGAATTGCAAACTCTTTGCAAAAATATTAACTCTAATTATCCAAAAAATTAGCAAAAACAAGCAGACAATAATAAAAACATAGATTTGATTGTAGTCTCTAATTTTTTATAAAATAATCTAAAGTAATAAATTAATTTTTCTTAATAAAAATGTGAATTATTTTTAATTTTAACTAATAGCTAAACAGTAAACGACCTTTAAGATAATATATTTTATCAATAATATAAAAACTACAATGTTTGCACTGATAAAGCTGAAAAATCTGATAAATTTTATATTAAAAAGTCTCTTATAAAATAATACTTTCAAATAATTCCAGTAATTTTTTAAAACAATTTTTTATTTTCTTATAAATATTTTTATTTTAAGGTATTAGACACTATAAAAACAAACTATAATATAAGTTCTAAAAGAACAAGATCATAATATAATAAAACTTAAAAAGATATCGCAACAAACCCATTATCAATAGTTGAATAAACAATTAGCAAAAGCTCGTATGCTCAATTTAAATTACTACTTAGTTAATTTAATCTTAGAAAGCAAAACAGTTTTTCATAAAACTATCAAAAAGATAATCAAAACATATAAAATATTAGTAATACTCTAAATGTACTCTCATTACAGATTTCTCAGTAAAGTGATTCCTCATAATCAAGTTTAGAAAATGAAGAAAATATATAAGTTAATGAAGAGAAATCAATTATTCACTAAAAAAAAACTGAGAATATAGAAGATCAGAACAAATACGATTAGCAACAAATTTAAGATTTAAGTTATACTGATTAAAAATATTAATAAACAGAGTAATAAAAATTAGAAGAACAAAATTAAATAACTACGTTTTAGAAATATCCAAACATAAATATTATTGAAAATAAAGATAATTTAAAAGATAAAGAAATGGAAGTCGAATATTATGACAATTAAAATGAAAGTTTAAAATAAGATTCTGAAAATGTAGACCCAAATATAAATTCATAAAATTTAATAAATGAAAGAGATTCAAAATAAAAACTCATAAATGATTAAAATTTTTAGTATCAGCAAAATTAAGTTTCTTAAATTGCTTATTAAGTTTGAAAGTCTTAAAAAATAGTAAAATTAATATTTAAATAAGAAAAATAAATAAATAGCTTCATCTATTTCTTTATCTCCTATATAAAAGCAAATAGAATATTTAAAATTGTAAATAATATTTTAAACTCGTGTTATAACTGACTCTTTGTTAATAATTTCAAATTAAATAAATATACTGTTTTAATTTTTAAATTAAAACTTATTTAATCGTGTTTTTTATTTATCAGCATTCTTAATTTTCTTAAACAATGTCTATTCGATTTAATTTTTAAAAAATTGTTTATTTTAATTTACATTTTTTAAAGAAAAAGTTAAGTTTGTCATTGATTTTTTCAAAATAATTTATTTAACGTTAAAAATAAATATTATTAATTTAAAACATTTAATTAAATAAGCTTTTATTTTAGTAATTTGTTTTCAATTATTAATAATTTACTAAATTTAATTTCAAATTTTAGGTAGTTATAGAATTTTTTATTATTTTTAACAATATTTAAATTTTTGAATAATTAATTTTTATAATAAATTTAATAATTTGATATAATTTATTTTTTATAATGATTTACCAAATTAAATTATTAAATTTAAGTAATAACAAATAATAAATAAATAAATAATTTCTATAAATTTTTAATTAAATAATTTTAATGAAGACTTTTTAAAATTTGAAATCAAATTTATTTTCTTAATTTTTAATTTTTTATTAATAAATTAATTATCGTTATAATTATAAAAGTAGATAATTAATTTCAAAAAAAAAATAATTAAATTAAAGAGTTTTAAATAAATTAGAAACTTAATTTATTTTGATTAAATTAATCATTTATCAAATTTATTACAAATTTAAGTATCTTTTCTAATTAATTTTAAGAATAATTTTAAAATTTAATTGATGGATTTTTATTTAATTGAATGATAATTTATTTTCTTTAATTATAAATGAATCTAATCTCAATTTTAAAAAATTATTGTTTTAAACATAAAATTATTTAACTTTCTCTAATTAATAACTCAATTTTCAAATAAGTCTTCTATATTAAAAGATACCTTATAAAAAATAGTTAAAAAATTAATTTTAGGTTTTAGTAAGTTTAAATATAGACTTCCCTTTTATTTAAATAATAGCTTAATTACTTCTAATAATAATTATTTCATTTTTTAAAATCATTTCTTTTTTTTACTTTTATTATAAAATAAAATATATTAGATAAATAAAGTCCGAATTCAGCCAATTTCAAATTTTAAAAAATTAAAAATAAAAAAAACCATCCTATATATAGGTAATTCTATTATAAATAAAAATAAAGACCCATTCAGAAATCATTTAGGGTGTGAATTCAATCCAAAAAATTAAAATCTCAAAATTAATAAAAAATTCAAAATTAATAAAAATATATAATATATTAATAAAAAAAATTATAATATCTCTCTGATATCAAAATCAGACTATATATCTCTCTACTCTGTAAAATAGAAGTGAATAATTTATTTTTACTTATAAAGTATTAAAAAAATCAAAATATAAAAACTAAAAATCAGCAACATTGAAAAAATGAACAAAGATAATAATTCTAAAATTTAGCAAACTTTTGATTAATTTTAATGTGATCTAAGTGAAGTATTGTTCCGGATGGACCATTTTTATATTTAACATTGCAATTATTTTAAATTTACAGAACTATAAATTGGAAATATTATAAACAATCATGAATATTAACAATTTTTCGTAAAAGTAACATCAATAGTGTAGTAGGCCAAAATTATCAAATCAACTATCGAGACAAATAATAAATAATAAAATATATTGTTTTCACATATATATACAAGAGAATTACTCATTCCAAGATTTTTTGATTTATTATTTTAATTTAAATTAACTCTACCTGTTTTAAAAAACATTAAAGAATTTTTAATATTGTTTCTAGATATTATATTATGTAATAAAGATGATGTTGAAGATGGTGAATTTGAATAAATTTTTGATGAATACTAAAATTGCTTAGAATAGTTATAAACTATAAAACTTGAAGAAGTTTAAGAGTAAGATTTAAATAGACTCTAAAAAAAATGTGTTGAGTACATACATACATTAACCAGAAATTAACTCTAAATATGAATAATCTTTAGTAGATGTTTAATAACAAAAATAAAATATGAAATTTAATTAAAGTTGTAGACAGGATGAATAAATATAAAGTTCAGAATGTGCTTTCAAAAATTAATAAATTTAGATAATCGATCATTCTATGTATTAAAATTAATAACAACAATTTTAGGAGAAGCAAATTCATTTAAAGTAAGATTTACTATTTGTTATCCTTTTTCATTTATTTTAATTTTTATTAAAATAAAATTTTTAGATATCCAAATGGCAACACTCAAGACTAATAAAATTTTTAAGAAATTATATAATGAATATTTATAAAATTTGATGTCATTAATATGTGTTGTTTGTTTTTTTATAATGTTTAGATAAATATATTTTATTATTTTCAACATATTTACATTGAAATTTTAATTATATGAATAATAAAATATTATTAACACACAAATAATTTTATAAAATATATATTAATATATAATTATTTTTATATTTTTATATATACTTTTATTTATCTTCTATCATACAAATATATGTTATTGTTTTCAACCTATATATACAATAATTTGTCATACAAATATATGTTATTGTTTTAAACCTATAAATACAATAATTTGATGTTATAACTTTTATATATGTTCTTTATCTTCTATTAAAAAAAAATAAGTTGTTTTCATTGATAAAGAGCTCTGAACATTAATAAAAAACAATCATTAATGTATAATTTGTACTAACTAAAAACTAATGATAAATGCAATATTTACACTAATTCTAAATACCATTAAAAGCATTATTTGTCCTAATCAAAACTATTGTTAAATGCAATATCTATTCTAATTAATAAGTATTATATATAAATTAAATCATAATAATAAAATATCAATCAATTAAATATCAATAATAAGATATTTATCAAATTAAACAACATTTGCAAAATATTTATCAAATTAAGTCATAATTTTTACATTAATCACAACAATCAATGAATCACACTAATAAAATACTGATCAATAAAAAAATAAAATATTTATCAAATTAAATCATAATTAATCTTCATATTAATCGCATTTATTTAATTAAATCACAATCTATATATTAATCGTATTTATTAAATTAAATCACAAACTTTATATTAATCACAATAATCAATAAATCACAATAATAAAATATTTATCAAATTAAATCGCAAATCTTTATATTAATCAATTAAATCGTTATAATAAGATATTTATCAAATTAGATCACAATCTTCATATTAATCACATTTATTAAATTAAATCACAATAATAAAATATCAATCAATAAAAAAACAATAATAAGATATTTATCATTATTCAAAATAGTAATTTATTTCCTAGAATTTTGTAGATTAGTGACTTATTTTGGATTTTAGGTTTTATAAAATAACAATTTATGACTAAAATTTAATTGAAAGATATTTGATAAGTTTATTACGGTTTAAAAATTTCTTGAAATTCAATTTAAAAAATCGTTTTAATATTGTTGATATGTTTAAATCTTAACTAAGTTTTAATCTTAAAACAGAAAGTAAATATAGCATGACTTAAAAAATATATATTTTTATGGCATAATGATAAGTTAGTATTTAAAATATTTATAAAAATAGAAAAAATTTTTTTGAAAAACAAATGAGATAATTGAAAATTTAAATAATAATTAATTTATTATGAGCAAATCAATCTATTCATTTTGAATTATTATTCAAAATAAATAAAATAAAAAACTTGAAATAATTCTTAGATTTCATTTCAATTAATCCATATTAGCTCCACAAGCTCTCTATCTATCTATTTATCTTTCTTTCTTGGTTTAATTTTTTTTATTTATTTTGTTTGATGTTTATTTATTTTAATTAAATCAAAATCAAAAAAAAAAAGAAACTACTTTTAAGATAATTGTCCAATCAATATAATAATAACAAAAAAGTATAATTTGTTAATTAAATTAAATAAATATTGTAAAATAAATACAAATAGATATATAGAGATGCCTCCAAAATAAACAAAAGTTGTAGCCAGCCGTAAGACTGTTATGCCTATTAGTAGAGCAGGCAGAGCTTAAATCCGTAGAAAGGATTCTAACACTCAAAATAATATGAATGACTAAGGTATGGAAGATGAGGAAATCGATCAACAAAGAGAGGTATATAATATATTAAATTCACTCGTAAATTAGATGTCCTCAACAAACAAAACAAATAATACTCTAATTTAAACAAAAATATTTTAAATATTCTATTTTTGTCTAGCAAAATTTAGAATTGAGCTAGTGTAAAATAAATAAAAAAATGCTAGGGAAAGGCATTAAATATTGAGGATATTTAAACGAAGATACTACAGTTTAGTTATTAATTTAACTAAATTATTTATTTAATGAACTAAAGGGAATGAAGAACCAATACGAACAATTAACTGCCCAAGAATTAAATGAAGATATGCCTTCAAAAATGTTAGAGCCAAAGAACCCTCAAGCTCCTAAAAATATCACTGTTTATGACTATTATACTCGTAAATTTAAGACTGATGAGTTAGTCGATTAAATGATTGTTCATTTTTCTATGGATGGTGATTATATTTGGAAGGAATCAAATGAATACAAAACTTAAGAAGAAATTCGTGATACAAAGAAAGCTTTGATCAAGGAAGCAATGCGTAAATAAGAAAGTGAAGAACCTGGTGCAAACCATGATGAAGAAGCAATTAAATAAACTCTAAGAAACAAATTTAATTACAATACACGTGAATGTTAAACAATTAATCCTTCAATAAGAGAGCGTGGAGTTTCTACCGAACCTCCACCATCTGATACAATCTGTGGCAATATTACTCAATGGGAAATTTTTGATGCTTATTATGCAGAAATTATGAAGGTAAAATAACTTATTCTAAAATAGGCATATATTTTGCTTTTGAAGTAAGCTCAATCAAATTTTAATATCTTTGCAACGAAGATTTTACCTTCCGTTGCAAAGCAAGTGATTGAGCAAATGATCAAGCAATTAAGCTATATAAAATCAAAATTAGAAGTTACAATTCAATTTATTAGAAGAATGCAAGCAAATCTTTTTATTTTTCAAAATTGATTTTAAAAAACTAAAAAAAATAAAAATTTTAAAAGATTTAAAACAAAAAAGTTACATTTATTTAAAGTTTCTTAAATTTTTCAACTAATATTACTTAGTAGTTTATAATTAAATTGGATAAACTGATATTATTATCATTAAAAATATTTAAAATTTCAAAATATTAACATTTTTTAAGGAAAATTTGTATCAAAAATAAAATTATTTTTTAGAAAATAAAAACTCATACATATTAAATTTGATTATATTTCCATTACATAGCATTAAAAATATTATAATAATTTCAATAAGGATTTTACAATTATATTAAATACAAATTTTATATTTATGTAATCAAATAGGACCATCAAATTGAAAATAAAAAGAAGAAAGAGGTTGATTAGGATAAGAAGCAAGATTAGTAAATAATTATTATTTAGTATAACTTTGATTTATATAATTATTTTTGTTTTATTTAAAATTAGATCTATGTACTCAACTTCGTTCAAAAGATGTTGCAAAATTATGGAACGTATGGTTGTATAAAACGATTAGGAAGATAAGTATCATGATTATCGTTATTATTGGAGTTAAGGCGACAACCTAGAAGCTGGTAAAAATGAAGGTAATATATACTTTTAAAAAATGAATTAAGAAAAAACTAAGATTTTAATTTAAAAATAATATAAAAAAGGTCATTTATTACCTATTTGGAGATTTAGTAATGAAAAGCAAAGAAAGAAAAATGTTACTAGTATTTGTTGGAACCCATTATATCCAGATTTATTCGCAGTTAGTTTGGGTAGTTATGACTTTACTAAATAGCGTATGGGTTTAATTTGCTTATATTCTTTAAAAAACACCACACATCCAGAATATGCCTTCAACTGTGAAGCTGGTGTTATGTGTTTAGATTTCCATCCTAAAAGTGCTGCCCTTCTTGCTGTCGGTTTGTATGATGGTACTGTGTTAGTTTACGATATCCGTAACAAACACAAGAAACCTATTTATTAATCAACTGTACGTAATTAAAAGCACACAGATCCTGTCTGGCAAGTTAAATGGAATCCAGATACTTCCAAAAATTATAATTTTTATTCCATTTCTAGTGATGGTAGAGTCATGAATTGGATTCTTATGAAAAATAAGTTAGAACCTGAAGAAGTTATTTTACTTCGTCTTGTAGGTAAGAATGAAGAGGAATCAACTTTAATCGGTTTAGCTTGTGGTCTCTGCTTTGATTTCAATAAATTTGAACCTCATATCTTCCTTGTAGGTACAGAAGAAGGTAAAATTCATAAGTGTTCTCGTGCTTACTCTGGCTAGTATTAAGAAACCTACAACGGCCATCTTCTTGCCGTCTACAAAGTTAAGTGGAATAACTTCCATCCTAGAACTTTCATTTCTGGTAATATTATTTACTATTTATTTCACATCAAAAAATAAAATAAAAACAAATAAGAATTGTTAAGAGTGAAAATTAAACTATTTTTTAATCTAAAATAGCTTCTGCTGATTGGACTGTAAGAATTTGGGATAGTAAATACACTTCATAGATTATTTGTTTTGATTTATCTATGATGGTAGTCGATGCTGTCTGGGCTCCTTACTCATCAACTGGTAAATAATTCAAAAATAAATCATAAAAATATAATTTGCTTATTAATAATAATAATAAATACAGTCTTTGCATGTGCTACTATGGACAAAGTTCAAGTTTATGATTTGAACGTAGATAAACTCAATAAATTGGCAGAACAAAAGATTGTTAAATAACCTAAGTTAACTAACTTGTCTTTCAATTATAAAGATCCTATCTTGTTAGTTGGTGATTCTCACGGTGGTGTTACTCTTGTCAAGCTCTCCCCTAATCTTTGCAAAAGTATTTAGCTTTATTATATTAAATGTAGCAATTTAAAAATTTTTTTAATTTAGGTGGACCTGAAATTAAATAAACTGAAGATAAAAAAGCAATGGAAGAATTTAAAAATGTAAAAATAGAGGATTACGAAAGAGAAAAGATGGAAAATCTTCTCGCTGTAGTTAGTAAATGGGAAAGGGAAGATGCTTGATCTCTCTTTAATGTCTGTCTGTCTAATTTTTGTTTAATTTGGAAAGCAAATTTATACATAAAATATTTTATTCAATAAAATTCTAAATTATACTACAAATCAAATCATACAATCTTCATGTTTATTGTTTATAAAATTTAAAGTAAATAATCTTCTGTTTCCATTATTTATTTATTTCTACAATAAACTTCAAATTTTTTATTTAATTTGCATAATTTTGTGCACTTTTAAGCAAAAAGTGTATTAAATAAATAAAAATACACAAAGAGTTGCAATAATTAACATTTAAATTTTTTAATTAAAACTTAAAATTGGTTTTAAAAATATTTTATAATAGATAAATTTTATGCGATTTAAATAAAACTTAAATTATTTATGTGAGTGATTGTGTAAATTGCATGCTTTTTGTTTCTTTTTAAAAAGGCTAAACTTAAAACTAAAATTATTTGACTTCATTTAAGAATAAATTTTTATCTTAAATAATTAATTATTTGCTTGAGCATAAATTTTGTTTGGTAGTTCTTTTACATTTTATTCATTTATATATAAAGATAACAACAACATATTTATTTTAACTTGATGAAAAAAAAAAAATATTCACATTAATAAATTGATATAGAGAGTTCGTTTGAAGAATTTTGTATTTGATTTTGGTATTTAAATAATTTAGTGAGGACCATATATATAAACTGAACAGGAATCTTATTTATATATACATTTTCCTAAATTGTATAATATAATTCTTATGGATTTATCAATTTTATAAAGTAAATTAATTCAATCAGTTCTTCTTAGCCTTAGATTCAGCCTTGAGGTTAGCTTGAGCTCTGACATTAGCTCTGTGGAAGTTAACGAGCTTCTTAAGAGCGAATTGCTTAAGACCCTTAGATTGGAATCTACCTCTAATAACCTATTATTTAAGAAATTAAGTTAAAATTAGTTTATTTTGATTTATTTGCAAATGTTATTCTTATCATTTATAAGGAAGTAAAAAAAAATACTATCGTGTTTGTTTTTCGTAAAATAAATTTATTTTTAATATCAACTTATCCGATAGAAATATAAAAATTTTGTTGTAAAAACAGCTTATCAAATAATAAAAAAAAAAAATAAATTTCTATTATTTTAATTTATGGAGCTGAATTTTCACATCTTAAATGTTTTTTTAAAGGAATAAATTCTAATTCATTTTTTAGCATGGGTGAGTGTTTAATCCGTTCTAACTACTTTCCATTTAGTTTAATTAATATTCATATTACATACAGCTAATTGATTTCTTATTATCAAAATTTTTACTTAAAAGAGTTAATTTTATTTTTGTTTCATAATTCTTTTAGTTTTTTACTATAGATGATCTAAAAAAATAAATATTGCTGCTATCTTCCAAATAATTCTTTGATATTTTTTATTTAATGTTATTAGTATTTCTCTTCAAGATTTTCTCACTCTTCCATAATTATTTTTACAATTTTCATATTTTCAACTTTTAGGCCAAAAAATATGTTAATTTGTTTGTTTCTTTCTTTGTTTTATTTTCATCTTTCATAAGTTTACTTCCTTATCAAAACTTTATCTAATATGCAATTATTTTTTACCTTAGCAACTCTTTAAACACCACCCTTAACGGTAAGAGTTTCAGCTTCAATGGTACCAGTCTTCTTGACCTTGTGAGATTGGTTCTTTCTGAGGGAAGTAGCAATAGCTTGCTTGGCACCACCCTTCAAGGCGACACCGTGTCTGTGGGTGAAACCTTTTTTATTTGAAAAATTGTATTAGGAATTTTGAAAATTAATTTTTTTGTCTCTCTAATCAATATTGATTATATATTCTATCCAAATATAAAACTACGAACGCATTTCAATACACTCAATCATATTTTATTCCTTCGGAAAAAATGAATTACTCTCACTAAAAAATAATATATTGTCTTTTGATAAACCTTTATAGTTAGCCTTAAAATACCTATATTGAGTTTATTTTAATGACATCTTTCTAAACGCTTAAAATGTAATGCAATTTTTGATCAATTGCATTTATTCTTTGTTTATTTATTAGGAGTGTTGTGAAAAAGAATTTTAGTTAGTTAAAATGCATGTCCGCTCATTGGAAGAAAGATAACTAATCGCATCTAATTAGAAAAGTAAGATGAAAAAAATGCAAATTCTGCTTACCAAGACCGACTTGAGTGTTTCTACCAGTGACAGAGAAGGGGTCAGTGGTGAAAGCAACACCGTTGTTCTTAACTAAGAAAGCGTTGTTGTTCTTGACGATTTCCCAAACTAATTAAGACATTTTTATTGATATTTGAGGTGCTAAATATATTTAGTTTTTTTTCTTTTTTTTAATTTGATTTCTTTTTTTCTATCTATTAAGTGTTTATTAATTTATCCACTCAAAGTAATACCAAATCTTTCTCCCTTGTTAATTATGTATGTGATTCATTCATACCATTTCTCTTTTATTTTTTGTGCTTTTAGATTGATCACTTTCATTCATTATATATCCCTTATTCAACTCATTTATCTTTAATATTACTAAATTCATTTATGCAATTTACAAGCATGCATGGCAATATATTGCTATCTCTTTCCCTTATATTTTGGAAGACTTTCATGAAGATTATTTCTTATATATCTTCTCCTTTCTACTTTTATTTTCAATTCATCTTAATTATATTATATATACTATCTAACTTTTAAGCTTTGAAAGCAAGCATTCATTTATCTTCTTTAGATTATCTCATTTCCTTTTGAGTAGTTTATTTAATCTTCAGTATATTTGCACCTTTTTATGTTTTATTGTACAAAATCTAATGTTTAAAATAAAATTTTCTACAAAATAATTTAATTATTTTAAAATTATATTAATAAAATAAACTAATTATCTTTTATTTACCCAACCCAAGTAAACTTATAAACAAAATTAATTTTAAAATATAATCGATAACCTTTTAAATTAAAATCACCATAGATCAATCATTAAAAAAATATATTCTTTTCAAATTACTATTGATAAAATAATTTTATTTGCTATTAATATTATTAAAAAAACGTAAAAAAATTAATTATGGAATTTAAATTTAGACTTTTTCATAAAAATATTGAGATTAATGTAAAAGAATTAAAATTTAAAAAAAATGTAAAACTATCAAGTTTAATATTAAAAATTAGAATAAATAAGCTTTATATCATTGTATTAAACAAAAAACTTATTAATTAATAAAAATAAAGTTAATTTCTTTTATTTTTATTTTGTTTAAACCTTAAAGAAGCAAAATATTTAGATTTATTTATTATAAATAAATAGATGTAAAAGTTGATAATACATTTTTTAAATCTCAAAATATAATGAAAATATTTAAATATTTATTCAATTTTAATTAAATTGAATAGATATAAAGTAATTTCTAATTATTTGCTAAGAGTTGAATAAACAATACAATTATGTAATTTCAAATCTTAATTTCTAAATTTTTAAATGCAATTAAGCATATAATACCATTTAAAAATCAAATATAAAAGATAAAAATATTCAGAAAAAGTCTTCAGTGTATATGTAAATAAATTAAATACATTAAAATTTTAATCTAAAAAATTTGTTACTTTTAAAAATATGATTTAAGTAAAATATATTATTTAATTATTTAACAAAGAATTTGAAGAATGGAAGTAACTCAAAAATAAATAATCAAATTTTTAGATTTATTTTGAAATTGATGTATAATTTAATCATATTTTTTAATCAATTAATATAAAAAAACCAATATACAGTAAGTCCTCATTAATTCTCACCCCTTTAAACTTTCAACATTTTTCCGAAATTTAGACACCATTTTATACTTAAAATTATGGAGGAGTTGGTGAGAATTAATGAGGATTTATGGTAATAAATATTATAAATTAAGATCATATATAACTTAAGAAATTTAATCATTATAAAATCTTAAGTTACAGAAAAAATTGTAGAAAGTTTATTTATTGATTTAAATAAATAAATAAAAAATATTTAAATGATAAATTTAAATTTAGGTAAGAAAGATAGAAGATAATGGGTATTAATATTTTATTTTATAGATTAAAACAATAAATCTAAAATATATCAAATAAATACGTAATACAGTAATACAAAGTTTAGAATATATTAGATTTTTCAAATTTTATTTGTGAACTTTCTAAAGCTAGTAAATCTAATTAATTTAACATTTTAGTTGTAGAAATCTCGAGCTTAAAGATTGATTTTAGAATTTATTTCGATTTTAAAAGATGACTTTATATAGATAGAATTATTTTAATATTTTTCAATAAAAAAACTTGAAAGAGCTCACTTTTCTGTGAGTTCTCTAAATCCTTTCCAATCTTAAGGAGCTTGGAAGCCATAACCTCCCATAACTTCTAAGATTGTTCTAGTTGGACCATCATCTGGACACATTTTTAAGCCAGCATTTAATATGTTCTTTGATTAATCCCAGTGACCATCTAAATACTTTTAAAATCCTTAAGCAAAGTTATCTTAAAATTATTGATTCCTTGTTTCAAATAATAGATATAAATCTTTGGTTTCTTGAATGAAAGCATCTGCATTCCAAGGTTCTTAGTTTGAAATTGCTTGTTCCATTATATCTTTCATCTCTTCTTTCTTAATTTGATTCATGTTATGCTATTTTAATTATGATGAAAATAAAATTTTAGCTTTATAAAAATCTCAACAAATAATTAATACTATATCGTGTTTAGTTAGATTAGGGTCTACTTCTTTTTTTGGAGGCATACTATCTACATCCATATCAACAGTAAAGAGACCAATAGGACGAATTGAACCTTTAACTGTAACTCTGTCAATATATCTAGTATAAGTTTTCATTTCAGGAGTGAAGTAGGATTATAAATCAGATGAAATGAGAAGAGGAACACCATATTATTTAGTAGCAGCTTCTAAACGAGCAGCCATGTTGACGTTAGGACTAAGATAAGAAGCATCTATCTTAAACTCTGAACCGATAGCTCCCTCTATACCCCAACCTATATGAAGACCGAAACCCATTTTGACTTTGTAATTTTCAATTCTATCCTAAAGACGCTTATCTTGACGATAGGCAAGAATTTTTGGAACTCTATTTATTTATGATTGTATTCTCAAAAAGGCTAAGCAAGCATAGTCACTTAATATTGATATATATTATTCATCTGAGAAAGTAATCTCATTTGTTTCATCGTTAATGGAATATTTTTATTCATTAATTCTCCAGACAAGTAAGAAAGCATCACCAATATTCTTATTAGCGGCACCTAAGAATCTATCAGTGATTGTATGAACTATGTCACCAATATTATTCACAAAGAGCATGACATCTTCCTATAATTATTAAATTTAATGAATTTTCTCAGTTTAGTCAATGAAAGTTTATTATAATTTGAATTTATAATATATTATAGCTAAGGATTGTGAGAAGAAGAAAAAATTAATGCTTTTTACTTAAAGAACTTCAGTTGCATCAGTAAAGTTTCTAATATCGCAAAAACCATAAATAGCGCACTTCTTTTTACCAGGAATCATAGGATCAACATCACCTTATCTACCCATATTAATTGCAATAATTTCAGAACCTATTTATTTTGATTAGATGTGTAAAATAAATATATTCAAATACTTAAATTCAATTAACAAATAAATAAATAAATACCTGCTTCACCAAAGCCAAGAGCGAGCAGTGTTCCTATTTTCACAATGGCATTTTCTATGATAACTGTTTCATATTGTTCTTTATTTTCTTCATCACTAATAAGCTTTTGATCTTTTGAAGACAGAGGATCATTAGCTATAGCAATAACTTTATCTCTCATACGCTCGATAGGACCTAGAGCCAAATCACTAGCATCTTTAGAAAAGAGAATAGCACCAGCTGTTAAAACTACGCAAACAAAAATTGTATTACAAAATGATAAGGCAGAAGAAATGATTTAAGTTTATCTCAAAGACATGACACCTACAAGATTTAAAGCTCCATCTGATTTAAGTTTCGAAGTGAGCTAATCTTTTATATCTTATGGAGCATCAGAATGATATTAAAGAAAGGTATCATGATCGAATGAATAAACAGCTCCTAATTTCTCATCGAAACGTAAGTTATCATAATCGCTATCTTTAAACTATATACCGTATGAGTCAGGGAAGGGTGTTTAAAAGTATGAAAGCACTGCTGGGACAACATTAAACATATTTATGATATATTACATTTGGTTTTATATATCTAAAATAGTAGATTATGTCTCGCATACCATTTTCATTTATTTTACTGATATATCAATAGGAGAAGGTGGATCAAAATAGTAATCGACAGAGAATAAAGGCATGATGAATACAAGAACTAAAACTAAAATGATAACTCTTTTAGTAGTTATATCTGTCAAAATTCTAGATACTTTTGATTCTTTTGGAGGATTAAATCCCTAAATAAAATTTTTTATAACAAGATTTACTTATTTATTTGATTGACTCATTCATTATTGATTCGAAATCACATGATATCATATATCAAATATTTAATAAATAATTTAATTTACTTTTTATTATTAAATTTATGAGTCTTTTGTTGTTGAGGTTTGAACTTGTGACTTGCTTGCCTCTTTAGTTAAATATAAAAATTCAGTTTTTTAATATTTTATTTTGATAAATTTTACCATCTTAACCATCATTGAATTGGCCACTTGATTCATTTGGGCCTTTTGAATCAGATTGTCCCTTTGAATCTACAGCTCCTTTGGAATCAATAGGGCCAGGATGTACTTTCTTTTTCATCTTTCTCTTTCTTATTTTTTCCATAAGTTTAAAATTACTTTAGCTTTGATTAGCTTTCTCAGCTAATCTATTTTCATGTTATTATTATGCTGCCTTGTATAGCTTGACAATACGAATTAACCTAACAAGCCTGACAACTCTACCAGCTCTATAAATTTTAAATAAAAATTATTAATATAAAAATAATCAATTTGTTTATTTATTACTTTGAACCAACTCTTGAAGCTTAACCTGCTTTTTAGACACCTCCAATTTATCCTGATCCAGAATTAAATATTACATTATTGAGCATATTAATATCAAGAAGCATAGATACTGTCGAAAGAATATCTAACCAGAAAAAGAATGAGAAAGTGTAGCCTTCTTTCTCAACCATACTCATAATAATTTCAGCAACAAAAGTACATATGACAATGATGGTACATATATCAAAACCCAAATCAGCATCTTTCCTTGTTGTCATGACTCTTATATCATCAGCAAATAAAGAGTACACAGTAAAGACATTTACAATAATTTAAAATATACTGCTATCCAAAATAATTTTGAATATTTTAACTTTATATTTTTTCTGCTTATGTGCTTCATCTTCCTCATCCTTGAAAATTGATAAATTTTTAGAATCACCTTAATTTGAGTTTGAATCGCTTCTGTTAGATTCTTTTTATGCCTCGATACCTATCTAGGAAATTCTAGGATTCACTTTTTTTGTAAGCTCCCTATTAAAATTATGCATATTTATCAAATTTAATTATCTTTAAAAATTAAAATGGGTCAATTAATTATTAATGAAAATTTATCAATAAAAACAAGATTTTTTATAAAAAGTTATTAATATTAATTTTTTAAAAGTTTGAGCTACATGTAATATCTGTAAAAATTAAATAAATTATTACGTTAAAGCCTCAGTAGCTTCATTTTTAGAGTTAGTGTCAATAGATGTCCTATCTAATGAATATTCATAAAAATAATTAAAAACAATAATAGCTACATCAATTTATAGAATTTTTTTGTTTTTCAAAAGTAACACATATTATTTCAAATTAATTCTTGTTTGTTATCAATCAGTTTTTTAACAAAGGTTTTTTTTAGTGATTCTCACGATTTTAAAAGTAATATTTTTAATGAAATTAGTGAATTTTATAGAAGAACAAAAAAAATAAAATTTTAAAATTACTTTAATTCTTCTTGTCTGAGTCTTATTTAAGTAAGCGATTCTTTTCATCTTCTGCCTTTTAAATATTTAAGATTCAATTAATAAATGAAAATTTTTTAACAGAAATAAAATACTTGCTCATCAGATTGTTGCTACTACTATGATTATTATTATTGCTACTAGAGTATTTTAAATAATAAAGTGATTAGCATTGCTTAAAATAATAGGGAATTAATTGCTGAGAAATAAAATAATTTAATTTCAATTAACTCATTTGGTAACTAAAAAAAAAACCACTATTTTTATTATTGTACTTATCTGACAATAAGAAACGATTTGTTATTCTCAAACCATATTCCTTCTTATATCATTTATAAAAATTATTATTAAATTAAATGCCTAACCTTAATAGGTGGTAGCTCAACTACTGCATGCTAATTTTATTTTTCGTGGTTCATATTAGAAACACTATTTTGTAGCGTATTTATTTCTACCTCTCTTAGTTTTTCTTAAGACATAAACGACTTTAACTCTCAATATTTTAACAACAATCTACAATTTTTCTTCCAGCTTAATGTATTGTTTGCTATTAATTTACCTTTCTCTCTTTGTTTTTATTATTTTAATAACTCTTTTAAGTTAATAACTATTTAATATTTCTTGCACTCTCTCTAGTTTTGATTGATTGTCAGCTAATTTAACTTTTATTAAACAATCAATAGTCCTTATCTCTCTGTATTTTTCTTTAATAACAATAAGGTTTAACTATTAATTTATTCACCTTATCCCATCTCGAGTCACTTGAATTTAATCTCACCTATTGACTTATTTTTTTTATTTATATTTTGTCGTTTATTAATTCTTAAAGTGCAAGCAGAAATGAATCAGTTATTTTCTTAATACATTTTTATTGTTTTTTTTTAGAATTTAGACAAAATAAATTCAAGGCACGATTAATATTTCAAAAATATTGCATTTATTAGATTTTTAAGTTTATTTATATAAAATTTTTTTACAATATTACTGAATGCTTATGCAATTAATTTAAAGGAAAACTGCAATACTATTTTAAACTCTCTAGCTAGCTAAATTTTTTAACTTACTAGACTCATTTTTTATTGCAAAATAATCCATAAGAACCATCCGCTATTTTTATACAATATTTTTTATATCACTCATAGGGAATTAAACTATATTAATCTAACATTTTTTTAATAAAAATACCATAAACAAAAATATTAAAAAAAGTATAAAATATTTTTTATGATAAATTTTCTGTTTATTTTTATAGTATTCTAAACTCAATTTAAAAAATTCACCAATAATATATAATTATTTAAACTAATTAATTTTCTATAATGCATGCCTTCCCTATTTTAATTTTACAAGTAATAATGGAAGGAAAAAAATAATTAATCATCAAAATATTAAAGTAAAATGATTTCTAAAAAAGATAAGTAATATTGTATTCTAAAATTTTTTAAATATTTACAAATTGATGATAAAAACAATTTCAAAACGGATTTTTTAATTAAGAAATTTGCAGATAAAGCTGTCTTGATAAATTAATATTAAATGCAAATTAAGTTTTAACTATTATAAAAAATAACTACAATATTTAATAATATGTAAATAAGAATGAATTTTTGGATAATTAAACTCATTTTAATGCTTGCAATGTAAATTCACTATCTGAAGTAACAGAAAGTATGAATTAACCAGATATTTTAGACTAATATGTGCTAGGCATAATATAGTAGCCATTTTTACTTATTTCAGATAGGTGATAAGTTTCTTCTAAAACCTAAACAGGCAAAAAGTTTATATTACCTATTCTCTATTCAATAGAAATTTTTCCTTCTCTTTTTTCTAAAAGATAAATACCAATCATACCACCTACTGTATTCTTTAATTTTAAATAAAAACAAAATTTAGTTAAGTAAAAAAAACACAAATTTATATAATAGTAAGAATATAAAACTTTTAAGTTACATAAAAATAATAGTTTAATATTTTACCTTTGTCTTGGCTTTCCAATTTTTCTCAGCAATAGCTAATGTTACTTTAAACGATGTGGGTTTATTTTCTTTAAAGTTAAGCAAAAATTTAGGATTTTATGTCCAAGTTTTTTTTGTCATATCTTTTTCAAATGGATCATCATATAAATGGCAGCCTCCATCTGATATATCTTGCTCCCATTTACCAATCAATACACAATTTTTATTTTCATCCAATCTTTAAAGTTATACAGGATTATTTGAGTAAATAGTAAGCTTATAATTAGCGTTTTTGTCCTCTTGATCCATCGATGGAATTATTATAAAAGGACCTAGATTTTTATTTTTTCAAAAAAATTAAAATGCACGAAGTAGCCAAATTAAATAAAGCAAATTAATTAAAAAAATTTTAAATTTATTTTCTGATTTAAACTTTTTATTTGTAGTAAATTATATAAATATACCTTCAGTAGGATTCCATTTAAAATATAAAGCACAGACTTCGTCACTAATGTATGTAGACTCTTTAAATTTTTCAGCATAACCTATAAAAAGCTTTCTTTCTATGTTTTCCATAATTGGTGGCTCTAATTGTTGCTATGTTTAAGTTAACAAACGGGCTAAATCTGATTTAATAAAAAAAATTTAAAAGAGTTTACTAAACAAGTATTATAATATCATAAGCAGTTTTTAAATAATCAATTACTTGAACCAGCTTATTTTCCTTTAGACTAAGTTTGGATTTCTTTTTTACCCTTTCCTTAGGTATTTTGCTTTTCAGCAACTTCAAATCTACAAATAGTCATACCGATTTTCAAACCTCTTGTCCTTCTGATTTGGCCAACTTTCTTTAAAATTATCTATTCAATTAAAAAAAATTATTATTTAATACTTTGGTTGTTAAGTAATTAATTTATAACCTTGAGGTTAGTTGGCTAAACTAAATTTAAAAAGTATTAAGGATTTCTACACCAATTTGCATTACTTTTATTTTCAATTTTTCTTTTTCCTCCTGAATTAAAATCTCCCCACTATCCATCCATAGAAACTTCAAGTGTTTCAGGCATTTCATTGACCGAAACCTTTTTTATATTTGTTAAATCATATTTGATATAATTAGAATTAAAAAAATATGTATGTATTTTACAGCATCAGATGCAAATATTCTTAAATAAAATGTTCTTTTTTCATCTTTTTTACTATCTGTAATCATATTAGGGACAATTATGTAATTTCCATAATTTTTTCCTTCAAATCTTTTAAGTGATACGTACTAGGTGATTTCTCTTTAAGCAGGTAAAACTCCGTTTGGATTAGCTTCAATTATGATATCATTATCCTAAGGTCTTTCCCAAACTCTATTGTTTCTATCCTTATTTGCTATAACGATAAAATTACATTAAACATATGAATGTTTGCTCAGTTTTTCATCCTCTAACATCAAACTAATATATAACTTTGTCTCTTTTTAAACTTTTAATCTAAATAAAAATATTTTAAAATTAAGAATTAAATTATTTTTTAAGAAAAAGTATTTATTTCAAAAATTTACCTGAACTAAGGATTGTTAAACCACTTTTCATCTGTATCTAACTAAAGGAACTCAGGCATAGGTTCTTATCCTTCATATTCCATTCTAGGAGGACAGATACCACCCTTTATTAAAAAAAAACATATTACTAAATGAGTACAAAATAATGAAAATATAACGAACTAATTACCTAAGTTTTTCCTTACCACTTTGATTCTATGGAATAGACTTCCCAATTTTCAGGGAAAACCTTGCAAACATAGAGCTTATTGAAGTGAAGATACCACTTTAATTTTAAAATATTGTTAAAAACAAATCAAGGTAAACTTTAAAATTACATCGTGAAAACTCATCCACCATGTTCCATCTGATTTTTTGGACTTAAAGACAAGCTTTAATTTATCTCTTAGCTCCCCTATTAAAATGTGAATATAACTTTTAAATATATATTAAATTTATTTTTTATAACATACTATATTTATCCCATTCTTCAGAATCATCACAGAAAGGACCGTTCCAGCCACCATCTGTACCCCAAGGGTTTCTTATTCTGATCAATTTTAAATTTTCTCTAGGAAATTCTCTGATATCGCAAATACCATAATGATGATTTTCTAATATACCATGAGTACCAGTATCTGCATTTTTCTTTAATATAATTTATGATTTTTATTTAGAGTGTATAACTTAAAATCAAGAAAATTTGTTTAAATAAATTTCATACTGTTCCTTTGCCTTCAACATAGTTAACACATCCAAGGTAAAATTTTTAGTGGAAATAGTTTGTTAGTGTTTACCAAAATTAATTTGATTCAATTAATTTCGATGTGTCAGGATCGTTTAATGTCCATCCTTCTGAAACACCTCCAGTTAGATCAACAAGACCTTCTAAGATAGATCCTTCACATATCTTTTCGTAGCATCCATGAAGTTTAGAATAGGCTTTCTCCATCAAAGGAATCCAAAATTCAGAGGGAGAAGCACAGTAAGTGAAGAGAATTTATTTTGAT
This sequence comes from Tetrahymena thermophila SB210, assembly GCF_000189635.1. Taxonomy (NCBI): domain Eukaryota; phylum Ciliophora; class Oligohymenophorea; order Hymenostomatida; family Tetrahymenidae; genus Tetrahymena; species Tetrahymena thermophila. The sequence goes on along the minus strand of NW_002476301.1, from coordinate 496,795 downwards.
TCAGGATCATAAGGAAGTAGAGTATCAACAATGACTTATTTCCACTCACCATTCTTGAAGAATTAAAATGTGACAAAGCCTGCAGAGTCAAAATGAGATGTTTCAACAAAGAGCTTTTCTAGTAAATCTCCGTGAGTGCTTATAATAATAATTGCTCCAATAAACCAACTTTCACCAAATGCACCCTACTTTGCATCTCCATCTTTATCTTGAATAAACTTTGCTTCTTTAGAAATTTCGTGTGGACGCAGCCAAGTAATTTTACGAACGTCTTTTCCCCATTCAGGTATATTATTTACATCCTTGAAAAGAGATGAATTATCTGGAGGAAAATCTGGATCTTGCCATTTTTATCCAGTTTCGGCATACATTTATAGAATATTTGCTTCAAGTTCTTGATAGCGGGTCATATTATCATCCCCAATTTTATCTTCATTATATTCATTATCATCTCCCATTAAGTTATTTCCATCTTTCTAAGAATTTTCTCCTTCATCATACTCTCCCATTTCATCTGATTTCTCCTCTTCATATTATTCACCTTGATCTTCATTCTCATCAGATTAATTTAAATTATTTTGATCTTCTATTTCTCTTTATTGTTAATCACTGCCATTATCTCCTTGTGACCTTGAATCATCACTTGATGCTTTTATATTATGAATAAAATATTGAATTATAAACTAACACCTTAAAATATTCAATCAATCAATTAATTAAAACATTTTTTCCATAACATTTTCAAACTTAGAGCCTTAACTTTATTAAGATATTTCATATATTTGCAAATATTTATTTTATAATTTTAACAATATGTTAAATGATTATAAATAAACTTGTATCAAAGATAATTTATTATTTTTGATTTTTTTAACTTAAAATTCTTCAAAATGGAGCAAAATTAAATTTTGTGCATCACAAATAGTAAGAGCTATATTATGTAAATTTTCAGCTAAATAATTATTAATTGATATTTACCGTTTGATTCGCTATCTGACATATTCTCTTACTATTTCTAATTGTTTAATATTTTAATGAAATTGCAGAGTTTTACTTTTTAATAATAAATTATTAATTTAAGGACAATATAAAAATATTAGTTATTTTTTTAATTTTTCAAAAAAAACTTTGTTAGTTATATTGCTATCAAAATAAAATAATCCCTAAACAGCTATTCTACTATTTGGTGATTAATTCATATACATAAGCGAACATTAATGACCATCCTCTACTAATATGCAAAAACAAATAGCATCCCAAAAAAATATATCTTCTAAATCCAAATAAAAAATTTAATAAAAATATTTATTTTATTAACCAAAAAAAAACTAAACATATGCATAAAATAATAAAAAGTACAGTTTCTATATTGTATAAATAACTCTCAAGTTTATTATCATGGTCAATATCTATTGTAAAATTAATTTGGAATAAAAGCTTAATAATTAGGCATTGTGTATATTTAGAAGATATTTTAGATTAACTAAAATTCCTAAAATGTAGAAACTTAAATATATTTTAAAATGAGTAAAATAAAAATTTATTTGAAAAATTTTATGTTTAAAATTATTTTTTTATTCATAAAAGTTTTAAAATAATTTAAAATATTTATTTTCAGTATATAAAAAAGGAAAATTTGATCAAAAGCATAATTTTTGATTTAAAAAATGAAATAAATAAATTTGGATGTGAAAAAAAGATAATATATTTTAGTCAGTGAGATTTAATTAAATTTGATTTGAATTTATTAATTAATTAATTTAAATTAATTTTATTTTGATTAAATAATTACTTACAATAAAATATATTTAATTTTTATAGCTTTGATTTAGATATTTATTTATTTATTAATTGACTATTAGAAAAAATATATATATTGATAGAATAAATGAATCAAAATTTGCAAATTTATAATTAAATTATGAATAGAGATAAGATATTAGTTGCAGTTAATCATGAATGAATGATCACGTTTTGGAATCTTTCTGATCTTATATGAGAGCATACTGCTTCTTCCTTCCTCTTCTTTCTTATTTGTTTATTTATTAATCTAAAATCTAAATAAAAAAAAAATTTAAAAAAAGATTCTCCTAAATAATATATACTTTTTAATTAATAAAAATAAACAAGGAATAAAAATTCAAAGAACTTATTTCCATTATTTTTCATAGCAAATATAAAATAGCAATCTAAAATATACAAATTAACATATCTGAAGCAAGCAAATGGTAAAATAAATTAATTACTTACCTACTCAGATTATCTAAATGTCTCCTTATTATTTGATTCAATACTTATATTATATTTCCTTAATGCCACACATTAGAAATATAATTTGGTTTGATGATAGGAGACATACATAAATAACGAAATTAAATAGTTAATATGTATATATTTTAAAAATAAACCAAATAAAACTTAGAACGATTTATCAGTCACAACTTTCACTCAAGACGGCTATATTAAGTAAGTAGAGTATGCACAAAAAGCAGTCAGCGATAGCGAGTAATTAAATTTTTTATCATTATTAAAATAAAAATAGTTATTTTTGATAGCAATTATTATATCAATTGAGCATTCTAAATCAATAAATAATTTGATGAAAATATTTTTTAAAACATTTTATTTCTTTAAAATCTAATGATTTCATTTAAAAAGAACTATTTTAGGTGTAAGATGTAAGGATGGTGTTATTTTAGGTGCTGAAAAGAAATTATAAACTAAACTTATGGTTGAAGACTCTGACAGAAGAATTTATAATATTTAAAAAAATATCGGAATGGTAATTATTTAGATTACTACTCAATATTCAAATAAAGCAAAACTGTTTTTGTTTTTATTCAATCATTTAATCAACTTATTTTAGATAAAATTTGTTGATGAAATTGATCTGATTATCAACTTAGAAATTCCATACTTTGGATTATCTTTTTATTTACTTTTTATATTTTAAATAATATAAGATTGTTGGTGGTAGAATTCCAGATGGTAGAAATGTAGTCCATAGAGCTAGAAAAGAAGCTTAGGAATACGAAAAATATTTTTCTATGCCAATTTCAGGAAGAGTAAATAACTTTTTAAATTGAAATTAAAGCTTGAAAAGCTTTGTTTAAATAGCTTATTATAATATATCGAAAGCTTTTTCATATAAATATAAATTCTAATAATAATTTCTTATGAAAACAGATTTTGTCTGAAAGAACAGGATAATATCTTCATGCTCACACTTTATACGGAGCCTACAGACCTTTTGGTTGCTCTGTTATTATTTCATCATATGATCCTATTGATGGTCTTCAATTACATCAATCTGATAACGCTGGTTACTGCTTAGTAAAAAAAAAATAATATTTTTTATAAATCTAGAGTTATTTATCTATTAAAATAAAACAAAGGGTTATTATGCTTGTGCTTAAGGATAAGGTAAACAAGAAGTTATGGCCCATTTCGGTAGAAGAAATTTTAGAGATTTAACTTGTGAAGAAGCCCTTCCCTATGTTATATTAGCGTAAAATAAATAATAAATATTTAAAAAGAAAAGAGTAATTATAAAAATTAAATATTATAAAATTAGTTTAAATAAGGCACGTAAAGAAGCCAATGAAGGTATTTATCAATATGAAGTAAGTTGGATCACTGAAAAGAATAACTATGTTCATTGCCATGTTCCAAACGATATTAGAGTAATAATCTACAATTTTTTCAGATTAAAAAAAAACTCTAATTCATATATTTAGGATAATAAAAATAAAAATCATATGTTAATTAAATATTTATTTAAAAATAGGACTCTGCCCAAGTTCAAGCTGAAGCTATGATTGAAGCTGAAGATTCTGCTTGAAATTGATATATATTATATATTTATAAATTAAAAGAGAATAGTAAGATTGTAGATTTATTATAATTTGTAAATTCCTTTCTGTAGTATTTTTATCTTAGCAAGATACGAGCTACAATTTAAATTTTTATAAAAATTAATAAGATTTATTTGTTGATATTACAATCAATATTTTTTAATTTTTTTTAAATTGTACTTTTATTTTTTATTTCAAATAATTGAAAAAAGTTTTAATTTTTAATTAAATAAAGCTCTATAAATGTATGCAAAAACAATTCAGTAAAATTAAATCTTATTAAATTCAAAATATTTATTATTATTATTTTTGTTATTCTATGTTCATTAAATGTTATTTTTAAAATTACTTAATAATTATCAACATAATTATTGCTTTGTCAATTTAGACCCTGTTTGGTTTATTATTAAGTTAGTTGAAGCATTATTTGTTGTTGAAAAAAACAAAAAATATATTTATTTTTCTTTTTTAATGAATATTTTTACATTAAAATAGATATTATTTTTCATTTAGAATTTTTTTGACAGAATATATTTAAATTTCATTGATTTTAAATATTTTCTTGTGTTTTACATTTTATATAGTGGTCATAAATTATTTATTTTAATTCTATTGGAGGTGAGTGTATATTATTTAAATAATGACTTCCATTTGGAATAGTTAATAGCTGTGAACCTTAAATTTTATTCACGATTTCTACTGATTTTGTGTAAGGTATAGTAAAATCTTTGTCTCCATGCACAATAAGAAGCTTTCGACCTAAGTTTTATTTATTTATTTTATCAAATATATCTTATATCTTATAATCTCGTTCTCCCACAACATCAAGAAAACGAGTTATAGCAGGAGCCATCAAAACAGTTGGCCCTTACCAATATCCTTGTGATAAAAGAAGTAAACCTATACCTCCACCCCAGCTTATACCTACTAAAGCATCAGGATTACTCTCATTTAAGCCATTTATTTAAATATTCATACAATTTTAAATACATTCATATCCTGCATTCTATAGATTAAACTTATTTCTAATTAATACTCTTGGAAAACTATTTTATTAAAGTATATTCCATCTTGAGATTTTCATGTAAGGAGTAACACATTTTTCAAAGTTTTTTTCAAGATATTTTTGTTTTAATTTGAGCATTTCACCCTCCAAACCATGGAGAAACATTAATTTAATAGGTATTTTCACTTATTTTTACATAGTTAAGTCCCTTTTTGTATTATTTTGAAATTAATTCTATCAAAAATAAATGAATTTGAAGATTCTAGAAGTAAAATAAAATTTTTATGATAGCAATTAAATTCGTTTTTCAACAAAAAGATTATTCTAACTAATTAACAAGCTAAAAGCCAGCTAGATTTTTTATTTTCACTAATTAATTTTAAAGTCTAAAGATCTTTACTAAAAAAAAAATAGTTAAATAAATAAATAAATTCTTATAAGACATCATCATAAATAAATAAATTAATAAATAAATAAATTTTGGAAGATGACATGATTTCTCTAAAAGTTAATAAGGTTCAATACAATATAAAGCTTTTTGAGAAATAAAACATACTTTTTTTGATTAATGAATAGTTTATTATTGTTTTTTAAAATGGGAAAATAATTATAAGATATTTCAATATTTATAGTTGTCAACGAATAAGGATTCCTTGGCAGATTGGTCATCAGTACCTTAGTACTTGCCCAATTGAGCTTCACCGTTGGCCTTAGCTCTAACTAAGAGGGCAGCTTGAGCAGCAGCAAGGTTTTCAGCCTTACCAGCCCAGGTCTTGACTGCGGTGTTTTAGAGAGCTCTACCGTAAGAGAAGGAAAGGAACCAAGGTCTTCTAATACCTTCAAGTCTGTTCATGGCATTCAAGTTGACGGAAGCTTCTTCTTCAGATTGACCACCAGATAAGAACTATTTATTTTAAATAAAATTAATCAGTGTTTTATAGAATTTTAATTTGATTTGATTTTTTTTATTGAAGGTCAAAAAAATAAGTTTGAAGCTTATTAATTTTTGAGATATTATCAATAATATAATTTGTTTAACTTTGCTAATAAATTAATAAATATCAGTGTGATTTAGCTATATTATCCTCTTTTTTGCTAAGGGGAATCTTAAACTTTTAAATTCTATTAAGTTTTTTAATATCTTGACAGAACCAAAAAAGATACCTATCTATGTATTTTTTTCTTCTTATTAATTTGTTTTTTTAAATCCTATTGATTTATTTATAATCTTCATTTCAAAAAATTTTCAGATCATAATTCATAAAAAAATTTTTTATTTGTTTTTTTGTTTGTTTGTTTGCCTGCCTTTTTGAATGGGCATAATTAAAAATTTTATTAAACGATATAAGGATAAAACTTAACTACTTATTTCTAAATGACACTTCAAATAAAAAAAAATTGTTTATAAGAATAGGAATTTTAAAGTTAATTCTATAATTTCTTACGAAAACACCAACCAAAGCAGGAGGAATAGTTCTGGAAAGAGCAGTAACGGTACGGATGGCAATTTCAGAGGCAGTAGCCTTAACACCACTGGTAGAGCCAGGGGTAACCATGTTAGGCTTAAGGAGGCAACCTTCCCAGAAGATGTTGTTTTCTTAGAGAGCCTTGACGACGGAAGCTAAGACTCTTTCAGTGACCTTTTGTGAGACTTCAATGGAGTGGGGACCATCAATCAAGATTTCAGGTTCAATAATGGGAACCAAACCGTTAGCTTGGCAAATAGTACCGTATCTAGCCAAACCCCAAGCATTTTCTTAGATAGCTTATTCAGAGGGGCAACCATCGGTGGTGGAAATCTTGAGAACAGCTCTCCACTTAGCGAATCTGCAACCAAGACCATAGTATTCCTTGGCCATAGCATCAAGAGTGTCCAAACCCATGGTAGCAGTTTCGTCGTTGGTGCCAGGGAGAACCTTCAAACCTTGGTCAACCTTGATACCAGAGACGATACCCTTCTTCTTGAGGAGTTCAATGAACTTGGTTCCACACTTAGCAGATTGCTTAGCAGTTTCTGAGTAGAGGATAACACCAGAAATGTAGTTTTCTAAGTGTTCAGTGGTGAAAAGCAATTCTCTGTAAGCTCTTCTGTTTTCTTCGGTGTTTTCAACGTTGATGGAAGCGAACTTCTTGCCAATGGTACCAGTGGATTCATCAGCAGCCAAAATACCCTTTCCAGGAGTAGCTAACTTGGAAGCTGTTTCAGCTAATTCCTTTCTGAAGTCAGTCATTTTAATGCAAAGAGAGTGTGTTTGGTTTTTGTGTTTTACCTAAGAGGTAGTTTTGAGATATTGATAATTTTTTTATTAATTTTTTTATTTTAAAATTAATAAGATCATCACTTTATTTATAGAGAGAAATATTGCGTCACAATAAATATCGTAAGCAACTCTATTAATCGCACTAATGTTTATATTTCAATGAAGGATATTCATATCAGAGACCAATATCGCACTATTATGATACAAGAATGATGTTTGGTCTACCTACTTACTTAAAACCGTCTTATCCTTGATATATCTTTCTGCTTTTATTTGAACCATAAGAGCTCACACAGCTGTGTATCAATGTGCAATCATATTCCAAGTAGCAAATAAATGTTAAGCATATCATTTTTATAAATTAGATTGTTATTTAAATTTATTGGTTTTACTTCAAGCCTACTCTATCCTATTAACTATTAAAACAGTATCTCTACTATTGCTTGCTTAGTAGAAAGCAAAATAATATCTCATTCTAAAATTCAAATTTAGTCTATTAACAGATTAAATTCCACTGCAGGTAAGTAAATAATTTTATTTATTCATATTTCATCTATTAGAAAATGTTTTTAACAACTTTTTACTCATGTTTTTTTGCTGAAATTTATTGCAAACATTTCTTCATATTTCATAATTGCCTTGTATTTAAAACTATTACTAACTGTCCTTACTATATGCTTTTTCCTAAAATATCGACCTTAATCATATAGTATATCATTATTTCAATGATAATTTGATAAAATTTACACTTTAGATTCTAATGATGCTATCTTGACTGCTTGGGTATCTAGTTTGCCCTATTATATTTTTTATTTTCTGATTGAATTAAAGATCCATTTTTAAATAAACTAATTGATCAAAATTAAAATCTTGATTAATTTCCAGAAATAGTAAGACGCATCAGCAAAAATATACTAAATCTAAAAAAAGAAAGCAGTATACTTGCTATATCTTCGATGCTAGACCTATTTTATAATTTTTTTATACTAGAATATTTCATTTGCCCTATCAAACCTTACTTAAACCTATTGTTTCTAAATATATTTTATTTTAATATTAAAATGTTTTTGTAAAGAGACCCTCATCACCAAGATTTGCAAAACATCTTTACTTTATAAATTTGAGACAAATCCTAAGTACGTCCTTAGTAAATTTCTGATTGCAATTTATATCAAAAAGATATTATCAAATAGGTTTCTTATTTTATATGATGCGATATTTTTTTGATAAGTTTTCAAAGAATGACAAATTATGATTACTTCAAATATTTTTGTTACTTCAACTTTTATGATAATTTGTCACATCTGTTTTTATATAATCAAATAAGTCGCAGTATATTATTTTGAATACTATATAAATAATTCAGAGCTACTTTTCTATTTATATTAAGCAACTTAACTTTTGAGCATTTTTTTTTGCTTCTAGATATAAAATAGTAAAAATGGACTAAAAGGCTAGATTCAAGCAAAATTTAAACATTTTTATCAAAAGAAAAGTAAAAATCATTAATTTATTATAACGTCTTCTCAGCTATCTATGCTATCATCAATGAAATTTATAGTGCTCATTATTTTAGTAAGAAATATTTACTTAAAACATTTATTAAAGTATCTTTAGAATATTCTAAATTGAAAAAGAATTAAAAAATTATAGTTAAAAATTAAATTTTTTATAAGAACTATTAAGATATTTTCTTTTATTTCTCTCCATTTTTAAAGTCAACTTAGTTTCTTGTTTTCTTCTAAGATTAGAAAAAACTTAATATTTTAATTATTTATATTTTAAAATAAATTATATTAAATAATAAGCAACAAACCTGTAAAAAACAAATTTTTTCAATAGGTCGTCAATTTTTGACAATAATTTTTATTATGAAGGAAATAAAAAAATGCCAATCATACTTAAATATGAAAAGTAACAATCTTAATTTAACATTATTTCCTAAAAATTTTTTAAGTGCAATAGATTAAATTTTATAAATAATTAATCTTAATAAATTAAACAGTTAAAATAGATGTAGTATTCATCTTAAAAACTTGTGAAAAACATTTAAAGGAATTTACAATTTTATAAATACAAAAATGAATATTTTATGAAGTTAGAAAATATTATAAATTAGAATATTTAGTTGATGTAAATATTTAATAACTTATAAATAACATATTCAATACAATTTTGCAATATTTTTTATAATTAAGATATACCACACTATTAAGTTCCCTTAGAGGTTTTTGTTTGGTTTATAACAACAATTTATACGGTTTAAGGTATTGTTGAAATTTAATTATTACTGTTTTATTTCTAAGTTAGTTTTGAAATAAATATATAAAAAAAGATAAAATTTAAAAACAAAGTAAAAATTAAAATACAAATTTAAAGTTATAAAACTGATTAATCAAAAAATGATTGAGGTTAAATTATCCATTAAGCATATTTAGTATCATTTATAAACAAGTAAGCAAAGTAATAACAATTTTGCTCTACCTTTATAATTTTTTTTTTCTTAAAAATCAAAATTCTTATTCATATTTTTTTGTGTGAAGTTCAAAAGTTTTCTTATCATTAATATGATCAAAAACAAACAACAACATTAAAAATGACAGATAAAGCTTTATAAATCTTTAATAGATATTAAACAAGAATATTTAAATATCTTTGAACAATATCAATTAAATGACTAAGTTTTATTTATTATAAAAGTTAAAAAACACTTAATAATTAACCAAAAATAAAATGAAAATTAATGCATGTATTATGTTCAATTAATATAGAATCATTATTTTAAATGTAAATAAATGATACTGAATTTAAATAAAAGAAAATTAAAACAATTTTTAATAACATTATGATTATTTTTTGTTAATTTTGAAAATAATTAAAAACAAATAAAAGTAAAATAAAATAAAATAGAAGAAAAAATTAAATATATATTTATATATAAATCATTTTCATTTCATGAAAAAATTTGAAAAATATTTTGCCTTCAAAAAAAAGAAAAAAGCTTTTTATTAAAAAGAGAAGTTTTTTTTATTTAAAATGTTTAATCTAATTTATTTAAAAATGAATTTATTATGTAAATATGAATAAATAAAAAAAAGATTTAAAATAAATTTAGGTTTACTTAATGAAGGTAAAGAAAATTAAAAACATTGTATCTTCGAAATTTTGCATATGTTTGTTTATCAAATAAACAAAGAGATAAACTAAGTATGAATATATATCTTAAAAATATTTTATAAATTTAACTTGGTTGATGTTAATATTTTAAATAATGAACTTCATTTAGCTTTTAGTTTGTTCATTTTAAAAAAATTAAGATTAATGATGAATTTTTAATTAAGACAATTTTATAGAGTTAATTAAAATTTTGAAAGTAGAAGAAAATTATCAAATAAACAATAGAGAAAAATGAATGCAATTATATAAATACATGCAAAAGGAGATAAGTGAAATGATTAATTAGAAAGATAAAATAATTATTTAGAAAAGAATTACAGTTGCAATTATTTAATAAATATAATTGGGTTTATTTTCGCTAAGTTTAGAGCTTAAATTACACTTTTTACTTGAAGTTATTACTATAATTATTATTATTTTTATTATTAATTTATTAACTGACAAGCAATCTTTTAACAAAAAGCAAGCTTGATTGATTTTTTGTGGTAGTATATAATGAAAGCCTATTCTTGTTTTTTGATAATTGACTGGTGAATATGTAGATAAAAGATTGTTTTTGAAAAACCCACTTTTAATTTAGTTTAAACTCTAAAAATTTTTAATATTTAAAAGTAATGGAGCTAATTTTATATTTTTATAAGAATTTTATTAAAGTTGTTAACTCTCTTCAGAAATTAGTAAGAATCTTTCTGCTTTTTGTGGCACGACCATTTTTAGTAGGATTCTTTTTGTTTTTACCTATTTTCTTAAGGAGAGATCTCTTAGAAGGACCTTCTTCCTAAACTTTGTTGTCATCTTCGAACTCCCATTCTTTCTCTTCCATTTATTATTATATTTCTTCAATTTCTTATTATTCTTATAGATCTGTAGTGCCATTGAGCTTGTCTTCTATAATTTCAACATCAGTGACTTTTTTACGTCTTGCACCAACCCATTCATCACCACCGATAGGGAGATAAGCACTTCTCATGTCGATAATTTTAGGAGGTACATATTATGGGAATTCAGCATTAGGATCATCTGGGTTTTTGAATGCATTAGGCTTTTTAGGTTGTCTGTATTCATAGCCATTTACTGTTGCCTTGATCTTGTTGTGCATTTCTTCGCATAAAGGTTTTATAACAGCTTCATCGATGACCCTTCTTCTTAAAGCTCTCCATCTTCTCTTTACCTTTGATCTTAAACTCTTAGCCATTTTAATTTTATTATATCTATAAAGTTACTTGATAAATAATAATTCTTTTAATTTTTTATATTTTAATAACTTTGATTTTAGAGTCTGTCAGAAGATGATTTAATTATATTTGATTCTCATAATAACTACTAAATATCATATTATTTTTTTTTTGGCTATTAATTCATTCAGATGTTAAATAAATTTGTATTTTAGGATAAATTACTTTATGCTTCAAATTCATCATTTTTTCAAAATATAATTTATTTCTAATAAATCTATTTGAAAATTCATTTTATTTTATTCTAAACATATAAATAAATGTGCCCTCATTAATTATTTTAGTATGAATTAAAAATAAACTATTAAAAACTCAATCAAATTTTATTATTTTTAGAATCTTTTTATTAATTTATTTTTATTGAGCCTATTAGAGATGATGTTGCTGTTTCAACACTTGAAAAAGAGTTCAGTTATATATTAATTTTTGATATTTATTTTATTACTATATATATATAAATTAATAATAAAAAATTAATGAAAAAATTAAAATAAATTTGATGATTTTAAACATATTAAAAATCTTGAAGTAGATATTTCTGTCTAAAAAATTAAAAGCTCTAAATAATCGATGAGAAAAAAAATATTAAATTTTAGATTTTTGTATGTATATTAGCCAATAATATAAAAGTCAACTTTATAATTAGTTATTTCAGGAAATAAAGGTATTTAGATATATTAAGTGATTAACTTAATATCTTTTACTTTTATAAGTAAAAAACAATTATTAGATAAGATAAATATATAGCTTATGAACGTTGGTAAAGATCAAACTAAATTCTTAATCTTTGTTTTGTTTAGTGGATAAAAAAGAGAGGTTTAAATATATTTTTAAATTACCTAATAAATTGTTAATAATTAAAAAAATATGCATTACTTTATTCAAATAAAAAATTTTGTAGAAATTAAAAAGTAAAAACAAAAGGTAAAATATGCAAAAATTAATTGCTTGATTTTTACATATTTACAAAATAATTTTATAAGAATTAATTCATAAAAAAATTGTTGATAATCTCAATTTTCATTTGATGAACAAAATACTTATCTACATTGTATGAGTAAATGATTAAAATTTCATTACTGAAAAAAAAAATTGAGATATATCTAACATTAGTTTCATATTTTTATTCAATCAGAATTCATCTAAAAAAATTAATGAATGTTTAAAATGTTCATAATATCAATAACTCCATTTATTTTTTAAATGAATGTATCTATCTTTACTTTAAATATTTATTAAATACTTTTTCATATAGTTTTAATTTTATTAGTAAATACTTAAAGTCTTTAAGTTAAACTTCTTTTTGTTAAAAAAATAACAATGTCAACAGAGTAGAACTAATTTTAAATATGAAGAAAAGAATTTTTTAATTGAAATTATAAATTAATGTACAAATAAATAGATTATCATCTTATCATTAAAATGTGTTATTTTTAATACTTCAAAAATTTTTTTATTCATTTTTTAAGATTTAATGTAGATTTAAAAAAGATATTAAAAGTAATAATTTTGTTAAAAATTTTTTAAAATAAATAAATTCATCCTTAATTTTATTTAAAAAAATTTATCTTATTACTTAATATTTTTATTATTAAAAATATGTTGAAGTAGTTTTTTGTTATAATTTCATTTATTTGAGATTACTAAAATTAATTAAAGTAAAAAGTTTATTTATTTTACAATGATTGTTATAATTATAAAAGATATTTTAAATTTATAATATTTATAAATGCAAATTATATCCTACCTATCTTAAAGTAAACACTTTTCAAAAAAATTTAAACAACTATTTGCTTAAAACTATTCCTGTATGAGATATTATTATGCTAAGTTTATTTTAACTAGTTATGAGAAATCAATCAAATTTAAAATCTGTTATAATTAAATTAGAGCTTATATATCAAATTTACATTGATGAGTTTTAAATACTTATTAAAAAATTGATAAACGAAATAAAAATTATTAAAATTTATCTAAAAGTTTTTTATTCAAAATTATTTAAGCATGAGTTTCATAATAAATTATCTAATTTTTAAACTCTCCTTACTAAAGTCGTTACAAAAAAATAAAATAAGAGTAAATGACTATTTGTTCATTAAAATTTTCTATTTCTATGAAATTATTCAGTTATGCATTTAAATTTACTCTATTTGAAGAAATTAATTTACTCAAAAAGAATTAGTTAGAACTATACATAAAATATTATGATCTAACATATCAAGTCTTTATTTAATTTGAATATTAATTGTAATCTAAAGTTATTTTCTTTCTTGTAAAGTAGAATAATTTAATCATAAGTCCTGAGAATGATTATTTGAAAAGTGAATCTATAATTTTTAATTACTCAAATTGAATTTTTTTTCATATGATTTACTCACACACACACACGCTTGAATTGAAAGTGAAGATAAATATTGATAGTCACTAATTTTTTAAAGTAAATTTTTTGATACCATTAATAACTAACTAAAATAAAACAAGTTTCATAAACCATAGTTATATATAAGACAAATTCTTAGATTTTAAAATTATATTTTTGTAAATTAATCATTAAATTTTTATCTGGATAATTCAAATTTATATTCTTTTTTAGAGTGAGACCCTTTAAAATAAAAAACTGCTAATATAAAAACAGATCTACTCTATTTAATATTTAATTTATCTTCAGCTTCGAACTATTGAAATCTATTGCCCTCAAATTTTCAAAAAGCTATATAATATATTCTCCATTTAAAAAACATAATTTCTATATATGTAAAAATAAATGTAGTATATAATTTAGGAATTAGTTAAATGTTAAAAGTTTTAGCATATAAAATAATAGAAAATTATATGTGGTTATAAAGATTAGATAACTAATTTACATTTTATTAATCTAAATTAAATTACCTCTAAAAGAAATTTAGTTTAGAAAATAAATTTAAAAAAGCAAAATAAGAATGCAAATCCTTAAAATAAAATTGAGTAAACGATTTCTGGCATATTTTGATTTTAAGCCTCTAAAATATAAATGAATTTTATACTTTTTTACTGATTAAATAAATAATTATGTACATCGCTATGAGTGATTTAGGTAATTAAGCAATTTTAGAATAATTTCAGTCAAAATTTACTGGAGATATACTTGCTTCTGCATACTTTTTTATATATTATTATTTTTGAAGTACTAATGAAATATTGATGGCTATAATATAAACAATTGCAAGACTTTTATCTAATTTTATATGAATGGAATTATATATAAAGTTTTTGAGACAAATGAAAATTAAATAAGACAGTTTGTGATCAATAGTAAATATATATATGTCGAAGATTTTATGATTGCTTGGTTTTGAAAAGATAAACTGATAGAGATCATGTATGAAAGAATGTATGTATTATACATGCATGAATATATGTTTGTATTAGTTAATAAATAAATTAAAGGAAGAAAGAAATAATGATTGATCAATTAATTAATTAACAAACAAATCTCTTAATATTGATGCAATATTATCAAATTACACATTGAGAGTGAATAAGAGTAAAGAAAAAGAAGAATAAAAAATTTATAAAGATAATATAATAATTATTTATATTACTTCCCTTTACTTTAGATAAATAAAGAAAGAGATTACTTGCTTACTACTACAAAGAAGTGTATACTTAGAAGTAGATTTAGTAATGATTTGAATTTGATTTAGTTTATAAGTTACTTAATTACTTTTTTACTTGTTTGATTTCTTTAAGTTATATTATAAACTTAAGTTTTTCCCATTTCATTTTCAGCTGTATTTCTTTGTTTTTTATCAGCTTATTTTTAGCATATTTGCTAATTCAAAATAATTATTTATTTATTTTTATAATCATAAAGGATATTCTAAATATTTCTATTCAAGACCAACTAAAATGTATATGTAGCATCTATAGCCTCAGTCATAAAATTATGTTTCTGAGGAATCAAAAAGAATTATTGATAAAATTTAGACATTAAGGAGTAGTAATTAGCATTTCAAGAGTTCTAGCGATGTAAAGTACTAAAATAGCAATTATACAGATAATTAAACTATATAATCCAAACCTATAATAAATGAATTTTAAGGATAATAAGCTTCTACGTTATAAGCAGCAATGAGTAAGTTTATTTATTTATTTTCAAGGAATATTGAACTTTCAAAATTAGTATTTTATGATTAACTATATATTCATTGTATTTAAATTAATAATAGAGAAGCAAGCATAAGGTATCCAATAAAAAGCCAACACTAATTCAAATAACTAGTTATACTAAATTACAGGAACACAAACCGCATAAAAGAACTATCTTTAAGTAGGAAAGATTGATCTCGATGCAATATTATCTGCTAACAAGAAATAAAGTTAATTAGCATAAACATAAAATTAATATCAACCTTAAGGAATTGTAACTTAGAGAGAAGTAAACAAAAGATAAACACTTCCTCCAGATCGTAGATCATTTTAAGATCAATTTAATACAACACCATAATAGTGCACAAATAATAGTAATATAGCATATAATTAACCATAGTAGCATACTTTAAAACAAGCAGCAACTCAAGTCAGCAACATAAATGCTACCTAATCATAGAGCTCAATTTCTAAAGTAGGATCTAATGGTTTAATTAATTAAAGCTAAAATGCTATTTATTAATAATAACCTTCAATAAATATTATACAAACATCAAATTTTTAAAATAATTCATCATAACAATTAGATGATCTAGACAAATATAAAAAATAAATGTAATAAAAGATTGTATCAACTACTCCAAGTAAATAATTGCTGCACTCTTACTAAAACTAAAGTCATATGAATATAAATACTCCAAAGGGCAATAATAGATCATAAAACAGCTCTGAAGCTAATATTTTATATTTTAAGGGAAACATAAGTTCACATGATTTAGCATCGAATCAGTAAAGCCGCATATAATCAGATTCATAGCTTAACTTGCATCCTTCTCCAATGAAATAATAAAATTCTTAATAAAACAAATTTGTAAACAATGACAGTAGCTAATAAATAACATAAAACCAGAACTAGGCTTTCAAAAATTTAATCTAAAATCCTGATTAATAAAATTTTATGAATATTTCTTCATTTAAATATTAAAAACCACCAGTAAGCTCAGATAGTATAACTAATAATGAAGTAAAAAAGTAGTAATAATAATAATAATAACAGTAATAGTTGCAGCAGTCTTAGTAGTAGCAGAATAATTAATAATTTAGTGGTTAAAACTTGCTTAATGTTAAGAATATACAATTTTAATATATCGATCAAAGTTTAAATGTCAGTAAAAACAACTCTAACACAGGAAGCATTCATTAAAATATACCTAATTCCCCTCAATCAGCAGGAATTCATGGTATAAGCAAAGTTCCTCAAACTAGTGCTACTTAGACTTAACAATATTTTTCTTAAACTAATTCACAAAATCCTTCTATCTAGAATTCTATGACATTTAATTAAAGCAGCAGTAACAATTATCCAAATGAAAAGACCCATTCAACAAACATAAATACTATAAATTCAAAAACTTAATCAATCGATGACATTCTTAAGCATCTTAAAAGTAAAGAAATAAGTAAAGTGTAAACAATACCTTAAAGAATATTTAATTAAACTGCTCAAGGTATCCCTAGTAGAAGCTACTAATTAAATCAAATACCAAACTATAATTCAAATACAGTAACTGGTCATAAAGACTAATAAGTTGAGAATAAAAACGAATTGCCACTTAATAACCCAACACAAATTGCTTCTCTTAACTAGATTGCACAAAACGAGAAAAAAACTGAAGCAAAACCTGTTGTTATGAGATAAAATTCTGATAAACTACAGAATGCTCTCACAAACCGCGCTGATCTTTTTTAAGTTACTCCATAAATGAATAATTTATAAAATCAGTAAAATTTAAATACAAGCTGTTTCAATAACATTGTGAACAACAGTAATACAATCTACAATGATTACTTTTTTAATAAAATGAATCGTAATACTAATGAAACATAAAAAGCTACTATCAGTAATACCACTAATGTTTCTGATATAGGATAACATAAAAATAACTAAACAAATGGAATTTAATACACACAATAAAATACAAATTAAATTACAAAAGAAACACCAACACTAACAAGCAATAAGCTATCTAACTCAATAGACCAAAATAATTATTCTATTCAATCCCAAAAGTATATGTATGGATCTTCAAATATAAACAACAGAATATTACCAAATGCCAATTTTACAGTTTCTCACACATATGATAAAAATATAAATTCGTTGGTTAATTAAAGCATAAATAACACTTCCTTAATTACAAGCACAAATAATAATTTGATTAATTCTATTCCTTAAAACTAAGCAGTTAATTTGTCATATTTCTCTACTTTAAATAATTCAATAAATTTCAATAATAATATTTAAAATCAAAATCCTTCATCCTTTTAATTTAATAACTTAAGCCATGCTAATTTAGATTCTTCGATATCACCTATTAAGAAAGTTTAAGCTAACTTCAACGATCAGGAAAAAAAGTAAGCAGACTCATTTCCTATTTAACAATAATCTATTGATAACAGCTAAAACTAATTTCAGTCAAACATCAGCAGTTATTATAATAGTCCTAATTTACAATATGCTCATCCAACAGTAAGATAAAATGATTTATCAAGTAATAGCATACTTTCTAGCATTAATTATGCAGTAACTACAGCAAGTGGTTTAACAACTAATAGAACAAACAACAACTTACCTTCAGCATCAATTTCTGTTACTTCGACAGTCAAACCCATTAATTAAAGTTAAACATAAGCAATTAATGAAGGAGATTAATAAAAGTAATAAACAAAAGATAATTAATTGTAATAATCAAATTTATCAACAAAAAGAAATTCTGAAATAAGCTATCAGAAAGCCTTGGATGAAATTAAGCCTTCTGAGTAAGTAGAAAAAATTCTTGATGAAATTAGAAGAAAGAATTCATCTGGAATTAGCATAGATAAGCAATAGTAATAGTAGACATAATCATAGTAGCAACTACAAACAAGAAGTAGCTATGAAGAGTCATAATTAAAAAATTCTCCCCAAATAAATGGTGCTACTTAAGCTTAATAGACAAAATAACCTAATTCAAATTTATTGTAGTCAATTTAGAATTTAAATCTAGATGTTAAAGGTATTTTACAAAACACAATAAGCAAAAATATTTCTACAGTTTCAAGTTAGTATTAACAACTTTTATATAGAGGTAATGCAGGAACTAATAATGAATTTACAACAAATAATAACAATAGTAATAGCAATATTAGCAGTTAATAAAATTAGCAAAGTGTGGTTGACAAAATCTTATAAGAAATCAAAAGAAATGATATGAAAAAACACTTATAATCGGTATTAACTGTGAATTCATAAGTGAACACTAGCAACAATATCACGAATAATAATATCAATAATGCTAATAGTAATGCAAATGGAACTTTAAATTATAATGACTTTTCATTGAACACCTAATCTTCCTCTATATCACCTTACATCTTAAATAAAACAGATACTAGTAATATCTATAATTTAACCAGTTAAAAGAATGATTAAGATAATATCTTTAGAAGTTAAAACATACTTGAATACTCGTCTAATATATAAATAAATAGCCAAAACCTTGTAAGCTCAAGTGCAGTTGCATAGATGCCTGTAAAATCTGATTAAAAACTTTAATTAGCTGAAATATAAAAAGACAATACATAAAATAATACAAATGAATCAAGAAAGGCTTTAGAAAATGAATTAGACGAACTAAAAGCAAAATATGGAGAACGAAAGCATAGACTTTCATCTTTTTCTAACAAAAAAGACAGACACCATTTAGACATACCTAACAATGTGGAAGACTCTGATGATGAAGGAAAAGATAGTATAGGTTCTCATGAAAGCTTCATTGAAGAGAGAGAATCCATACAAAAGTTCTCTACAAACTGCTCTTAGCTGACAACTGAACCATTGAGATAAACTAAAATGTTAATTTTAAATAGTATAATTTCAAAAGATTCATTTAAAAAGGATGATTTAAGTGCTTCTAAATAACCTGTATTTTCATCTCTTAGTTTTTCGTAAAACTAAGCAGATATGCAAAACCACACACCTGCAAATAAAACTAATGAACACCAAATTATACAACTATAAGCAGCAACTTAAGATTAAAATAACCAAGCTATAAATGAATTCAACAGTTCATCTAAACCATCTTCAAAAGTACCAACTCTCATCTCTTTCAGCCCATCTCTTAATTAAATTCCTTCAAAAAATGACATCATTACTGAAGAATAATCTAAATAAAATGAAGTTAATTCAAAAGTATAAAGCGAAACCCAAATAAATTAAGTTTAAAATAACATATAACCAAATACTTAGTATGGAGAAAAGGACTTCTATTTTGTTAAGAAGCTTGGAAAGGGTAAACATTCTGAAGTATTTTTAGCTTAAGATAAAAAAACTGGATTCTTATTTGCAGTAAAGTAGATTCATAAAGAAGACATGATATCTATGGGTATGGAAGAGTAATTCAGTAATGAAATAAAGATTTAAATGTCTCTTAACCATCCTAACATTATACGTTTGTATGGTTTTTATCAAGATGAATACTACTTTTATCTTTTAATGGAATACGCTCCTGGTGGTGAAATATATCGTTATTAGAAAACTCTACCTGATGGACGCTTCACAGAAACAGAAGCAGCATTCTATTTATATCAGTTAGCCAACGCACTTCGTTACTTACATAGCAGAAACGTCATTCATAGAGATATTAAGCCAGAAAATCTTTTAATTTCAAATGTAATTATTTTTATAAGTGATTATAACATAGGTTTTTAATTTTAATTCTAATTTATAATAGGGAGTTGTTAAATTAGCTGATTTTGGTTATAGTAGAGTATGCGATTTCAAGTCAACTAGAAGTACTTTTTGTGGTACTTTGGATTATTTGAGTCCATAAGTAGTTAAAGGACAAGAATATAACCACGACGTAGATGTTTGGGCTTTCGGTGTAATGTGTTATGAATTCCTTCAAGGAATAGCACCATTTTATGAAAAATCAAAAGATGATACACTTGATAAGATATAATCAGGAAAATACTCATTTATAAAACCCATAAGTGAAGAGGCTAAGACTTTAATATAAGTGCTGCTAGATTCAGAGTCAAAAAATAGAGTTTCAATCAATGATGTATGCCGCTGCTCGTGGTTAATTTAAAATGCTGAAACTTATAAGTAAGAGTAAGGACCAATAAGTTAGTAAGAACTAAATAACATTTTTAAATGAAATTTAAGAGAAAATAATAAACTTAATCTTATAAAACAAAATAAAATATTTTTTCATAATTTTTTACTAATTTCAAAAACAAATATAATTATGATCTAATTCATAACTAATATAACTGATGAATAATAAAATATCATTGAAGCTATTATATTTAAACACAAAATTAATATTTAAAGGTCATAATAACCTAAATAATAATAAAATTGATCCAATTAAAATATTTTCTTTGATATCTTTATATTAAAAGTTTTCCAAATAAATCTTAAATATAATTATTATTTTGACTTAATTAAGGTGTAATTAATTTTAAGAAAATTAATTATTTATTTATTTAGCGAGTGATAGAATGATTTAATTAATGGCTATCTCAAATATTATTTAATATTACTTGCCTTTAATTTTAAATAAAACACCTAAATAGTTTTGTATTTTATATTAATTGTAATATATTTATATACATCTCTCTATCTAACTATATTAATTAATTACTATTTTTCACATTAACTCTTCAAATATATTTTATTTATATCAATATCAATTAAATGTAGAAAAATGAATATTTTTATTTTTTAATTCTTCATTTTTAATTATTTTTATTTAAAATTAGTTTAAGTTATATTCCTTAATATAAACATTCTTCTTTAGCACATTTACAAAATTAAAATCTTTATTTTTAAAAAACTCTTAATAAAAGTCCTATTTAAGAAGATTTTTAATACAAGTATGAATAGTTATTATTTTTTTAATAAAAATTTTATATGTAAATAAAATTTGCTTAATAATTTGATGAATTGAGTTAATAATTTTAACACACGCATTTTAGAATGTTTAAAAAAAAAAAAATTTTAGACATTAATAATATATTTTTTTTTAATTATTCATCCATTTTTTATATTTTAGTTTTAAATCATAATAGGAAGAAGGAAATCTATTTATTTAGATTTTATATATCAATAGAAAAATCTATGATTTGTAAATTGCCATCGTGAAATTTATTTACATAATATATAAATATTTAATGGTAAAAATAAAACAAGAAATAAATCAATTATTAGGTTACAAAATTAAATAAATTTTAAATTAAATTAAATTTTTTATAAAAAGAAAAAGTGAAAAAACAAATCTTAAGAATGAGTGAAAGTAAGTAAAATCTTTATAAATTTAATAATTATATGTTTTTAAAAACAGAAATATATCGAGTTTTAGCTTGGATTTAGCTATTCTTATTCTTTTATGCAGTTCCTGATTTAATTAAGTACTTTTGGAAAGACATTTAGAGCTTATTCCCTTCTGGTAAATTTATTTTAGCTAAAAATTTGGTTAATGATTTAATTTCTATAATAGTTAAATACATGTTTGCAGTTGGTCTTATATTAATAAATAGCATTACATATTATGGAGGATCCTTAATATTTATGTGCATTTATAAGGGTGAGTTTAAGTTTTTTGAATAATACAAAATCATCAAAGTAATTATTTTATCATATTAAATATATTTAAAAAACTTTTTATTTTTTTTTTCTTGTTTCTTAATTTTTTTTAATTAAATTGCGCAATTTATACGTCATTTATACTTTTAATTTGTTTAATCAAGAATAAAAAGTGGCCTTGGAATGAAGACTATGAAAGTTGGTTGAAAATTCGTAATAAGACAATCTTGAATTCAATTTTGAATATATTTGTTGTAGGTTTAGGTCTTTTAATAATTGATCTGCAAATAAATGAAGTAGAAACAAGCTTTTCTTAAGAGGAATTTCCTTCTAAGTTAAAAAACTTAAAAGATTTTTTCATACTTTTATTTTTCCACGACTTTTGCTTTTACTGGTCTCATAGATTTTTCCATCAAAAGTTTATATATCCTTATATACATAAAATTCATCATCAATACTATCAAAATGTGTGTATTGCTGGTTAGTATTTCCATCCTTTAGAATTTATAATTACAATTCTATTACCTACATTTATTTTGGTAAAATACCTTGGAAGCTATTTGCATTTTTCCACTCTATGTATGTGGATATTTGTGATGGGTGTAAATGCAGTTGAAGAGCATAGTGGATATGACTTTCCTTGGAGCCCATTTAACATATCCGATTTTAACGTATCAGCTTAATTCCACGACTTTCATCATTCACATAATGTAGGAACATATGGAGCTTAATTCAACTTTTATGATAAATTATTTAAAACTGATACAGAATTCAAATAGTTTATGGAAAGCTAACAAGTTAAATAAATAGATAAAAAAACTAGTTGAATGGATAAATTCTGACATTTTATTAATTCATGTTAGTAAATTTATATAAATTTGTTTCTCAAGTTAAACAACATTAGATATAATTATTTAATTTTCTCTTCTATAAATTTATTATAATTATTAAAATTATTATTTTAATATATATATAGTACTCTAAGGTACTGCCCATTTCAAGGCTACATATACGAATTATAACAAGTTATATTATTTAATAGTTTTAAGTTTCATTTATATTTTTTTAATTATTTTCAAATAACTATTTTTATTACTTCAAAATAATTAGTAAAATTTTTATTACTTCACAAAATTTATAAAAGAGAAGCCTTCTTCTTGCTTTTTATTGCAACATTCAGCTTATATTTTACATCATCTACAAATATCCTATCTAAAATTAAAGTACTTTCACCAATTACTATTTATTTTATTAGTATTTATTTAAAGATATGAATTTTTAAGTTTTTGATAAGCATTTTATAAAAATTTTCTTTTTCTTTAAAATCTTTGATGAAAATTCACTTAAATTTTAAATTTATATCATAAATATTACTAATGATTGAGTATTTCATAGAATGTTTGTTAACTTTGAGATTTATTTTACATTTAAATTTCACTATTAATTTGATATTTGTTTTTTGGATTTTCATATTGTTAATAATTTCATCTATGAATTCCTTTATTTATATTTGTTCTCCAAAAATATCTATTTTATATATTATAATAATTAAAAATGTTTAATATCCAAACTTATTTGATCATAAAAATTACTTATAAAAATGTTCAGGTTACTTAAATATATGAATTCATTTTTTCTATTTTATTTAATATAAATATTTTTTTAAATTAGCTTTAAAATATTCATTCATTCATTCCTTCATTATATTTTGACAAAAAAGTATTATTGGAATTATCTAAACTGATTGTAATACTAATTTGTGATAACTTTTTGTAAGTAAAATATCTGAGATTGATAAAGCTGGCTAAAAATATTTAACTCTTTTAAAAAGATTTTGCAAATAAAAATATAGAGACATACAATAAATGGGTAATAATCCTTAAAAACCAGACAGATTAAAGTAATTATCATTCTTATAAACACTCATTTTTAATTTAAAATTTGATTTTTTAGGTAGATATAAGGATATTAAGTTAATGTTTCTGATGAAGAATAATCAGAAAAACATTACTAAACAGGAAATTAATTTCTTTAAAACGAAGATTATGATAAAGCAAAAGAATTTTTTTAGTAGTCTTTGAGATATAATCCTAAAAATGTAAAGGTTTTAACAGCTTTATGCCAGTAATATAGAAGGGATAATAAAATTTATGATGCATTTTAATGTGTGTTAAATAAAACATTGATTGAAAATGGTTTTGAAGATTAAATTGATGATAAAAGAGCTCACTAGTTAAGCAGGATAGTAAGCTTAGCTACTGATTTTAACAATGACGACTCAGAGTAATTGAAAGTTCAACCCCAAAAACAGTTGGATTTTGCCAAAAAATATTTTATATTAAACAAAGCTTTAATAGAAATACTACCAATAATGAAGGATGATTTTGAGAATATTATTTAGCAAATGAATATAAATAATAATAAATTTGAGCTTATGTTTTTTATAGAGTAATATAAGGAAAGATTTGGATAATTATTACATGAAAAAGAGCTTCTTCTAATTGATTTATATAATCTATACGGATTTCATTAAAAGTTATTAAATTTATATCTGAATTAGTTAAAATAGTAACCTAATGATAAATAAGTACTAGAAAAAATAATTCAATGTTATGAATAGCTAAAAAACAAATAAAAAGTAAATGAATATAAATCTCAACTTCAAAAAATGTCAGAATAAACTAACTCAACTCAATGAAAATTATAATTTCAATATAATTAATAAGTCAAAAATGTAAAAAATATAAGCAAAAAAAGCTGTAAAATATCTAAAAAAATGATAAAGTATAGTAAAGATAATTTAAAAATTAATATATTAATTAAAATTCTTTTTTGTTACATTTTAATTTATCCAAAAATTTTACAAAAATTGATATATTTATTAAAAAAAAATATTTTTTTAATCTAATTTTGTGAAATAAAAAATCAAGAATTTATTGATGGTGTTATGATGAAATCAAGTGGATGTATTATTTGTTTTTAAATTTTAAATTAGAGTGAAAAAATTTCTAATTTTTTTATGAATTTTTTGGTTGAAGTTGATTTTGATTTTGATAAGTAAAGAATTATAAAGAGTGGATAGATAGAATATATATAGGACACAAAATTTTGCAAACAAAATTATATTATAAATAAATTGATAGTTATTATAATCAATTATTTGTTGTATTATAAGTTATTTTTTATAGTTATTATTTCTGAGATTTTAATCAATTTTATACATTTAAACATTTTATTTTTTCAGCTCTTTATCTTTATTTATTCTGCAACTTCTGATATTGTTTCGTTTGTACTATTATTACTTTCTTCATTATCAATATTTTCTCCATTAGGATTTTTAGCAAATTATACTTAATCTTAGCCTTCTTAATAACAGCCTGATGTACCATCTGAACTATTATCTTCCTAATCTAGCTCTTCTTATTTAGATTATTTAGCAAGGAAGCAGGATCTGCAAAGGGGTTCATAAAGATCTTCTCCACCAATCAATTCTATTAAGTTACTTTTAATTTTTCTGCTTGAAAAAGATGAATCTTCTTCGCAACTTGAGCATTTACCTCTCAATTTAATTACTTTTTCAGCAACTGGGATCAAATTCAATACTTAATTAAAAGCCTATTTTTATTATATTTGTTTAAAGGTTAAAAATTATAATAAAGGAGAAACTGATAAATTAATTAATTAATTATTTGATTATATAATAATTAATATTGCTAAAATAAGAGAACAAAGAAGAAGATTCTTGATAGTAATCAAATATCTGTTAATGTTTAAATTTTGAAATAGTTGATGAAAAATAAACTGATTTCTTTCATCCAAAAAGAATTTCTTTGTTTCGATTTCAGCTCAAGATGTCAAAAAATAAATATGTTTAAACTTAGTTTTTTACCTTTCTTTAAAAGGTTGCATCGAGAGCAGCAACTATAACAATTTTACCATCGTTAGCGTATTAATCACATTTATCTGCAATCTATTTTTTTTATTTTTTATGAAAAATATTCGTTATTTAAGATTTTTTGCAAAAATAAATCTGGTATTTAACAAGAAAAAGTATTTACATCTAAAAAGAACTATCCTTCATCAATAGCGATAACGTCGTAGTTTTTATATTATTATTCAATTTCTTTTAATTCAAAGCACTTGACTGCATGGTGTTTCTTACTTTAATTATAATAAAGATTTATCAATAAGGGTAAAACTAAAAACTTAGATTCTAAAAAAAAGCAAAAAGTGCTTACTGTTGGTGAGTTACAATTTCAGCTTCGTCGCTATAACGGTTATCATGTGCGAATCCAACAACGAGTACTTTCTTTTATTCACTCTCGTATTTTAAAATATCATTAAGTAGAGAAGTAGATTTTCCACTAAACATAGGTCCAAAATAGACAGAAATAAATCCTCTAGCCTTATTAGAAATGCTCATTTGTATATACTTTTTTTTTGATGATTAAGTTAATTTTTTTTAATTAATTTTATATGAATAATTATGAAAAACTAATCTTTAAATTAAATATTTTATGCGGGAAAAAATAAAGCTAATAATAATTAGCCATTCTTCTACATATGGTTAGCAACTCAAATAAGGCTTAATAATAGATAGTAACATTAAGATCACCATATTAGCTATCATTAACTATATTTAGATATTTATGATAAGTTATTTTAATTGCATAAATATATATAAAAATGGATGTGCTCTTAAGTTTTCAAGAAATTTTGTGCTAACGGCTCATATTGATTTTAAGATATTGTTAGTTTTATATGATCCCCCTCCTGCCTTTATTTAACATTCAGATATTTAAGAAATTATAAAAATTTTTCGTGCTTCTTTTAGAAATTTTGAATTTCAAGAAAAACTCATATTTTTTTGTAGTGATTCGCTCATAATAGAATAAATTAAATCCTAATTCATGTAAGTTCTTTCAGAGGAATATTGTGTACATTCTTTTAATTTTTCATTAAAATATTGCATTTTGTTAGTTTTGAGTTAAAACTTTTTAGACATAATAAAAAGCTTTGTTTTAGATTATCGTCGATATTAGTAAATTGATATTATATTATTAATATAAAACTAGTACTGACATAATTCGATGGTTTTTATATTTTTTTAAATGTCCCTATCATATGCATTATAAACTTATTTTGAAACTTAAAATCCCTCCTCCTTTGTGTATTTTAAATTTTTTAAATTTATTAACGAGCCGCCAAAATATTTTGGTCAATGTAGGGGATTTTTTCCAACATTAGATTAATATATATATTATATTTAATATAATAAGTTAAGCATTATTATGCGGTGTTCGTCTTCTAAATAATAGAGGCGCCATAAAATAAATATGGAGGCAATGTTTTTAAACAAAATATATGAATATGGAAAGAAACTATATTCACTTTACATAATTTGTAATTGTTATCTTTCTAAATTACTAATTATCTAACAGGTATTTTAATTTTTAGTTAATGTTGTTTTTAAAAATATATTTTTCTATGAAAAAGTAAGTAATTTATTATCTTTTGTCAACTAAAAAAGCGGTAGAATTTCAAATAATTTAGATATTTTGGTTTCAATTTTGAATTATTTTCTAAATTTGAAATCTTAATTTTATAATATCTAAATTATTTGGATAAATGAATGAGCGAATAAATGAAAATTTTATTTTATGTTAGCAATAAAAAATGTGCATTTAATTTTTATGTTTTTTATAAATAATAAATTAAATAGTACCACTCTTTTTTTATTTAAAGCTCTAATCTAAAAGTTTAAAATAAGATTAAAATTAATACTATTAGGTATTTAAAAATATGATAAGTATTAAATTTTAATAAAAATTTTCTTTTAAATAATGGTTTTATTATATGTTAACTTTGATTTAGATCTTGAATTTAAATTTGCATAAATGAAGATAATAATTGTTAAAAATAACTTTAATAATTTTGAAGTAACAGAATAGGTATTTTTCTTAGGTTGTTAAAATAGTATAAATCTTTCAGATTTTAGTGAAAAAAAACTAATTTGTATTGTTGAAATTATCTAATATGAAATATGAATGAAAATAATTTGCTTAATATTATAACAAAACAAAAATAGAGCGAATTTAACTGAATAATTAAATATTTTAAAAAATTGATAAGTTTTTTATATCTTAATCTATGTTTTAATAACGATCAATAAGATCTTCCCCAATAAACTCTCTTAAGAGCAGGCTTTCCGCAAGAGAAACACTTAGTGCCTTCAGCGATAGGTTCTTATTCATTAGGAATGCACAAAGTCTTTGCAGATCCAGATAAACCAGATTCCTATTATTTAAAAATATTTTAATATTTTCTATGATTTTGATTTTATATTTATTTATTTACATTTTCTGTTCCCTTAGATTCAAGAGCTGATCTTTCCTTAACAGCCTTTTCACATGAAATTTCATTGCACCTTTTATTAAAAAAGAAAAATTCAATAAATATTCAAATTTAATTATCAGTTTTCATAAATCGATATGAAATGAAAACTGTATTTATTGTCTTTAATAATTACCAAGGAGTATAGACAATGCAACGAGAGTTAAGAGAAGTCATGAATTCAGCCCAGGTACTAGCAGGCTTAATCTTATCGTTAAACTTTTTCTTGGAGTTAGTTAACATTAAATCTTGTATTTCTTTCAATCTTAACTTAGTAGTTTCAATAATACTTTCGTTAGGAATAGCTTCCTTGTGAGAGTTGACTCTCCAAACTGCTGTAATTTAATTCTTATCCATATCCATTTGACCAATTTCAAATCTTAAAGGAATACCCTTGACTTCCCAATGGTTGAATTTCCAACCAGAAGTATAGTTATCTCTGTCATCAACCTAAACTCTGATACCAGCCTTCTTTAATTCAGCCTTTAATTCATGAGCTTTGTTTAAAACTCTTTCGTTATCAGCTCCGGTTTTAATAATTGGAACGATAACAACTTGAGTGCTAGCAACAAGAGGAGGTAAAACAAGACCCTAATTACAAATTGCATAAATATTAAATGTAAATTTATTAACTTTAAAATAAAAATTACCTTATCATCACCGTGATAAAGAATCATAACACCAATAGTACGAGTAGTAAGACCCCAGGAAGTTTGGTAGGCGTATTATTTCTTTTTTTCACCATCTAAGAAGGAAATATCAAACATCTTTGAGAAGTTTTATCCCAAGTGGTGAGAAGTGGCAGCTTAGACAGCACGACCATTAGCAGGAATGCAAGTTTCAATAGTGGAAGAGAAGTAAGCACCAGGGAATTTTTCATTTTCACTCTTGACACCCTTGATAACAGGAACAGCAAGGAGTTCTTCGTAGACTCTTCTGTATTAATCTTAGATAAGGAAAGTAAATTCAGTGGCTTCAGCATCAGTGGCATGAGCGGTGTGACCTTCTTACCATAAGAATTCTCTAAGAAATAAATAAATTTATATTAATTTTTAATAAAATATTGAATTTAAAAATTAAAACTTTCTATAGATTTTAGAATATTTAATAGTTATTTAAAAGCATTTTAATTTATAATAAATACCTTGTTCTAATGAAAGGAGTAGGATCCTTGAATTCCCAACGGACTACGTTAGTCCATTAGTTTAATTTCAAGGGAAGATCTCTGTGAGACTTGATCCACTTGGAGTAAGCAGGATACATAATTGTTTCTGATGTAGGACGAACTGCAATAGGTTCAGGTAAATCAGTGGAACCACTTCTAGTAACCCAAGCAACTTCAGGTGAGAAACCTTCAACGTGTTCCTTTTCTTTGTTTAAAGCCTTATCAGTGACAAACATAGGGAAATAAGCATTTTGTACATCGAATCCCTTGATGATGTCATCAAAGAATCTCTATTATTATTATTTTTAATTGAAATTTAAATTTAACAAAAAAATAAAAAAAGTTCAAAATTTTCAGATTAGACAAATTAAATCTAAATTTTCTATCAATTTTTTTCGCGTTCTTTTAAAAAGATTTATTTTTTCGCTTACTAACTAACTAATATCTATTTATTTTTGATATATTTTAGATATACTATTAACTAACTTCGCAATAATTTAATTTTTTTATGAAGAACGTTTAGAAATATATAAATAATCTTTTTTATTTTTTTCTGATCTAGCTTTTTTAAATGTAGTAAAAATATTGTAAAATGTATTACCTAAATGATTTCCCAGATGGCATAAGCGTGGGGACGAAGAATGTAGCAACCAGAGATATCATAATATTCGATCATTTCAGATTTAGTGATAACTTGCTTGTACCATTCAGATAAATCTTGATCTTTTTTAACATCAATACCTAATTTAGTATGACCAGCTTCTTCAACTTTAGCAGTTTCCTTCTTTGCTTATTCTGCGAGCTTTTTCTCTTCTTCTTCAGATAAGTCGAGTCTCACGTGAACAAAAGTTCTGCCAATAGCATCGATAAACTTTTAGAATTCAGTTTGCTTGAATTCAACGCAAGCAGAATTATCCATAGGATGGAAAGCCCAATATTCTTCTTTCTTCAAATGTTCATCGATAATTAAAGCTTTAACCTTTTTATTAAAAAT
The DNA here is from genome assembly GCF_000189635.1 of Tetrahymena thermophila SB210. Lineage (NCBI taxonomy): Eukaryota > Ciliophora > Oligohymenophorea > Hymenostomatida > Tetrahymenidae > Tetrahymena > Tetrahymena thermophila. The sequence goes on along the minus strand of NW_002476301.1, from coordinate 465,954 downwards.
ACATTTTCATAAGTCTTATGCTAAATTACGTATTCACAATGTGATTTTATTAACACTATTTTCGCTCATTTTAAAAAACTTATTGTATAAGTTTGATATTTTTATTAGGTGTTTGATAATTTATGGGTGCAAATAATATGCTTATTCTCATTCATCTTTTTTTGATCATAATAATTCAAATTTTTAACTTTAAAATGGAAAATTGAGCTTTTGAATTGAAATTAAAGAATTTATCCCTACTAACTTTTCAGTATCATTAACTAAGGCGAAAGGATTAACATGTCCTCTCTTGACCTTCAAAACAGCCTCAAGCTTTTCATCAGCAGCTAAACGCATGTTACCAGGAGCAAGATTGACTTACTTCCATAAAGTTTTTTCAACTTTAGTATCATGCTTAGCTACAACTAAATAATAGTTACCCTTCTTGTCTTGATAGAAGAGATTCTTAATTAAAGGAGCCTTTTCGAGCTTTAAGTATTTATGCATATCTTCAACATTAAAGCAAGGTTCGTGATCGTATCTCTTAAATTCGAAATTAATGCTTTTTAAGTAATCGCAAGTTTCGTCCTTTGTGAGGTATAATTTGCTCTCAGCCATTTTCCTTGAAAAGTGATTAAGATATTTTTAATGAATGCTATAGAAATTTTAATTGTTATTAATATTTTTTAAATAATTATTATTAAATTTTTGAATCCTTACGAATCTGTTTAATATTTTTATCATTTACTTTTTTTAATTTTATTTTTCTTTTAATATCTATTTGATAACTATAAATGTCTTTATTTCTCCCCAATTTATAAATAAATCATACATTCCTGTTTATTTCACGAAAATTCTAGTTATTTAATAGATAAATACTTTATAAATAAAAATGAAAAACCCATAACTGTACTACCTCATTTTTATACGACTACTCATCTATTAGCTTGTAGAAATTTCAATATTTTTAAAATTTAAAAGCTAGCTCTTTCTACTAAACAACAAGGGTCTTTAATAAATTTAATACAATATATCCAATCTATTTTATAATTCGAGTAATATTGACTTTAATTTAGTATTTAAATTAAACTGAAATTAAAATTTATTTATAATAGTTAAAGCATCTATATATATTTAGTACTATTTTATTAATTTCCTCTTAATTTATGATACTTAAAGGATTGATAGATTTAATACATCTTTATCTATTACCTTATTTTAATTATAATTTATATCTATCAAAAAATTTCTACTTGATACGAAAAGTGTCTAATCCTTAATACTAACTTTTAATTTGTCTAAAATCTGAAAAATTAGATTTATAAAAGATGTTTTGTGTAAGATATTAATCGTTTTTATTATATTCTTTTCTAAAATAAGTAAACTCATTTCAAAAAATATTCCATAAAAGTTCTAAAAATAAAAGTTAGACTCTTAGTAATTAATCTGTTTGATATAAAATTATTTTTAAAGTATTAATATTTGATAAATTATACATATATATTTACTTTGTGCAAGTATTACATTTTAATCTTGAAAATTTATAAATCTTTTAGAAAATAAAATAACACTTCAATTTTTATTTGTTCTTAAAAAAAATGATTTATTATGTTTTAAAGTAAATAATTTATTCATTAAATTAAAGTTGAATTATTTAAAAATACATCTAATAAAATTTAATTAAAAAATTAAAGTTGATTAAATTGAAAAAAAAAAATAATTTTTCGTACTTAAATTATTTTTATATTTTTTATTTAAACAAGAAAAGAAATATTAAATGTTAAAAATAATACAGTTTATCACACATCAATATTTTGAATTCTAAAACAAAATTAGAAACAAAAATGCAAACAAATAATTTATTAATCAAATATAAGTTTTTAAATTCTTAATAAGATATAAATAAAATATTTTATTTATTACCAAATATCAAATACAAATTTAAATATGAATATATTATCAAAGCAAATTTTTTAAAACTTCTAATGAATCTTTGAAATTTAATAAAGATTTAATATATAAATAGTTTATTCTTTCATTTTTTAAAATTTTTTTATAGATTTAGCTATTTAGTTTATCAAAGAATAGCTATAAATATTGCTAAAAATAATATTTTTTAAAATAAAATATCTTTAAAAGATTTATTTTAAATATTTTATATGTTAGAGGTATTTTAGCTACTTTAATTATTAGTATTTTCAGTGTCATTTTAAGGTTTATTATTGTTTGTTTAGTTATCATCAGTTGGTTTTGGGTTTATTACTTATATTTAAAAATTTTTTAACAAAGTTTATGGAATACCCAACATAGCAGAATAAAATTATGGTTAAGTTTAAGGATCTTAAGATGGATTTACAGAATATGGAGTTATATTCAAGGTTATAGTTGCTGGTTAAGTCTTACATGCATAAGTAATTGTAAGTACACTACCATTTAAAGAGGATGTAATGCATTATGTACATACTGAACTGATCAACTTATAACCAGGAGCACAAATTAAGCATACACCCTAAGTAGTAAAACCAAATTCATGAAGACAGTTAGGATCTTTTTCTATACGTTTAAATTAATTAATTTATTGAATTTATTATAATTTAAATTACAAGGATTTGACATGGAAGTGTAGCATGATTAAGGCGAAAAAAAAAATATATCATTATCTTACTGCTATTAATACGTTAATCCTTAGCAGGTAATGCAAGTCTGAGAAGAGTTCAATAGTGCATAATTTACTTAACATAATGTGCAGTAGTATTAATTATTTGCTGCATTTTATAAGCAGTTAATACAATAATCACCACATGTTGGTTAATTAGAATTTATTAAAGTTGAAATGCACCTTCCATTTAAATTAGTATATCCGTTTCTGCACTGCATTGTTACAGGATTTAAAGGATTTGTTATTGCATATGGGTCGGTTTGTGAGCAATATTTAAATGATGAACCCTTTTATTTAATGATTCATAATAAAATTAAATTATAAAAAATATAGATATAACTACCGTGACTGTAAATAAGCTATCGTTTTAATTAACACATCCAATTATACTAGTGTAACTACTACAATTTGTACCTATAGGACAGCTTGTACACTAGCTGCTACTGTTTAGATAGTATAAATCTTTACACTCTGTACATTGCTATTTTGTACAAGTGTTACATTGAGAACCAAATTTAGTTTCACAAGAAAAACATTAGTTAACACCCTCAAGATTTACCTAAATTATTAGTTTACTCATTATTTTTTTCCAATATAATAAATACTTACATCCATATAGTAACCTTTAAGGCAAGAATTGCAAGTATAAGAAATATTCTACCCTGATTAAGAAGTAGAACATACACAGCCGTTATAAGGACATTTTATACATCCAGATCCATTAGGATCTAAAACAAAGTTGTCACTACAAGCAGTACATTAACAAGGATTTGAAGGGCTTGTTTAAGTACAATAATTTGCTCCATTTTTAATGCATATTTAACAGCCACCTCCTTAAAGAGTATAATCTAATCAAATAAAATTCATTTTGTTTTGCTATTATTTAAAATATATTAATACTGTTTAAACAAGCTTGGCATTGTATCTAAGATGGATTAGAAGCGCTTGTTAATAAAACTTTGCATCCTGTATTGTTTGGTAAGCTTAAACAAAACCCGTTTAGAAGAGCGTAACCAGGTGAACACTCTTAACAAATCAGAGACTAATTTGTAATATCTGCACTATAGTATTTGCAGGATTAGCCTAATTTATAAGAGGTTATTTTTCTGCATCTTGTTACACTATTTTGATCAGTATATTCTGCATACCCATTTAAATAATCACACTAATATGAAAGGTCATAATAATTAATTCCATTTAAATCTAATATTTTCAAAATAATAATTATAAGATTAAACAATTTTTTTTATTTTTAATCATACTGTACTCACATCTTTAGGTTTAGGCATTGTAATATAGGTTATTTGAACAAGCAAAACCATTTGTAGATAAAGGAGTATATGAAGAGTTGATTATCTAAAAGTTAATAGCTGTAACTACAAAAAAAAACAAAAATTTTAACATTTAGTATTATAGTACTTCTAATTTTGTTGTTTTTTCAATCTAATTTAATAAATTTGTGGAAATCAAATATTGCGAAAAAATTAAAAATCACGTATCATAATAAAGCTCTATCAATTTAATATAGAAAGATTGATTAAAAATACATGTTTGAAGGTTTATACTTGATTTAAATCTGATTGCAGATCCAAGAAAATTAAGAGATTTTAATTATGAGGCTAAAAAATAATTTATATTCAATCATACAAAATAAATTTAATTCGATTTCCAATTTATGCAAAAAATTTGAAAAATTTATCATTTATAACTTAAGAATATAATAATGTAAAATATTTAAATAAATCCTTTCTAAAAAATTTGTATTTTTCTCTTTTTAGATTACACTTATAAAACAATTAAAAATAGAATAGAGAGTATCAATTTAATAAACCCTAATAGATTCTTTTCTTTACCACTTACAAACAAATATAAATTTAGGTGCACACCTATCAAACCCACTAATATTTTATGTTACTTTATAAAATTCTGATATAAAATCTAAAGATGCTTCTCAAATATTACACATAAAATAGATAAGTTCAAAAAAAAAATTATAAAATTTTATCAAATTCTAAATAAATTACTTCCAATAGTATAAAATAATTCTAATAAATTTTATGTAATAAAGAAAGTAAAATAATAGATATCTATCTTAAAAAATCAACTCTATAATTGTTTGTTTGCTAGAGATATATATAATCAACAACTTTTAAAGATAAATGAATTTTTATTTATAGGATTAAATATTTTTTAGTATGAAATACAAAATATAAATTTAAGAATTATTTAATACAACATTCCAAATTAATATTGAGCTTGGAAATATTTTAAAATTTATGTAAATTGATGATTTAAATAAATCATAATCATTCTATTATATGATAATGAAATTTAGTGGATGCATCTTTTTACTAAATAAATACTTAGATAAATATTTTAAATGAATCTAAATTGAAATAAATTACAAAAATAAAGAAAATGAATCAAAATTATTTATCCTTTTAGTAATCTAAATATAAAATATCAATACATCTTCAATATTTTACTTAGGTTAAATTACTATTTGAAAATGAATGGATCAATTTTAAGTGAAACATTATTTGGAATACCAAGTTTTAAAATTATAAAAGAATTTGTTAAAATCTAATTTTTTTATTATCTATCTTTTATTGATGAAGATTATATGTTGGATTCTGTGGTTAAATTTATTAAACAAATTATTTATCAATTTTGGTTGAGTCTTAGGTATTTTTAATATTAGAAAGATTAATTAGGAAAATATCTTAAGATTGAAGAATTACCATAATTTACTAATATAAAGTATATATACATGATGAGAAGAATAAGACATTTTAAAGATAATATGAAATATTTTTGAATTAATCATAATTTAAATATAATTTTTTTTTTTAGTATTTAATTTGTTTACTTGTTTTGTTTATTTAGTTTTGGCTTTTTTGGTATCAAATAATAACTAAATAATTGTTGTAGCTTAAAAAACTAGCTAATTCATACTAGAGGATATGAATTTTCGGTACTACTGCTTTCGTTGTATTGATAGCTTTATTATTAAGAATTAGTATTATTTTAATCCTTTGAGAACTGAAGTGTGGAAGGAGTATATAATTAATTAGATTATTTATTATTTAAGGATTTATTTTCTTCTGAAGATTCTTCTTCATTAGAACCATCTTCTTTTTTAATGATAATTTAATTAATTTAAGTGGGTTGCAATTAGAAATTTTCATCTTCAAGATCAATGAAAATACGGTTAATGAGAATTTGCTTGTTGTAAAACTTCTTCATAAAAGACCAACGTTCAGCACGAGTTTCTTCTAAACGTGAAATCTTCTTTTTTCCATTGGTTTTATTACTTTTATTATTATTTTATTTTTTTAAAGATATTTTAGCAGTTTATTTTTCTTCTTTTTAATATATAGGACTTGTAGATTCACTTGATTAAGATGAATAGCATGAAGGGATACTGTCTAAGTTAGGTTACTCTTTTTTAGTGCAATTTGAGCAAGAAGTGCAGCTTTTTTTAATTTTTTTTACAATAGAAGGAACTTATTTGCTTTATTAGCATTCTTCGTGTTAAGATTGTTACAAACAAAAAGAAGTATTTCTGGTAATTTAATTATTTTGAATTGGTAATCTGTATCCTTCTAAAGATTAATTAGAAATTTAACAATAGGAATCTTACAAAGATGAGTGTTCAATTTTAGGTAAAAAATTTAAATGAGAAAAATCAGAAATATGGGATTGAGTAGATTATAACTATGGTGATGAGGAAATAGGTCTTCTTTATTTGAAAGCCATATCATTTGGGTATACTTAATTCATATTGTTGAAATTAATTGGGATATGATTTATATTTTAATTTTATCCCATTTGTTATTAACCATATAAAATTTAATTAGGGCCTAATCCAGCTGTTTAATAATGATTTGGAATTAATAATTAACTATTTTGAGCTTATTAAAATTTTTGAGCATAAAAATTTAACAGTTATTATTCAGCTTCAATTTATTGAGCCTTGAGAAGTTAAGCCTTGAGGTAGCAGATATAATTGTATTATTCATTTTATTAGGATTGAGAAAGCAAATAATTATTTGAAAATTATTCTTAGTATATCATATTGTTGTTATTATTGTTTAGTTCAAAAATGTTTTGTTAGGATATCATAATCTTAATTTTTTATTTGAAAATATTAAATAATTTATAGAGAGATAATCAATTAATTAATTAATCAATCTTCTTAATTTGATTATTAAGGATTTGTTTGTAAAAGATATTTATTTTAAATTAATTAATTATGCGTTCTACTTAGATTTAATTGTTAATGCTTTTAAGTGCTGATTTTTATAAGATTTTGATAAATTTTTCCCCCCCAATCTTGTCATAATTTTTGATTAGTGCTATTGATCAAACAAAAGTTGCTCCTGATAAATTCAAATAAAGAATATATCAAAAATATTAGAAAAGGGATGATCTAATTTTGTTTGATTTCTAAGTGCTGATTTTATTTACTTTCTTTTTATTTTTATCCACACCTTGTTAGTAATTAAAATTTCTCTCATATAAAAGATTTTGTGAATTTATTCACATTCATTTGTAACAATCTGACTTATTTCTTAAAATTAAAACGCAGTGCATTATAAAAAATTCATAAAATATTCCATTCCCTTATCTAAATAGTAAAATTTACACTTTCTCAAAAGGTAAAACTGATTAATTTCGGTCCTAAAATTTTTATCATTTTTTAAATATTTTTAAATTATCAATAGAATACTACTCCTCTTTTTCGTTATTAGTATCTCTCCATGATTTTCTGCTCCAGTACAACCTAAAAGGACACATTATTTTTTAAAAAATTGCCATATTATTATTATTTTATATTTAGTTTTTGAATATGTACAATAATTCAAGTGTAATTAAATTATTTATTTGTAATATTTTCAAAGTAAATTCTTTCTTATTTTTTTCTATAGGAGAAAAAATTACTTATATTTTCTCTTTTAATTTTAAATATCAAAAATAGTAAAGGGATTCTCTTATTAAAAAAGTATAAATTTAATTTACAAAAAACTTAAACATAATTTAATACAAAAAATTCAATTTCTTTATATTGAATCTTTAAAAGTGTATTAAAGGTATTCTTTTTCTTAATTTAAATACCTATGCATACTTAAGTTTAAGTAAAAAGTATTTTCATTTTAAATTATTTTATCATAGAAATAGCAAAGGAGATTTTTTATTTTTTAAAAGTTGCTTAAAAGAAAAATAAAATTATATTTTAATAATTTATGAAAATCATTGATTATTTTATAAAAAATCTAATTTTGATTATTTTTTTCTTTAAAATTAAGAATCCAAATTATCATCAAAACCCAATTAAGGATTAATAATATTAAATTCACAATTATTGAATATTTGCTTTTGTTTTACAAATTTAATAATAAATTCTTAAACATTCCAAAATTAATTAAGCTAAAATAAGTGAAAAATAAAACAAGATATTCTTTTTTACATAAACAATTAACCAAATATAAATTATATAAACAAATTTTATAAACTTAAGTCTTTAAATTATAAAAAACTATATTAAATATATATTTTAAATATTAAATTTTGAATTTTAAAAATAAAAATTTATTTAAAATTAAGGTAAAAATTATAAAACAGAAAAATGGAATACAATTAATTAATTAATCAATCAAAAATGCCTGACCAGGAAAAGAATCAAACAGAAGTTATCAGAATCTTATATCAAACAATACTTGTCCCCTGATTAGTGTCTTTTTTTTAAAACTTGCTTCATCGGGGAAGTAATAAAAGTTAGAGAAGCAGGTGTGATAAGAATTTAGAGTACACATAAGCTATCACCCTTAAGAAAAATATCATTATATTAAACCTATAATAAAACATATTATGAAATTTAAATTTCTACATAATTTGTAAATATTTTAAGTTACTCGTTTATATAACTTAGAATAATTTCTAATGAAAGCCCAACGATAGATATGATAGAAAAATAATATAGAAGATTATATGACTTTTTAAGACTGGCCAGAAATCCGATCAGGTAGTAAACTGATAAATACAGTATATTGGCTTTTAATTATTAAAATAAAATTTTTATTTAAATAACTTTAAAAATGGAAATAGCCATATAAAATCAACAATAAAGTAAGAATTACTATAAAATAGAAACAGGAATATGCTTTCTATTTAGCTCACCTCCAATTTGTCATAAACTACCTACAACTAGCATTTTAAAAAATAAATAAAATTTTTTTTTTCAATTAATATAAAAGAATTTTTAAAGTAAAATTGAATTTTCAATTTTTTATAGATCAAATTTCTTTATCGTCATCTAATCATTAAATATTTATAAAGTTAAATGGATAGAATAATTTCTTCTTTTTATCTATAGTTATATTGGGTTGCTTATTTATTGAGTATTAGCTTATATTTTGCTTTTTTTCATATAATGTTTTCATTTTATCAATCAAAAAATGTTTTACTTTTCAAATTAACGTTGAATAAAAAAATTTTTTTCTCATAGTTTTTCACTCACGAATTGCCAAAATTTTGAAAATCTTTTACAAATAATAGTTCTCTAATTAGCTTATTTTCTCAATTTAAAAAAAATAAAACATTTTTTTGTTTGGTGGATGAATTAATTTATTTTTGGTTCTTCTAAAGGATGGGTATTTACTATCTTAAAATAACTCATAATTATTAAATACTTTTCTTTGTTCAATAGTTAATATTTGCAAAAATCATTTTACTGGATTGGTAAAGTTTAAATTTTATTATTGATTTTCTCTATAATTTTTTCTTAATTTTTATCATATAAATACAGTGAATGTTTAAAACTAATTACTTCTTTTATAGTCTTTTCTCTAAATTTATAAGTCAAATATTAAAAAACGCCTTCAACTATAAGTTAGACTATAAGAAAGAGTAGAAAACAAATGTTGTGTCTGATGTACAAGTCAATGAATTAATCTACAAATTGAGGTAGTGACCCTAATGGGATAAAGAACGGGTGAGCAGGAGAAGAATATAGTGGAAGGAGTACTTAATTTTAAGGCAAAGACATAAGACTTAATTAAGATGTATCTTAAGATAAATTATCATCTTAATCACCATTAATCCCATAATTAAGATTATCCTTTATCTTTTTATAATCAGATGCTTAAACTGGTTTCACTATTATTACGCATAATTGATTTTAAATATCGAATTTGTAGTTCAAAATACTTCTTTCAAGAATCAATTTAATCTAAAAATTTACTTAATTGCAAAGTTCCGTCTGGATTTTGCAATAATCCTCCTTTTGATTTTGAAATGAATGATAATGACTATCTATCAGAATAAATCATTGAAGAATCTGACTTTTAATCTTCTTGAGCATTAATTTCTACTTACTAATTAAGGACGAAGTTACCTTCTTCTCTATTCATTACAATAATTGCAATGTAGAATAAGTAGATATTATTTTTTATACTTTAGTATCCTTATGCTTTTTCAGATTTTAATACTGATAAGTAGTGTAAATACAAAATAGGCTAAATATTCTTTTAATATTAAATTAATATTAATGATTGATTTTGGCATATTATTCAATATTTTTCATAAAATTGTAAGTTTCTTGAATTTTAAAATCGCTTTATCAATAATGGTGTTAAAAACGCATAGTTTTTCAATAATTTTTTTCTAAAAAATATTATTTGAAAACATTTTAGCTAAGAGATCTTCAATATGATATTATTGATTTTTAAGCTAATAAAATATTTCATATTAATTTAGTCATTTTGAATATGAAATTCAATTTAAATATTTAATTTTTCATTTTAAACATTTTTAAATCATAAGTACAGAAAAATAATTTCATATTTGTATTTTAATTTATATTATATATTATATATAAAAGCCTTTACCTTAGTTGTAAAAACATTTATTTGCTAACTTGCTATTAATTAAACAATCAAATAGAAACATTAAAAAATGATATATTTTATGTAAATTTCTATTCTTTGATTTTTTTTTATTAAATGAGTTTAATGTAAAATGTTTTATTTGTTGTAAAACAAATTAATTGTTAAAGATTATATTTTATTATACTTGAATTCGCTAAATATTGCATTAAATCTGAAACTTTTATTATTAATTAATTGAATGGCAGAATCTTTATTTAGAAGAAACAAATATATAGTTAATTTATTCAAAATTTAAAATAATATAAAAAGTAATAAATAAATAGGCTGAAAATTAATATAAAAAGCTAAGATGAATATTTAGTAAAACTAATTGTAAGATCCTCCCCATAACAGCTCTCATTATGGAAAAATAGAATATTGGGAAAAGAGATATTAAACGTAGAATTATTACAAATATATTAGTTTTTAAAAGTTTTTAAAAGAAACTAATCTAATTCCATAACATTACATTATTTCATGAAATTATGTATAAAATCTCAATAATAGAAACACAAAGCCATTTGATTGGTACTAGAATTATGATGGTGTCAAAGATATTATTACCTAATATATAAATAAAAGTACAAGAATTCTAAATGTAGGATGTGGATCATCGCGTAAAGATTTAAAATAGTGATTACTGCAAACTTTTTAATGTTTAATCAATAATTTTAAAAGTATTGAGCGAAGAAATGTACTTTGAAGGGTATAAAAACATTACAAATGTGGACTATTCCAATAATTTAATAAAGCATTTAGTTGAAAGATATTCTGAGGGTTTTGAAAATACATTTAAATGTAAATATTTTAAAAATTTACTACTATTGGTTCTAAATTTCCTTATAAAATAATAGTTGAACACTGTGACGTTAGAAACATGAAAGGCAAATTTGCAAATAATTCTTTTGACTGTGTAATAGATAAGGGCACTCTAGATTCAGTTTTGGTATTAAATAAATAATACCTTTTACATAATATATAAATTAAAATATAAATTAATTATAAAAAATTATCTAAAATCTTTAAATTTTTTAGACATGATGTTTTTATTTTGCACTCAAAATAAATTAAATCTATATGCATAATCAATAGTGTGGAGAATATTCAAGATAAAATTCATTTAAGATGCTTTCTGAAATAAGTAGGGTGCTTACTTAAGATGGTGTTTACATGGTTGTAACATATGGTGAAGAAAAGAAAAGACAACAGCTTTTAGAAAATGTAAATTCATATATAATTATAATTTTAATGAATATGAATTTATCTTAAGGATTAAATTCTAGTTAAAATTCATTTTAGATTGCATATTTTATATATTATTTACTAATAAAATAGCCAGAATTCATGTGGCATGTTAAAAAAGTATATAAAATTTACAAGCCTAATGTTCAATCAATTTCAGAAAATTTATTCGACTATAAAGATCCTGATAATTATCATTACATTTATATATGCAAGAAAGTAAAAACCGTTATTTAAAATTATATTTATATCATTTAATAAAAAATAAAATAATATTTAGGGAGACTAAGTACTAACCCCTAGAGGAAAGCTAGGAAATTTGTTTAAAAATGTTTGATAATATTCTAAAATTAAATTAAGTTAATATATAATTATTATGTTCTTGAAAATATTCTATTAATCAAATATTTGGAATTTAGCAAAAAAATATATTGCCATTAATATTTTTGATGAACAAAGCAATTTTTAATTTAAAAATATTATATAAATTCGTTTTAAAATTTTATTTTTAATAGTAGAATTTTTTATTTGCTATATAAGTGTTAGTTCTTATATTTTTTGAATAGTTGATTAGTAGCTATGATTTTTATTTTTTAATTGTCGATTGTAAATTCCTGATTAATTAAAAAACTATTTTTAAAGAAGAAAAAACACGTCTAATTAATATAAATAAAAAATTATTTAAAATAGAAGAAAAGAAAGGTTTATTTACAAGAAAAAATTATATCCTCAATTTCAAAAGTAGAAGTTGCTTAAATGGATAAACAAATTTAGATAGTAAAAGAAATAGGTAAAACTCCTGAAGAACAAGTACTTATCACAAATGTCACGATAGGCGAAGGAGCTTTTAGCAAAGTTTATATAGCTTTTTATAAGAAAGAATTTTTTGAAAAAAAAGAGAAAGCAACAAAATTATGTGCAAAAATTTTGTAAATATCTAATCCAACTCAATTACCCTACAAATAAATTCAAACAGAGTAATAAATTATGATGAGTATACAGTCTCCATATGTACTAAGGTTGCTGCAGTTTCATTAAACGATAAATAATGTACTTTTTTTAATTTTAGTTTCCTAGCCTTATCGATTAATTAATTTTTTATTGAATATTCTTATTAATTGGATAAGCAAGCATTTTTTAAGATTGTTATTCTCTTTCTCTAGTTTTTTTCTCTAATTAAAAATTTCTAAAAAGATATATTTTATTCTTGAATACTGTGAAGATGGAGACTTGACTAAGCTTTTGAAATATAATGTAAATTAGCTAATTTATTTATATTTTTCAAATATATTTATTTACTTATAATTATCTAAAAATTTTGTAATTAAAATTTTCTATAAATAATTTATTTGTTTAGGAATTAAACGAAGGATAAGTTTTATATTTATTTGGGTAATTAAGTAGAGGCATGCTTGAGTTAAAAAAATAAAATGTATTTCATAGAGACTTAAAGCCTAGTAATATTTTAATTAAGGAGGGTACAATCAAGATAGCAGATTTTGGTTTATCAAAAATATGTGATCCTCTTCATATTAGCAATACTTAAGTAGGTACCCCATATTATATGTCTCCTTAGGCCTTAGAATCAAAAAATTACAATCTAGAAAAGAATGACATTTGGTCAGCTGGTGTTATGCTCTATTAAATGTTATACAGAAAATTTCCTTGGGAGATATAGCAAATCGAAACACACTAAAAGCTGATTGATGTTATTAAGAACACAACAAACATACATTTTTCAAACAATTTCTCAATATCGGAAGACACAAAAGATCTGATAAAAAATATGCTAGAAGTAGAAGAAGCTAACCGCTTTGAATGGGAAGAAATCATAAATATGAATATAATAAAGGAGAGTTAAAAAGAGGAATATAAAAGTTAAATAATTTAAATGATTAAAAAATATAAATGAAAAATATCTTTCAATGTGATGGTTGTTTCATTTATTCACTAATCATAAATAAATTAAAAATAAATAAATTGTTGGCAGTACAATTTTTTTAAACATAAAAAATATGTCATATTTATAATACATAATATAATTACATTAGACTTTTTAATTTATTAATTTTTTTTCATTTAAAAATTAATTTATAAATCAAGCTATTGTTAAAATTAATTTAAATCAAATAAATTCTTGTTCTTGAATTAAAAAGAGCAGATAGAAAAATAAATAATAATATAATTAATTATTAATGAATCATTTAATTTTTTTGCTAATTTTACAAATATTCTAAAAAAAATTTCTTTTCCTAAAAATTTTAAACATACTCTTAATAAAAATATGATAAAAAAAATTTTACTTCTAATTTGTTAATTTATAATTAAATCAATTTAATTAGAATTTAATAAATAAATGTTCAAATAGAAAAAATCTCATTGTAATATTAAAAATAACAAAAATCAATATATTGATTGAGAGATATAAACAAACAAAAAGCCTTTTACATTTTTATTTAAAAATTATTTCAAAAAAAGAAAAAATCAATAAAAAATATTCTAAATAATAATGAATTTTAATAAATATTGAATAATAATTATTATTAATTTTTTTAATTAAAGTTTTAATATTTTTAATTAATTATTTTTTTAATATTTCTATTAAATACCTCAAATATTTTAACCTTAAATTTCACAGTTTGTCTTTTGGATATTTAAAAAATTAAGATAGAGAACTGTATTCATATAAGAAAATAATCTTGATATTTTGAAATTAAATTAAAAAATATATATTTTAATATCAAATAGGTATTAGTAAGTATTGGCTTAAGAAATAAAAATTAATATGTTTTATAATTTATCAAATTAATTAACAAAAATAAAAAATATATAATATTATTTTTATCAATTCTGTTTGTTATCTTCTTTATTTGAAAATTATGTTTTCTTGTCTATTTCATTTTATTCCTCTTTTTCTCCTGACCCTTTGAACAATCCTCTTTGATTAAACTATTCCCAGTTTAGCTTCTTATAAATCAAAAATCTTAATAAATTATCCTAATATTAGCTGAAATCTTTATTTTATTTTTCTTCTAAGGCTTTAATTTTTTCTTAAAACTCTTTTGATTTTGTGTCATTTGATAGAATGTCTAAATTGTATTTTTAGATTTAAAAAAGTTATTATATATTTATTTAATTAAATTAAGATAAATATTCTTTTACCTGCTTGCTATGAGTCTTCAAATTAATCATAATCATTCCATAAATCGCGAGCACTCTAGATATTAGCTTGAGATACAAGATTTTTTTGTGAATCAATTACATTATTTTTTTAATCTTCCTGTTGTTATTATAATTTCTAAAGAGATTGCTTATTGAAATTCTAAAAATCTTATTTGTATATTAATTAATTGATTTCTATGAACACCTTCAACTTTTTGAATAATTCATCATACGAATAATAAGTAATTTTATTTTCATATCTTATTTTTAGAGAATATAATTCCTCCTACATAGAAACAAATTCAAGGTTTTCTTTCATCTGATAGGAGGTAAAGTTGCTGGGCTTAGTGACCCATGCTTAATGCACACAATAGCAGAAACTTAAGATTGAAGTAACAAAAATCTTTAAATAATAAAATAAATTATATAGGAATATAAATTTATTAATTTACTCTTTAATCAGCCCATGAAGCAATATCAAAAGATCCAATACCTGCAATGAATATGTAGAAATAAATAAATATTGTTGGAATATTTGCAAAGAAAATTCTCCACAGCAAGTGCAAGAACTCAAAAGGTACACGGATATTTATATAGCTTAAACCTACAGTTGAAAATTTTTCTAATAGCTTGGAAAAAGCATTCATTTGAATAGAAAGAGCTAAACCTGTAAATAAATTGATGAAATAAGTATTAGGCAACTATTCATAGTCATGTTCACTCCTGTCTCTATAGAGTTATTAGAGATACTGACAAACAATTATGAAATCTTTAAACAAACTGCAAAGTATAAAACACGCCTAAACAATTCCAAATTTTTTAAGATCGTGTTCTTAGCAATTGTATAGGAAAATGGAGAATTGAATATCTGTGTATTAATCGTACTTCAGTATAAATGAGAAAAATAATCTAAGCATAAGCGAAAAGTAACTAATGTTACATATTTTCTTGGAACCTACTAAGTATTAAACATCTAGACAAAGTAGAGTTTCAAGTGTTATTGCAAAAATACAATATATATAAAATGCAACATCCCAGTAAATGTTCAGACTATTGCAACTGTCTGTAAGTGGAGTATAAATTTGCAATATCGTTGAAATTAAAATAAAACCAATCAAATAAACAAAGTAGGTAACTATCAAGATCTAAAATGCATAAGTTAAAGTGTAAAATTATGATTTTCTTTCCTTTTATTTACTAATTAAGTGCTTATTTTGTTAGCAAGGATCTTTTAAGAATTTTTAGATTCTCAACAAGCGCTACCTTTCTTCATTCTTATTTATTAAAAAGTTAAAAATAAAAAAAGGAAAAAAAAGAAATGAAATATTTTTTTTACTTCTTCTATAGTAAAGCTCGTGCAACCAAGTATGTAATTGACCAAAAGAATGTCTATATCAAAATAAAAATCGTCTTATTAAAGAATTAATGGTACCTTTTTTATAACTTTTATTTGCAGTTATCCTTCTTTTGAAAAAGTGAATTAGGACTATTTCTTTAGCTTACGTAGTTCATATTTTTTTACAATATATTCTTCAATCTCAAAGCAAATGAAAAGCGTGAATTATAGAATTGTAAAAACAAAAAAGAAAATTGCTAAAAATATAACCAAAAAGCGTTTGCCTTCTTTCCATTTTCTAGCTATCTACCTATTTACAAACTCATAAAAACCAACATTGACAAGACTCTGAGCTATTACCTCAGAACTTGCAATTTATGCTTATTCTCCTAACTCAGAAACTTCTTTTTGGCATTATTTATATAATTCCATATATTTTTCATATTTCTGCTCCAAGTAATTCAGCTCCTCAGTTAATGGATCTTCTAATGGTTTCCATCCATACAATTTTACGCTATCGATTTTTTTTTCTTGTTATTTTGGGGCAGACTACCTGATGAGTCCAACTTCTTATTTTTCTTCATCTTTCTTTTCTTCTTTATTCTCTTAATTCTCATTTGGTTTAATATCTTAGTTAATTTACGCTTCTTCTTATTATAAATCTTGAGGTGGATGCTAGTCGATCTAATCTTCTATATTTTCTTTTTTATTATCTAATAATTCAAGTTTTTCTAAACTTCCTTTTTTCTAGATTGAAATTGCCTAGAAAATATTTTTTTGTATAGGCGTATTCTGCTTTTGTTCTTAATTTTTTATTTAATAATATATATTGAATGAAATAAAAAATCAATTAATAAGTTAATCAAAATAAAAAATTTAACAAAAAATATATTTCAATTGAAATAGAAATAATTGTACATTCAGCTTATTCTGCTCTTTCACTGATGAATTCTTTGATTAAGTCAATCCTTTCCAAAATATCTTCCAATATAAGCTCAATTGATTCCATTTCTTATTTGTTTGAAGTAAGGATAATGTTTAAACCATTCTAAACCCTATCTACTATAGATGAGTAGATGTACTTCATACCATAAGAAGTTAAACGATTATTGTTTGAAAGATCAAGTAACATCAATTTTTAAAGTTTATAAGAATCTGAGAGAACATTACTTAGTCTCTGAGCGAATAGATCACTAACATTTAAACCTATTAACTCTATAGATCTTAAGTTATTTAAGTCTTACTCTATAATAAAGAGTAAGTGCAAAAGGATTTTATCATCTAAATTATGGTCTGGTGAAATCAATTTAGAATAAGCGCTATCTTTCTATGCAGAACTTTCATCAATAACTTTAGTACTTCTTAAATTTTTACTTTCTTTAATTTTGCTAATACCGCTGTTAAGCTTTAACCAAGGAGTAATATGGTTAGTAATATAATTATTAAGACCTGAATAGTTGAAGAACGAGTTATTTTTTAAGTTTAGATTCTCTATAAAATCAAGCAAAAATATTTATCTTGATTCTTACTTAATTAAATTTTCCATTTTCTTTTTATATTAATCGATCAAATACATTAAATGATTCGAATATCTACTAAATTTTAAAATGAATCTCTCTTTATCTTTTTGATAATCTTTAAAGCTCTTATTTCTTATTACTTCTATAGTGAGTTTATTTGTATTCTTAAGTTCTATCTCATTATACTATTTTTGGTTCTCCAAATCCTCATAATACTTTTTATTTCTTTTTTTAGCTGTGATATATTTTTATTTCGATTCTTCTAATGTTAAAAAATATGTTTATCTATAAAATTCTGACTTGGGAGTTGTTCTTACAGTGTTATCTTTGAGGAAATCCTGTATATATTCAAATATAGTCTCATCATATGATGTGTCTACAAAGACAGGGTCTTTTTGATTCATAAATTTCTATGTTTACTACAAATAATATTCGTTTCTTTCCACGTATATTTTTACTAAATTAAAAAGGTCTTTGTCCATAGACTAAATATAGTCATAAGAGTTTTTAAGCATATTCTAGTCATGTATAAATTAGTATACTTCATAGAACGAGGTACCACTCAAACTTTTCTAGAAACTAGTATTGAGGAAATAAAGTAGCTTTTCATCAAAATCAATGCATTTTTGTTGCAAGAGAAGGTTAAAGCCATATTTAACATTTATAAAGGTATCAGGTGATATATATCCTATATTATCTTTTTGCTTAGTTAATTCAACAATTAAATCATCATCAATCTATGATTAAATATCGTTTTATTATAAAAAGGCACTTGTGTCTAGATTTTGAGACTAAAGGAAAGGTAAAATAATTTGTTTTAATTCACTTGATTGAGCATAGGCATTGAACAAATTTGTTAGTTTCAAGAATTTAATTGTCTAAATAAAATGATTTGATTAGATAAGAGTTTTTATAAATTTAAGATTCATAACAGTGTTAATTTCAAAAGATATACTCTGAATAAATCTCTCAAGTTGGAAATGTCTTCTAAAATTTTTTATTTATAAACAAAATTAACAAAAGAAAATAAATAAATAAATATTAATAATAAACTTACTTTTTCTTTCCCTAACTCTTATTCTGTTGATTTGAGCTTTTCTATCCTTTTATATGACTTTCCTATAAAAATTGAAGAACAGATACCAAATATCCTTCAGGATCTGCAACTTCACACCCTTAAATAACAACACAATTCAAATTTATGTTATTTTTCAAACTTTAAAAGCATATTTAGAAATGCTCTTTAGAAATAGACGATTAAGAAAAATCTAGTTCCTGTAAATTTTAGAATAACCTTAAAAACTTAGAGAGATCTTTTTCGTTGATGAAGACCCTATTTTTATTTTTTCCCTTTTCTTCTTAAAATTTATTTTCTTCTTCATTATCTTTATCCTCTTCCTGTCCTTTTTAATCTTCTTTTTTCTCTTCTTAATTATAATTTTCATTTTACTGATTTTTAGCTACATTCTTTTGAATTTCTTAATCATAATCTTCAAAATCATCCATACTTTTTTTCAGAAGCGGATCACCTTTTTCTGAGGATTTTCTACTCAAAATATCTGATTTTTCGTCACCTGATTTCAAGTTTTGCAAGTTAATATTGTCATCACCTATCTAATTTTGGTTCTCATTTTGATCGACTTCATTATTTTCTTTAACAAACTAACTCTAAACCTTATCTAAAGCCAATTAATTCTCTTCTAAATTATTTATTTTTCTATCCTCCACTCCTTTAATCTAAATATTGTTGTTGTTCTTAAAAGAAATATAAAACACGTTAGATTTGACAAAATCCATACTATTTATTTATTTTAGGTGTTTTTATTACCAGCAAGGAGCTAAGATATTGAATATATTTTAAATAGTAATTGGGTTACGGCAAATCTAAAGCAAACTTAATGTATTTTCTACAAATTTTTCATTAATCTTATTTGATTTTTCATACTTATCAAAAGTTATTTCCAGCAAGCATGGAAAACTATTTAGGAATTCCTATTCCTTTGAATAATCTATAGTATCTAAATACTCAACCTAAGAAACATAAAATTCTATAGACAGAGGCTTTTTCTTTTTTTTAGCAGATATTGGGTGGCTTATAATATTCTACTCTTAGTTATTATTAACTACAACTGCATTATTGTTTTATTAATTTGTATTTTAGTTTTTATTATTAACGGCATTATTATTTTATTTTTAGTTATTATTTTTGTTATTGTTGTTGTTATTATTTGTGTTATTATTATTTGGTGTATTAAACTATTATTTTGTTTAATTTTAAACCTATGCTTAGGTAGGACCGATTTCTTTAATTTCAGTATCTAACCCTGTCCTAAATGCTTTAAAAGCATTAAAAAGAAAATTTGTAAATGGAACTTTACTGTTTTTATCATTTTGATCTAGACGAAGTAAGAAGTACTTAGCACTCTCGTTAGAGACAATAGCCTAAATAATTTATTCTTTTTTCTTTTCTTTGTCATCACTAAAAAGCTATTGAATATACTTTATCTCTTAGCTCCAATCTTTCCCCTCCCTGTTTGTATTTCTTATATATTCAATCATAGGTTTATGATTCCTAGATTCAAATTACACATTTAAGCCTGGGTTGTTAACCATAATCTTTTCATAGAGGTAAACAAAGTCTACCCATTCTAAATTTGCTTTAATTACAAGTTTATTCAACTTTGTCATCCTATGCAATTGGAATTATTGTAAGTACGATTCAGGTGGACCTTATTCTTATGGGGCTTCACTTTAATTTTATTGGGCATTCTATTATTATTATTATTAAGCATCTTATTATTTAATTTATGAGTGGTCACCTTATTTTTAATGACCTTAATCCTTCTACTATTAATTATTTTTTTATTGGTTATTTTTTCCTTGCTATATTTAAGACTGTTATGTGCTTTTATCATGCTAATTTTATTACTGCTGATTATTATTTGCAGGTGCTTAAGAAACAGCATTTGTATTTTGTTGTACAGCTTTTTCTGGTTTCTTCTTTTTTTCTTCCTATTTCATACTTGGAATATACATAGTGTATTAAGAGTAGTAAAATATGTTGTTCTTTCTCATTTCCATAACTTAATTTGGTCTTATTAAGGTTGACAAATCTACTCTTTTTTCAATAAATTCTTAGCGATTGAAACTTTTAGATAAAACATTATTTATTTCAAGATCATAATATTGTTCGAAGCTAATTTTAGAAACTAATTCTAAACTATCGATGTTGTGTTTTAGCTTTAAATACCCTTTAGTTATTATCAAATTAATTATCTTATTTTAAATTTCTTTTTCTTCTTGAGTAATTTGATTTTCATCTCTATCTTTTCCCCTTGCTCTAATCGAAATTGATCTCCAATTTAAGTATGGTAAATTAAAGATATCTTATAATATATTAATAGGACATGTTTAATCAGTGTAAAAGACCATGTCTTAAATTTATTATATAAAAAAAGGACTAGCTACGTAAAACCTAGTCATCAAATATTCACTGCTAATTGAGTCCAAATTGATATTGGTTAGTAAAAGATCTAAAAAGTGTCCACACTCAAATAGCTTAAATTACATAAAAGGTCTGTTAAAGAAATTACATACTTACTAAATACTAGAAGTTGAAATATCTAATCTCTTATATAATTAGAAGCTTATAGTTATTTTTTATAGGTTTAAAAATGCTGGTTTATAACCCCAACTTTCACAATAGATCATGTAATGAAGAGCAAAGGTTGTATTTTACTTAGACTAAAATCTAATTTCTTCAATACAGCTAAAGTCTTCAACTCTTCTAATTACTTAATTTATAGCATCATAAGCACCAAGGAATTATTAAAAGAAATCAAGATAAAGTACTTTTTATCTCTATTAAAACCAGCCATGGAGATCTATTTCTGGATATATAAGGGTGTAAAATGAGTAGAGATCATCTTTCAGTTGGAAAAATAAATCAGTTAGCTGATAAATAAAGAGACCAAAATCAAATTGAGTTGAAAACATTTTATGGAGAGATTTTTTAGATATAAGATATAGGTATCTTTTATTTAATAGTTCTTTAGATAAAAATTGAATTTCTTTTAAATTTTTTAAATTGTTAAACATTAAGAATTTCTCATAAAGTCCCTCTTTCTTTAATTCCGCTTATTCTTCTGTATTATTTTTTGAGTTTTCTTGTGCTTTGTAGATCTAGATATCTATTAATTTGAACTCAGCCTCATTGAATAATTTCTTTTGTTCTCTCAAATATTCAGCAATGTACTCAGTAGCAACAAGATCTTATTCAATACCGATTTTACTCCTATCCTCTAATTTGTCTTCACCCAATATGATTTTCTATATGTTTGTACAGTACTTACTTAAAAACAGTTTGAGTAAAGTTGTGCTTGATATATCTCTTTTGCTTACATTAAGTTTTGATAAATCTATTTCTGTGATATTGATTAAATGGGGTTGCTCTGACAAAATTGCTAAGCATTCATCATCAAGATATTCTTAATTGTCATAAAGGAGTTTATCGATTTAAACTCTTGGTTTCCACTTTTGTTAAATCATGATCTTTAAGTTCTATTATAAATAAAATAATAAATAAATATCATCATAATTAAAAAATGCGATTTCCTTACTGATGTTATAAGTTTTTTAACAGAAAGCTATTCTAACTAAGGAATTTTGTTAGAATCAGCTATACTCGTCCAAAATTGTTAATTGCTTGTACTGTCACGCTAGATATTAATTGAAAGATTCTTTAAATTAAATAGATAGTTAGAGACTTAGAATATCTATTCTAATTAGTTGATATCATGATCAATATTATCTATGGTAAGTGTCTGGATTTATTGCATATAAGTACTGTCAATAATACTAAGCAAGAATGGAGTACAGCTTATGATTCCAGGCTCTTCTACAATATCTTTTATAGAGAATCGTATATTAATATATTTAGCTCTAATCATATAATGGAAGAACTGGTTGCATTTTGAACAATTAGTGAGATCTATTTTGATCAAATTAGGTAACATTTTTGTACTAGCAAGTTTAATAAACACTTACTCATTTAAGAGTTTGTAATTGAGTGAGATTGTTTGAATATTTACAGCATATTTACTATCAAATAATTTACATAGCTTTTTTAATAAATACATAAAAAGGTTTAAATTCCATAATAATTTATATTAATGCACATTTTTCTTAATTTATTATAAGAAACTATTAAAAAATAAATAAAACTGAATTTTACAATATGAGAAACGTAGTCAAAGTTAGATGTGTCTAAATTAGTAATATTTAACAAATATTTGGACTATGAAAGTGCTTCTAAGGTGTAATTTGTAAATGTAAAGTTTTACTCCTTTTGCAAAGACTCTAATAATAGACTTAGTTTAAAATTAATGCTAAATGGTATTTCATTTAAAATGTTGATAAAGCATCTTTCTGTCACCCTTGTTTTAGATAATGTTAAAATTTGTAGATATTCAAAAGGTCTAATTTCCTTAGTGTGCTCTACTGAAACTGTCTTTATTAAATTCTAAAAAAAAATTAAATTATAAAATGGGAGAGAAATGAGACAAGTTTACCTCTATTACAAAATCATCATTTACAAAAGGAAGCTCATCTAAAGCCAGTTTTCTCAATTAATTGCCTTACTATAATAGATTTAGTAAACTTTGTACCTGGTTTTTTGTAATGTTCATTCCTCCAAGACGTAAATCCTAAATCTAGAAAGGTTGGTAAACGAATTCAAAGTAATTTTTTATCGTTTGCTCTTCCTCATTTTTATTGTAGTCACTCTATTTGAAAGGATGGCCTATGAAAGGGAAGCCTTTTGTTATGTTACTATCAATTACGATCTTGTCCCTAATCTTTTTCATGGTTGATTCTTCTACAGTAAAATCTT
The DNA here is from genome assembly GCF_000189635.1 of Tetrahymena thermophila SB210. Lineage (NCBI taxonomy): Eukaryota > Ciliophora > Oligohymenophorea > Hymenostomatida > Tetrahymenidae > Tetrahymena > Tetrahymena thermophila. The sequence continues at coordinate 442,238 of NW_002476301.1, read as the reverse complement.
TATCAAATTTTTTATATTACTAATCTAATAGTATCTTGTCAATTTGTAACTAGAATAATTAATCCTTTTCACATAATCTATATATTGTATCAAGAATATTATTTAACAGCTTAACATGATGCAATTGCCTAAAGTCAATCTTAAGAGATCTTAATTTGTTACATATTTTTTCATTAGATAATAGTGCCTTCATATTTGTGTGACTAATTTATCTGAAATGAGTTAAATCGAGATATTTTATGTCAAACTTTTCTAAAATGTGTATTATCAATTTTGCTCCTTTATTTAGAGAGTAGCTTTTTGAATTTAAAAACTCAGTATATACAAATCTTTCTTAAATTTAATCAAGCATTGGTTAAATTTAAGCTGCGAAATTCTCATCCTTTATGTTAAAAGTCTAGTCAATCCATAAATATTTAGTAAAAGGTAAGAATAATTTTAGGTCAGGATAATCTATATTTGTTTATGCAAGATTAATTATCATGATTTCTTTGGGAATTTACAATTAAGATATGCCTTTTAATTAGCATCCTTCTAAATTCAAGCCATAAATGTGTCTAGATTTTACAACAGAACCCTTTTAATTGGAGAGCTTTAATTAAAATAAAAAAAATATTAATAGTAAAAATAAAATATTTAAATATTTATTTACCTTTTCATCTTGCTTTTACTTCATAGAATGGATTTTTAAGAATAAATTGATAGCTGCAGCATTTAAAAGTGTGCTGTAATACTAAAAAAATCCATAGTAATCAAAATTTAAAAATGTTTCTTCTTTATTTTTTTCTTCATTCTCTTTATTCTTAGATTAATCATTATTTTAATTGTTTTTATTTTGTTGGTTTTTATTGTTAACAGCATTATTATTAGAGGCTTAATTAACTTAATCCATTTATTTGATGTAATTAAAAGAGTTATTATTCTATGAGTTTTTGAGAATCATTTAATTCTTTTTAGAACCTAGTACAATATAAATAAAGGCAGTGCTTATATCTTTTAACTGCTAACAATTATCAAAAAGTAAAGTTTTTAAATTTGTCATTTAATAGCTTGCTGAAATACTCAAAATTACGTCCTCATCAATTTGAGTATTTGACAGATTAATATGCTCAACTATTGAGAGCAACTCGAAATTCATAAAAAGAATGCAGAATGCCTTATTTGAAACCATAGTTGCATTAGATAAATCAAGATACTTCATGTATTTAATTTACCTTAGTTAATTCTTAAAATTTAAATCTTAAGTTTGTTCTTTTTGGGGATTTCTTTCTGGAACTTTATTATCTAAACGAGTTGTTGTATTTTTTTTATGATAGTCACAAAACTTGGATAATCCAAGAGAAAAGATAATGTTATCTTCAAAAAGATGACTGTGCTTGAAAATAAAAAAGTCATATCTGAATTCTCTTATTTTGCTGTTATTAATAAAAATATCCAAGAAAAAGTTGTCTTATCTCAATATTTAAATAATGTTAGTATCTGTAATTTGTTTTGGTTAAACCTTTTCGAAATTGTATAAACTCTTCATTTTCTTTCTTCTTTCTTCATATTCTTCAATTCCATTTGATTGATAAGTAAATTAAAATGGAGGGTATTACAAAAGACTTGTTTTTGAATAAACTATATTGTCTGATTCAATTTGTTGTTGGTTCTACTAGTTTTTATTATCTTTACCTTGCTTTTAATTTGGATTTTCATTAACAGCTAAATTAGCAACTTTTTAAGCTACTGCCTTTTCGCTGCTTGAAATGTTCTATAATTAGAGCTCTGTTTATTATAAAAATCTTAAAATTAATATATTATAAATAAAGTATTTTACATTCAATTTTTTTAACAGCATCTATATATGCTTAAGAAGGAATTAACTTATCATATCTCTAATATTTATTTTTAATAAAAGATTAATTTTGTATTTTTTTAAATTTGTTTTACATAAAAATCTAGTAGAAGAATCTAAAATTAATCTAATTATATTTGATGAACTAGCTTAAGACCTTCATCACCTATATTTGGAGTCCTTCTTAAGTCTAAATATTTAATATTAAACATTTTCGATATGTCATAAAACATATTATTCAGTTCCTTATCTACAAAAAGAGAGTCTTGGAAATTGAGTTCCTTTAATTATATTGAAAAAAATAAAATGAATTTTCTTCATGGAAAATTTAGTTTTTTAAAATATATAAATAAATAAATAAATAAATAAACAATTACTCTGAAAAAGGCCTTTCTGTTTGAATATTTTAGATTATCGAGTACTTTTCCATTAAATTTATCAGGAGATTGTCCTATGAAATGACTAATATCTAATCTTTCAAGAGTACCTGAATCAAGGATGTAAGCTATACCTCTTTCAGTAATTTTTTTGCAATCCGAATAGTAAATTTTTTCTAATTTTCTCAACTTCTAAGTGACGGAAATAATTTAAAGACCTCTGTCACTGGTCCAAGTATTTGATATGTCAAGAATACGGATGTTTAGTAGAACTTCTGAGCTGGAAAGACAAATTTTCATGATTCCATCATCTATGTTAGAAAGCTAGAGATTAGAGAAGTCTAAATAAACAATATTTTTTAGGTAAGGAGACTGAGCTATTGACTACATGACCTCCATATCTATTAAATGCTTAAGTTCTAAAATGCACTCGAGGTCAAATTTAGGAGAGAGCTTCTTCGATTCACTTAAACGAATTAATCCTGCCTTTGTTATGTTATTGCATCCTTTTATGTAAAGACGAGTAATGGTTTTAGCTCCAGAACTAATATTTTCTAAGACGTTATCATCAATTTTGGAATTTTCAAAGTTAATTCTAGTGATGAGATCTTTATAACTGTCAATAAGAGACCTTAATCTTTGTTTTTATATTATTTACTAAAATCTTAAATTGAGAACGATATTTTCATTCTAATATCTAGTGTGTTTCTTCTTAAATTTACTTGAAATAAAATTAATCCAGCTAGTACCTTCTTAAAATTCTAAAGACTTATCGTTCAGTACTTGAGCCATCTATTCAAACCCTACCTAGACTACTTTTTTTGTAGATTTCTACAAATTTTAATAAAATAAATAAATAAATAAATAAATAAATAAATAAATAAATAAATAAATAAATAAATATATTTTATAAAATTAATAGAATATTTATTTACGTTTTCTATGTATCTTTTCATTTTAAAGTTAGGAGTATTTTTGCATGAAATGTGGTAAATGTTACAATGTTATCTTAAAATCATGAATAATAAATCAAAATCTATTCTAGTATCATCAACAATCAAAGCTTCTAGTTTAGAGAATTGGTTAATCTTTTAATCTTAATATCTCATATTATGATTCCAGTAAGTAACATCGATATCACAAAATGCTGCTTCTGTCAAATCTAAGACATGCTGATTTTCAAGTGGAGGATAATTCCTTACAATTTCATACAGCATTTTTTTAGAGATTAAGTGATTATATTGTTTTAGTATATAATTGTAATCAAAGCAGACATTCTTTTTCATCAAGTTAAGCAAATCTTAGAGATGCTAAGAGTCATAAAGGAAACATTAGGATAAAGATAATTTAATGAGATTTTCTTTCAAGTTGTTGTTGAGACTTTATATGCATACTTCATCAACCTTACACTAATTCATATTAATTTCTACTAATGGAATATTGACTTTGCTAAAAAAGACTGAAATTGCTGATCTATTTATTTGACTTTAAGCAAGATTTAAAATTTTTAATTTTTTAAAATAGTTGTTAACATTTTAGGTAAAGGTTAAAAATTGATTATCATAATAGTTAACTTAAACTAATTTTAATACTTCTAAGTTTTCAAAATAAGTATCAAAAAGAATTTCAAAACAGTCTGGATAAATTTGATTACATCCTGTTAAATCAAGGTATTTTAAATAATAATTATCAGGTTCTGTTTTTACCTTCTTTACTTCTGTTTTTTAATTTTTTTATTACTCAGTCATATTAAGAATTTTTCTTTTAATATTTTGCTATTAAAGTCTTCTTTATTCTAAGCTATTATTTACAGTAATTTTCTTTTTATCATCATCTTCTTATTTCTCAACCACTACTTCAGCAGCAGCAGCAACATCATCATTACTTTCTTTTCTAAATATATTTTTAATGGTTAATTATAATATATATATTAAAGTAAGTTTATTAATTTATTTGAAGAAAAAAAAAATTTTCGTTTAAAAATAACACAAATTTCTTAAGTTAAAATTAAATTAATTGACTATTTAGAGCTAAAATAGTTTATTTAGGAAATCTTAATTTCTATTTATTATTTAATGTTTTTAATTAAATATGTTTATTGAAATATAGATAGATTGATATTATTGTTTACTTGATAATTAGCTACTTTTCTGAATCTTCTTTAAAGGGTGTGTTTTGAAGGTTAGTGTTATTAATACCTTCTGCTGCCGAAGCCGTAGATGGTTTTTATGAAGTATGGTCACCTTTTTCATCTTCTATAATTGGTTTTAGATCTCCTTTTTCAGTAAAATTGGGATTGGTTGGAATTATTTCCTATTATACTTATTTATTTATTTGCTTCTATTCTTCTTACTTTTTATTTTCATTATTATTTGATTCTTCTTACACTTTGCTCTCTGTAATTTAAGGTTTTTTTTGCAAGATTTTAAATATATGACCATTAACCATAGTGTCTTATACACTGAGTAGACTTAGGCGATTCAAAAAGCCATAACTATCTAGTAGATCTAAAAATACAGAAGTAACTTTGGTATTCTTATTCAAGTTTAAGTAATTAATTGTAGGCAAATCTTCATAATGAAGCAGTTATTTTATGTTCTTTAAATAGTTTTTTCTTTTTTCTTTAAACTGAAGCTTAATTTCTTCTCTTTTTTGATTATATGTGTCTTTAATTTGCTGTATTTCTTTTTCTTTGATAAGAACTATTTCAGCCTATATAGCTTTCAGCTAAGTAATAGAAAGAGCTTGTGCCTTAGAAGAATCAAGTATAACCATTTAAGCAGTTATCTCTTTTTTTTCTTTTTCTTTTTCTTTATCTTTATCTTTATCACCTTAATCATTTTAAGATTTTTAAGCAGCTACATTTACTAAAGGAGGAGGCTACTGCTCTTTCTTTTCTTCTTAAATTTTTTTATCTAAGATCTTTTAAAGTTCATATATTACATTTTAGTAGTGGTTTGTATTTTGAATTTGATTTTCTCTTTGTTTATCTATTTCTGTTAACATTTAGACTTAGTCATCTTCAATAAAAGTTTCATAGAATTTTTTCTATTTTTCTATTAACCAATAAAAAATTGGTAAAAGGTTAGAAAATTTTGTGGAGCAAAAATATTTTTACTTAAAAGTAAGTCAACAATATAGTAAGAAAAGGAATCTGTAACAGCATTTTCTAAATATTCTATGTTAAGTTGTCTTAGACTTGTGATTAAAGTTAAATACTTTATTCCTTTTTGACTAATCTGTTAATTAAAAAAATAAACTCTATTTAACAAAATTAAAAGAAAAATAGCAAACCTTTGTACATCTGGAGACATCAATTCCTTTCAACTGCATTTTATTTGAGAATTGCTCTGAAATGATAAAGCACACGTCATCTGTTATATTTGTATTCGTTAAATTTAGATACTACAAATTTTCTGTAATCTTAGAATGATAGAGAAAAGTTTTGAAAGCTTTAAGGTCTATCTTACATCTTTCAAAGCTTAGCTACCTAACATTTTGTACACAATCCATCTTGGCAAATATTTAGAAAAATTCGGCTGTCAAATTACACCTCTTAAGTTTTAGTATTTATAAACTGAATAAAGAATAAGAAACCATTTTTGGAAATGTAATATCATGGTATTCATTAGAGTCTTCGCTTCTATTCTCAAAAGATAGCTTTCTTAAAGGGGCCCAATACTCTTCGTGAAGTGGAAGGGAGTCAAAACTGTCACAAACAGTAGTATCTACACTGAGGACTTGTAGTTTTGAGCAATAAGGACCAGCAGCATTTTACTAGCTATATGATTAATTTTCTGCATCAGATTCTTTAAATTTAGGCTAGAATTTACTTGAAAGCATTTCCTTAAGTATAGTTGGCTTAGCGCTTGTAATGTTTTTTAACTTTAAAGAAGCAAGGTACCTATTTTAATTTTCAATTGTTGTTATTAGAATGAGTCATTATATCAATTCATTTATGATTCAATTTAATAAAATAGAAATTACTTGAAATAGATAGTTGTTGAAAATTTTAATAAATCGATATGGCTAAGGTCGTTTTAAATATCTTTAATTGCTAGTTTTGTGTTTTAATTAAAATTTTTAACTCTTTCATAAGTAAAATCTGTCAAATAATTGCTTTATACATTGGTCAAAGCATTTTAAACGATAGTCCAATTTTCAAGATAGCTTAAAAAATAAGAAGTAATATTTGGGCAATTATCAATCAAAATTTCAACATTGCTAAAAGATATTAACTCATCATCTTATTTAGTAGAATCTTGCTTATTTTTTTAACTTGCTGATTCGAATCTCTAAGAATAAAAATAATCAAACCTCTAAATTAGCTTTATAAGCTTAAAATCGTTTATATAGCAGTTTTTAAAAAGAATATATTCTATTCTGTTTACTCTATCAGCTCTCCATTCAGCGCTATAAAAAAATTTAACTACTTCTTCAATAAGCTCTGAAGAGCAGTCTTAGAAAATCAATCTTTACATTCTCATTGAATTTCTCTAGTTAATTTGCTTTTCTGATATTTAAGAACAAATTTCAGCCAAGTAAAACTAAATAGAAATAGATCTCTGTTCAGGTTATTATTGTAAGGCTATTATTTGAGAAAAAGCATCTTCTATCGATCTTACCCTGTTTATCTATTCACTTACTATATATCTTAATTTTCCTATCGACAAGTGCTTTAAAATAAGGTAGAAGTTAACTTAAATGCAATTATAAATATTCTTTCTAATTTAAAATATAAAAAATAGTATTTACTGACTACTATACTCTATCTTCTCTAATATAATCTATATCCTGCTAAATTCTAACAATTTTATCATCTAAATTTTTATTTTTTAAAAAAATATATGATTCCTTCTATAGCATTAGCTAATAGGATTTTTTTTAAATAAAGTATGCTACCATTGTAAGATGGAATTTGAGTGTAAACTACGATTTTATTTTGGATAAGAGTGAGTCTACGAGAAAAATAAAAATTCTTGTTATTGTTCAGGATTGCGGTTTTCATCTAAAACCCTTCTGCTATTTTATTTTATTCCCTTCTATAATTTTTAAAACTGGAAAGTTTTTTCTTTTTTATTAATTAGTTAGATCAAAGCTTGCTCTATCTTTTTAAATATAAACGAAATCTTAAAGTTATTTATTTAATTTTTAAATAGTTGTGAAGATAGAGAGTTAGATTAACCTTCTGAGGTAAGCTAAAGTTTTTTTACACTTACCAATTTTAACAAAGTATATAGTTACCATAAAATATATAATTTAATAATGAATTTTCAGTTTCTACTTTTAAATATTAGGAGAAAAAAATAAAATTTTTGATTGAGGCTTAATACATTTAGAAATATTATTTATTTATTTATTTATGCAAATTTCGAAAAACGATACAGTAAAATTGTTGTTTTTCTAATTAAAAATTAAATTACACTTCAATATTTTGAAAACAAAAATTTGATGTTAAATTTTGATTAAAGATTTAAGCTCAAAAGATTTTTTATAGAAAGAAAAATCCAAAATATTTTTTATAATTATAATACAGTCAGATTAAATAATTTTCAATAAAAGTAAGAAATAGTAAGTAAACAAATAATTATTTATATAAATAAAAAAGCATAAATAAATTGAGTTTATAATATTTTTTTATTTGATTTGAAATTAATTTATTAATTAATTGATTCATTCATTCATTCATTCATTCATTCATTCATTCATTCATTCATTCATTCATTCGTTAATATAAACTTGATATCTACGCAGAAAACTAGAATTGAAAATAATTAATATTTTTTAATTACATAGTTTCAAACTATTATGTAATTAAGAAGTTGGCTAGTTTAAAGCTCATCTAAATTAGAAATTTTGTAACTTCCTCTGTATTCATAATCGTGATAAGCGATAAATTTTATTTTTGAGAGCAAAAGTAGTGTAAAATGCTGCTCTTGCTCACTTTTAGTTTTAATTGTCTCAAGCTCCTTTTATTTGTATTTGAGATAAGTATTTTGTAGGATAGACAAATAATTTTCTTTATTTATGATGACATTTTGTTTGGTAATATTAATTAGCTATTAAAGGTTTTGTTATAGCTCTTTGTATTAATTTCCTTTTTAAATATCTTAAATCAAAAACTAAATTTAATCATAAATATTAGAATCAAGTTTATTTTTTTGTTTTTCAGCTAGAGCAACATATTTTTTGCAAAGAGAAAATTCCTCGTGTTTTAGGCAAATTAAAAAATTAAATTTCTCACTAGACTCTTACAGATTAGCTTATATTTATTTATACAGGGCTCTATGCATTTAAATTATTTTCCATATTTAAGGTGTATCATCCTATATTTTTAAAGATATATTTTCTTGTTAGTAGTCATTGCTTGACTCGAAAATGTCTTCATCTTCGTCTGAGTTTACATTTTCTACATTTGATCCTGCTTTTTTCAACTAAGCCTAACTTTAATTTTCTTATTATTATTAACATTTTTATTATTACTGCTTTTAGGCCATGAGCTGCTATTGTTTTGCTATCTACTCATTTAGAAGCTTTTATCTGTTATTTAAAGCTATTTATTAGATTTAACCCTTAATCGCTTGATCTTATTAGCTCTTTTTGATTATTTCTTTATTAATTATATCATCCCAATCTAGTCTTCCTTCTTCATCAACTTCCAACATTAAATTAATTAATTCTTTTAATTCTTGAGATACATTCACTTCTTTTGGAAAATTAATATTTCCAGTACTGATTATTTAGAATAACCCTCCAACACTAGTATCTATATTCACTTTCCATGGAAGTTTCTTATAAACCATCTCATACAATAAACATCCTGCACTCCAAACGTCATTTTTTTCTAAATCATAGTAGCTTGATGATAATGCTTAAGGAGACATGTATAATGGAGTTCCTACCTAGGTATTGTTTTTTGTAAATTCTGTTACGATTTTAGAAAATCCAAAATCTGCTATCTTAATACCACCATCTTTTATGAGAATATTTTCTGGCTTTAAATCTCTATGGTAAACTCGTTCGTCTTTTAATTCATTAAGAGCTTATGCTATTTGTCCAAATAGATAGATAATTTACTTCTCTGTAAGATTCTTGATATTTAAATATTAATTAAATTATATATTATAAAGAGTGTTTATTTATTATAATAGATTCATCGTTATTTTTTTCTTTAGAACTCTTTAAAAAATATTTCAAAATTTCATTTTTTTATATTTTTAAAATGGTAGAAGCATATTAGATATTTTTTAAAGGACAACATAAGCTAGAAAAAGATGAATAATTTCATAAAAAAATTTACACTATTGTAGATAAGTTATTTAAGGTCACCATCAGGGCAATATTCTAAAAAGAAATAAACCTATTAAAATTAGAATTAAATATTAGTATTATTTGAAAAATTTGTTTGTTGCATACATTTGATTTAGTCTATTTAAAAGAATACATTTTAAGAACTCTAGGAGACTTGCTAGACATTTGAATTTATGCCTCATTTCTTATGGACTTAACTATTTTATCTGATATTAGTCCTCTAGGTATCTCTTTAGCGCAAATAGGATTATTAAGCTATTAGTTTTAATAATCTTCACAGTTATATGCAAGATAGACTTTTCCATATGATCCTTTACCTACCATGTTATCTAAATTTATTAAGAACTGATCCTTGAGAGAATCACTTTCTGAGCCTACATGTTTTAAATTGATCATTTATTGTATAGTTTGCTACTATTTGAAAAATAGAAAAGTTGATTTGTGATAATTTTTTATAATAATTAATTTAATAAATTATCTTATTAACAACTATTTATAAGTGTTTGTGGAAGTGATAAATATGAATACAGTATCATGTAAAGATTTTAATTAATAACTTAATTACCTATTTATTATTGATTAATTTTATTTAGCTCACAAAGCTCAAAATTATTGGAATAAATTTGCATTATCAGTAAAGATTAGTAGACTTTTCTAAATATATTATAAACAATATCATAATTAGTAATATAACTGTCCAGAAATCTGATAGTGATAAAAATATTTCAGTTATATCATATCATTCAAGAAAGATATCTATTAATATTAATATACAAATTAGTGTTTGTTTATTTATTATTTCGCTGGTAATTGTACCTACCTTAATAGAGTGTTTACAACGTACTTGTTTAAATTTTTTTATCAGATATTTATATAAATAATTGAGGATACTCTTAAGACATTCTATTTTTCTATTTTATTAATAACTGAACATTTACGCCAAAAAATATTTAGTTGAATTAAATAATATTTTCAAGAAAAATTTTATATTTAAATTTTCAAATAATTTCAATTAATTTTTTAACAAATAAGCAAAATAGCAAACATAAATACATACATTTATACTTGAAACTAACACTAAAGATCAATAGCTAGCTAAGCATATATAAACTAAGATTAGAGATGAGTAAGAGCGATTAGGATTATTAAGAAATACCCTTATAAAAGGATATAATACTGTAAAAAAAGAAAGCTGCTGATTAAAATTAATATGAGTTTAAGCTTATTAACAGAAGACTAAATATAATAGAATTTATAGCTGATTTTAGTGAGTCTAGAGGCATAGAATTGAAAGAGTCTGTTCCTATTAAAGCTGGCTCCAATGGGTAGGATAATGTAAAAGATATATAAAGATAATCAAAAATACAAAAAACAATTATTTAACCTCGCACAGATGAAATAGTTTGTATAGTTAAAATAATAGATTCTGCATAATGGGAGCTCAAAAGTAAATTTAAGTAAATCAATAATTAACATTTACTATTATTAAATAATTTAAAAAAATTAACTATTTTTATATAAACCAGGTATATAATTAAGCCAGCTCCAAAAGAAAAGTAGAAAGATACAATTAAGGAACATGACGAAGAAAAAAAGAGAATATAAGAAGAAGAAAGATTAGCTCCGAAATTAAAAATTTTACCTTTATCAATACTAACAACAGGGGAGTGCTTACATTATTTAAAGTAAATATTAGAGAAAGAAAAGAAAAAGAATGATGGTTTTTCGAAATACATAGATCCTTACTTTTTGCCAATTAATGTAAGTTTATTTAGGTAGAATCCTGATAAAAAGATTTTATTTAAATTAGGATAGTATTTTTGGAGAAAATGATGGAAGTGCATTTGATACACTTATTTAATGGAGGAGACCTGAAAATATCTTTGAAAATACTAAAGAAATAAGAGTTTTCCCTTCAAAAATTAATGTTTGTGATATAATACCTGGATAACTGTCAAATTTTTGGTTTCTTTCTTCAGTAGCTTTATTAGCTGAAAAGCAGGAATGTGTAATTAATTTTAAATTAGTATTTATTCATATATGAAGTAGAAATTGTATCTTAAAAAATAAATAGATCAAAAGGCTTTTTCTAACTTAAGATATAAATGAATAAGGCTTTTATAGAGTTAAAATATGTAAAAATGGAGAGTGGCAATCTGTAAATGTAGATGATTATTTTCCTTGCTATCCTTTAGATGGTCCAATATTTTCCCACATTGATAGTCAACAAGATGAAGATTAGAGCGATATTTCTAAATCTTCAAATAACAATTGTCATTAAACATGGCTACTTATATTAGAAAAAGTATATTTAAATATAAATTTACAATAATTACTAAAGTAAGAAGATATTAACTAAAATTGAATTTAAAAATAGGCATATGCTAAGATTCATGGAGATTACTTTAAACTTAAAAATGGATCATAAAAAAAATGTGAAAATGCCTTAATTGACCTTACAGGATGCCCTGTTGAAAAAATAAAGATCGATTCAAATTCAGAAATTTAAACCATTGAAAATTATAAAAATAAAAGAGGGTACTTGATGAACCTTTAGAAAGAAGATAAATAAAAAGATACAACTGGCTATGCATATTATATTATTAGGTTAGAAAACTATGATGGTACCTGGCTTTTTAACATAAGAGGTGAGAATTATTCAATTTTTTCAAGTTTAACTTTTTGTTTTAAAATAGACATTTGGGAAAATCTTTAATGGGAAGGAGACTGGAGTAATCATAGCGAATTATGGGATGATAAAGCTAGAAAATAGCTTAATCCAGACCTTAATGATCCTAAACAAACATGGATGAAATTCGAAAATGTGAAGTAAAATCAAAGTTTATTTGTTTAATTTCAAATTTTATCAAAATCAATAAAATCTTAGTAAAAGCAATTAATTTACTTTTAAACTAAAATTTTATGAGTAATATGAATTCATTCATTTAATTGATATTGAAGTATAAATGAAAGACTATTTGTGATATTTAATAATTATTTTAAAGGGAATAATTTAAGTTTGTAAATATTTGTAAAATCTAAGACTGGAATGAAGTGAGAATAAAAGGAAAATTTGTGAAAGTTGTTGACACTAATGACTCCTCTATTGAAACTTTTATGTCAAAATGGTACTATTAGTTCGAAGTTACAGAAAATTGCTTGTAAAAAGCAAATAATAACATAGAAGTAATTATCACTCTTCACTAAGAAGATGAATTAATAATGGGTGTTGAAGATGGTCGTCCATATTTAGATGTTTAATTAGCATTATTCTAGTTAGTAAGCAAAAAAGGCTATCAAAATGAAAATGATTATAAAAAGAAATAAGGAAATGATAATGATTATTATAAGAGGCTACATCACACTAAATTTACATTGATAAAAGTTTCGGATAATTAATTTTAGCATGAGAGACAAATTTAACTTTCATTTTAAATCGAAGAAAAAGGAATTTACATAATTCTACCCAGAACTAACGGACTAGGCTTTAGAGAATCTAGTAAATAAATAAATAAATTTATTTTTTTGGAAAAAATATCAAATTAAAATTTTTAATAGAAAAAAGTAAAATGAAAAGTTTTCTTAGAAAAAAAAATGATAAACAAAGCAATAAGTCAGGTTAAAATCAAGAAAATAAAGCTGAAAATCAAAGATTAGCTCAATTAGTTGAATCTACTCTTTTAGATATATTTAGAAAATTTGATATGAGACTTACTAGAAAGATGTCTGAATAGTAATTTGTGGCATTTAAATATTGCATGGAGGAAAATCAAGCTGATGAATAGGAGTTCAGAAAAGAATTTTATGATTTATTAGAAGAATATCCAAGCCCTGATAAATGTTTGTCATAGGAAGGGTTCATTTAATATATGACAGAAAAAATAAAAAATGATTAAAATTAAAATATTGATTCATTCTTAGCTAAATTTAAAAAAATTGGGTATGACGAGAGCTTATATAGTATTAGATCTAGGTGCTTTATTATTAGTCTACATAGCGATGTTCCCCTAGAAGTAATGCAATTTAATTTAACTCAAATTTTATTGGATAATAAATTAATAATTCAACAAAAAACAGGTGATAGTTAGAGATGCTATAGAAACTGATTTAGATTAAAGAGCTGCTAGACACATATTCCATAATACTGAAAAAGAAACGGATCAAATTATTACTCAATTTAATAAAGATTTTAAATACTAAGGAGGAGATTAATCTAATATGTAAGCATATGTTTATGCTTAGTACTATAAGTAAATTTTTATATTTAATATTGTTAAATTATTAATTTTATTTTTTTTTAAAGAGAAGCAAATTATACTACGTTCATAGCTAAAAATTAAATGAGGGATAAAGCCATTGAGGTTATATTTGACTTGTAAAAAGCTAAAAATGATTTAATTTTAAGTACAGGAAGATCAAACCTTAAAAAGGTGACTTATTGAAATAAATAAATTGCATTTTTTACTTATAATTTTATATTTTAATAGAAAGTAGAATTTAAACCACCAAAGTAAAAAGAAATTAAAGATCCAAATAAAAAAGCATAAGGTAATCAGGATGTTAAAAAAAGATTATCGAAAAATTCAAACAATATTAGTATAGAAGTTTTATTCCACATGAGAGGACCATATAAGCCAGAGTTAGAAACATTTAGGAGAATATGTCAAATAAAAGAGTGTGAGGATTGATTAATTGAATCAACCAATAAAGATAGATATAGTTGAGTTTTATGTTTAATCTACCATTAAAACTATAATAAAATAATTAAAAAGTAAAAAAAATATATAAATGAATAAAAAACAAATATTTATTTTTATTTTCTTGATATGTTTTTCATTAGTTTTAAATAATAATAATAAAAATATAATAATAAAATTTTTTATATATACATGAAATTTTTATCATAGTGCATCTCTTTCTTAGTTTACTAAACTCTTTTAAGGGTTTTATTTGTATTTAAAGTAGTATTTATCATCAAAACTAATTTGCTAAACTTTATTATTTTTACTAAGGAGTAACACTTAATCCTCTAATTGTATATTTATCGTAGATAAAGCTATCGTTTTCTTGCTTTAATTTTATCTAATTTTTTACAAAATATTATCTCATTTTATCTTATATTTCTTTCTACCTCAATTCTCGTTTTTATTTATCAATTTTAATCTAAGGAAGATAAGATTTAGACAAATCTTAATTTTATAGTAAAAAGGTATTTTTTTATAGAATTTCATTTTAAAATATAATCACTTCCTGTTTATCTTTATTATATTTATTAGGTGATTTTAATTAAGGTTTCAAGAATTTATTTGGTGTCTATATTCTTCTTACAAATATCAAATTTTCATTATTAGATTTATTTTGATGCTATGAATGCAATTAGGTATTATTATCCAATTCAGGTGAAGGCGATAAACTTTATTTTTAAAAACCATTACCTTAATTTATGCTATTTATGGATAAATTAAGATGTTAATCATTATATTGTTCTAAAGATTTATTAAAAGTTTAAAAACCATGAAAACGAGTTACTCTCCATTAAGGAGTTTTTATTCTATTTTATATTCTACTTGATTCATTTCCATTTATATTCAAAGAAAGATTTAGTAAATCTTTCCAAATTATATTTTTTTAGTTCTTTCTTAAACTGTTAGAATCTTCTTCTGCGAATTATTTTTAATTTTGTTATTAAACCTTCTCAAGATTAAGGACTTTCATTTCCTCAAATTTATGGTTTTTGTGCTGGTTTTTAGTTGACTTTATTTTTTCTTGTGATAAATTATTGGCTATGGTTTTTTAATCTTATAATGTTTTTTCTTCAAGAAAAGCATCCTTACTTTTATATCTATAGTTAGAGCCTTCAAGGACTATAGAGCTTGGTTATTTTTGTTTCAAAGTATTATCTACTGAATTTCTTTTCAGCTACTTTTACTTTTAAATTTTTTAAAATGCTATCATGCTTTATATATGTTATATTTGAATTTATTGTCATTAAAGCCTAAAATTTTAAGTTATTTTTACCACAAATTTGTTTCAAACAAAAATACCAAAGCTATTTTTGATGTTTTCTAATAAGATTGATCACACATCAGAAATAGTTTTTTTAACAAAAAAATATTTTTTTTTTGAATAATTTGTTAAAATTAATTTAATAAATTATTTTAAATTAAATAGATAATTTTATAAAAATAAACAGAAAAATTAATAAATTAAAAAACAAAAACAATTTTTTTTATTTTTAACATTTTTGAAATTTATTATTTTAAAATAAAATAGAGTAGCACTTAACTGACTTTTTGTTAAGGTTGATAAATATGTGTTATAATTTTTTATAAGCATAGAATGGGTTCAGTTTGCTAGTATCTGAAAAATAAATTATTTTGAGAGTATTTACTAATATTTATGATTTTCAAATTTAATAATTAACAATAAGTTTTTCATAAATTTTATAAGTTGTAAAAGCAAACAAATTTTAAATAAATAAATACAAAGCAGCTAATTGTTAATTTATTTATTTATTTATTTAATAGTTTGCTTGATAATTTGATTGATTGATTGATCATTTGTTTATTAATTTGAAAATAAAACAAAATAAAAAAGTGATATTATTAGATATATTTTTTTTTTGGATAGTATTTTCTTCTTGAAATTAAGATATCAATAACAAAAAATCATATTTTAGGTATTAAAGAGACTTAGAAAAAATAAAATCAGAAGCTAATTTTAACATGGCGTCAAGTTTTAACCCAAGTTCTTATTTTTAGGTTAATTAGTATGATAAAAATACTCCAGCTATTAGAAGTTATGGTGCACCAAATAATATTAATAATATTACACCGATATCTCATTAACTGAATGTTTCTCCACCAAAGCAATATGGTGGTTACGGAGCAGGTCTAAATATTCTGAGTCCTTAGTCTACTTACAAGCAATATTAGTTTGGTGATTTCCAATCAGGAGTTGGATAAAAAGATATTTATCCATCTACTTCTTCATTTATATCTAATAATGCCTATTCTTATAACAAACCCTTTGCTCCTCCCTCATCTCAAAATGGACCAGTTAATTAATATTTAGGATCAAACAAATATGTGAGCGGTTCAGTTGAAGGCTAATTTAATTAATTTTAAGGAAATGCAGGCCCAAAACCATTTAATGATTTAGATTTCGAATTAAATAAGCTAAATGCACCCAATAAATTCTCATCTTCTAATAACCCTATTGGCTCTTTAAATTAAAAGAAATATGCTTTTGAATAATCTCCTAAAAGATCTAACTATTTTGATGTTGATAAATATTTCGAAAACTTTAAAGATCCTTTAGAAAATTTTGATGTTAATGCTAAAACATTGCCTAAAAACTATCCTGTTGATAAATCTGCACCTGTCTACTCAAATTCCACAACGCTAAATTAAGCAAATCAAGTTTTAAGCTATTAAGCACAACCAAACCCATAAGTTATACCAGTTAGCAAATATTCATAAGATCCTGTAGTTTCTGGACCTATGTATAACAAAGATAAATTCGATGAAAGACCTGAAGTTCAAAGTAGAGTAATTTTTGATTAGAAGTCTAATGTGCCTGCTTTCACTTAGCATGTTGGAGAAAGTATATATATAAAAAGAGACAAAAACAGATCTCTTGTAGATTTTTAAATTAAAAATCCATCATATAATTAACCAGAAGCTAACTATGAAAATATCAATAAAAGTACAAGCTATTTACCTTAACCTTCATTTAATTTTTCTATTGAAAATAACTAAGTTAAACAGGCAAATAGATATGATTAAGTCTTAGAAAAACCATAGTAATCCCCAGTAAACTTTGACTTAACTTTACCATTTGCTGAAGTAAAAAAATAGGAAACTAAAAAACAGCAATTATAACAATAACCTCAGTAATAGTAGAATTTCTTTAAAGAATATAACGAACAGAAAAAATAGAGAACTGAGCCCACACCTACTGATGATCCATCTTTATTTAAAAGCAAAGAATATTATGATTTATTCATCTCTCATCAAAGGTAGCAAAAAGAAATAGGATTTTAGTAATTCTAATAGAATCTCTAAGAATAAGAATTCAACAAATAGTTGAAATAATACTTAAAACAATAGTCTCCTTAAAAGAATAACATTCTTGAAAAACTAGAGCAAAAAAATAATAAATCAGATTCTATCAATCATTATAAATCTAAGTAAGTTGCTATGATTGAAAAGATAAGATCAAAAGTATAATCATAGAATTTTTTAAACAAAATAACTACCGAACTTGATGCAGAATAGGTTTATTTTATCAAATTTCTAGTAGAATAAATAACAATTGACAGTGAAATAGATAAAGTTAAAGATGAAATATTAAAGTCGACAGAATTTTCAATCTAGATTATGTTCAACTTCTTTGATAAAAAGAAAAAGAAAAGTATCGACATTAATAGCTTTTTAGAAGGACTAGAAAATCTATCTATTCCTTATATTAAAGTTTATGTTTAGAAGATATTTTCTCGTTATTTACAAGATGAAAATAAACAACTAAGGTATATTTTAAATATTAGTTAAAGAATTTCAATAAATTATTTTATTTATAGGTATTGTGACTTCGCCGAGATTTTTGCATAGAATAAAAAGTAATAAATATAATTTAATTTTATTTTGAGCAAATTAAACTAATTCTTAAAATATTATTTAAAGATAAGGCACAATGATAAATCAAATATTTTCTTTTGTAGGACCAAAAAATGGAGTTATTAAAGAACAAAAAAAATCATTCTAATTCATCAAAAACCTAAGCGTATTATTTAACCAATTTATTTATTTACTATTCTGCTTTTTATACAAGATTATTTAAATAAATAGTCAAATATCAGCGAAGAATAAAAAAAACTTATTTAATAATTGTTTACTCACTTGATTAATATAGAAAAGTCTATTCAAAGCTTTAAAGACATGTAAGGGGATGAAGAAATTCTTTTTAAGATATTTAAATCTCTAGATAAAAGCTAAAAAGGTTTTTTAGTTATCAATGATTTAGTAGATTACTTAAATTAAAAAGGAGGAGATTATGAAAAAGAAGAATTTATAGGAATATTTAAAAGATTAAGCTTCACAGCTAATTCAGGCAGAATTAATTTTCATGAATTTTTAACTTAGCTATAGAGAGATGTTATAGTATAGCCTGCACCTTCTGAATAATAAAAGGCTGTGGTATAAAATTAAAAGGAAGAAGATTTAAAACCAATTAAAATATTAAAAGAACCTAATATGCCAGGATTTAAAAAAGTTTAATTTAAGGGAAAATAAAGAAAAAATTGATATTTTTAGTTAATTTAAATTTATTTTTAATTGTTAAAATTCATTAATATAATTTATAAATCAAACATTGTAAATAAAGCTTGGTTGTTTGTTAATATATTTCCATTTGTTCGTTTCCTTTTTTTTAAATTCAATAAATAGCTATAAGTTGAAATTAAAATTTCTTTTTTATTATTATTTATTTCTTCTATGATTTTTGAAAATAGTTTTTACATTTTCATTAAATTAGAAGGAATAATTTGTTCCTAAAATATTATTCTTTCTTCTTATTAAGTTCTAAGATATTTTAAAGTATAACTATCAAAATAACTTTCATCACATTTACTAAAGTCAGGTTTTATCAAAATTATTTACTTACAAGGAATAATTAAAAATTTGTAGTAAGTCATAAGAATTTATCATTTCTAATTTATATAGAATTACTATTCCTCACAATAAATTCATAAAAAGAAAAGGATAGAATATCTAAGATTACTTCAATCTAATTCAAAACAAATGTAAAAATACCAGAGTTTTACAATTAGCATTGTAATTTTTTGGAAACCTTCTTTAATTATCTTTTTATCTTCTACACTTCTATTTTATATCTGAAATAAAAAAAATTTGATATTTATTTTTAAATAAATTAAAGATTTAAAAAATTAAAAAAAGATAAATAAAAATGAACAATTAAATTATTTATATAGCAGGAGGTATATTATTATTAAATGGTGTATTGAAGAAATATGCAAAGGACTACATTAAAGATTTTTTCAAGGGAAGAGCAGAAGATTAGGATCAACAAATGGATTTGTTAATTGATTTATTAATTACCTGCTTCGTTACTATTTTGAGTTGCTCTTATTATATTCTAACCTAATCAAATAAAGATACCCCATAATAGCAATAATAACCAAAGATTGATGAACCTAAGATTCTTGAAAGCATAATGAAAAAAAGAAGATCTATCACTCCTAAAGATTACAATGATTAACTGATTGATGATTAAGATATTCACCATATTTTAGAATGTGCAAATACTGCTCCTACTCATGGTAAAAATGAGCCTTGGAGATTTGTTGTTTACAAGAGAGAAACCCTTAATCAATTTTTCACTTTTGTTAAGGATTGGTATAAATAAAATGGTTAAAAGATTTTTAGTAACGATGAAGAAAGAGAAAAAACACTTAAATAAATTGAAAATAAATTCTCAGAAATTTCAAAAGCTTCTCATATTATTTTACTCTGCATGAAAAGATATGCAAGTGAAAAAAATGTTATGCCAGAATGGGAAGAAATAGCAGCAGTTGCAACATCTGTATAAAATATCTACCTATAAACTGCAGCAAAAGGATTTGGTGGTTATTGGTCAAGTATGACATTTGCTAGACACGCTAGAGATAGCAAAGAAATGCGTTAATTCTTAAACTTAAATCATGATGAAGACAGAGTTTTTGGCAGCTTTGTTATTGGTAAAGTAGATGATTTATCAAAGTTCACAAGAATTCCTGGTGATTACAAAAAGAAGGTTGAATTTAGATGAAAAACTGTTAGTTAAAATAACCTATTTTATGG
Organism: Tetrahymena thermophila SB210; assembly: GCF_000189635.1. Lineage (NCBI taxonomy): Eukaryota > Ciliophora > Oligohymenophorea > Hymenostomatida > Tetrahymenidae > Tetrahymena > Tetrahymena thermophila. The sequence goes on along the minus strand of NW_002476301.1, from coordinate 421,854 downwards.
TGATTTTAAATAAAAACATGAATACAATGCATTAAATAAAAAAATAAATAATATATTTATGAAAATACATATTGTTAACTGCATACATATTCTAATCAACTAAGATATTTTTTAGAGAATCTTTTAGATAAATTTGTTTATTTATTTATTTATTTTGTTATTTTATTAAATTGAATTAATATTTATTCACAAATTAGATTTTTTAAAAAATAATGGTGAAAAAATAGTATCAGATTTAGGTAAGATAAATTTAAGAAAGTTGTTTTTTTATATATTTATAATTATGTTAAAAGAAAAGAAATTTTATTTCCAGATAAATATGAATCAATATTAGTATTTCAAAATATAAAGAGAGAGTAATATAAATATATTTAATACGATAATTTAAGAAAGGACTTTTCTCAAAATGTTATGACTTAATCTTTAGTTAGATCTATTGAGATCCATAATGGTTTATACTGTACATCATATATCAGATTGAATAAATTACTTAAAGCAATCAATCAAATGAATGTAAATAAATTTTTAATTGTGCCTTTCATTCCCTTTTAAAATTTTATTTTTTTGTCTTCCAAAATTAATTTTATTATAAGAAACGCTATTCTGATTGTTTGTTTAATATTATTTGGTAATTTTTATACAGATATTTATATTAGTAGAAATTAGTATAACTTATTTATTGATTTAAGTTAAATGTTCATACTAGCAATTCTCACTAAGAGTGTCAACAGAACAGGTATGGTAGGTAATAATTTAGATAGATAGGTAAGTAGGTTATTAGAATACAATTTTAGGCTTATTAATTTTATATAAATGTAGGATTTTAGATGAGATTTATTTTACTTTTGAAGAAGAACTTTATTTATCTAGATAATTATTTAAAGAAGCCGAAAATTATATTGAATTGGGTTTTGGAAAAAATAATATAAATTAATTTCAAATTAATTCTTATTCATCTATGTAATACCATCCAGGTATTAATTAGTTAGTACTTAAATTATTTTTATTTATTTTTATGTCTACTTTAAAGTCTTTGATAGGATTAGGAGCTGGAGGCTTAGGCATGTCAAATATTCTTTATCAATTTTATATTTAAAAATGTTAAAATAATTTAATAAGAAATTTTAATTTCAAATTTTACTTTTATTTAACATCAAACCAGTTTATTTAATCGAAAAATGGATGATCCTTTATTTGTTAGGCATCAGCACGACCTGATCCTAATCTTTCTTCAGGATTCTTATTTAAAAGCTTTATATAAAATATAATAATTGAATAAATTATGAAGTATATTTTAGATAATATTACTGCTGATATTAAAGATTTAGCTTTAAAAGATAAGTAAGGAGGATATTCGACTTTTTTATTTTATATATTGAAGTATAATTCTTTGCGATTTAATTGATTGAAAGGAGGTTAGCCAACCATTAATTCATAAGCAAGCACACCAAATTAATACCAATCAACTGATTTGTTATGACCTTTTTTGCTAATTATTTCTGGAGCTAAATATACTGCTGACCCACAAAATGATTAAGCAACTCCTTCTCCCATATTTTCTCTTGAAAGTCCAAAATCAATTAATTTAACATGTCCATCGCTACCAAGCACAATATTCTCTGGCTTCATGTCACGATAAATTACATCATGGTAGTGAAGTTCTTCAACGGCCAGCAATATTTCGCTTAAATATTTCACAGCTAATTCCTCTTCAAACCTTTTATTTATTGCCAGATTCAATAAAAATTCAATTTAAATAAAATTCTTACCTCTTTTTCTATAACAAATAAGTGTAAAGATCTCCTCCTGGACAGTAATCCATAGTAATTATCAGATGTGTATCGGTTTAAAATGAATGATACATTTTTACAATAAATGGAGAATTGCACTTTTGCATTACATTTCTTTCTGCAATTGCATATTTCATCATATTTTTTTCTATTTTTAATATTTAAAATTTAAAATTTACTTTGATTTTTATTGAATTAATTTTTACATATGAGTTTTTCTTTGTCAAGCAGTTTCATTGCGTACTTTTTCTTATTTTTATTATGCTCAACTAAATAAACATCACCATAATTACCACTACCTAAATGTGCATAAACTGAGTATATTTCTATACCGTACAGTTAAGATTAATTAGAAGACAGTTGGAAATTTTGTTATGGTTGAATTTGAGAAATATTTTAACTTTATTAGTTTGGTGTAGATTATTTGTTATGTGGCAAATATTTAAGTAAAGCTTGCTGATTCTACTATAAATTGTTTTGATTATTTGTTTGAGAATTTAAGAATATTTAGTCAATATGACCTATTTAATTATTAAATTGTTATAATGAGGATGACTGTAGTTGTGGAGATGTGTAGGCAGATTAAAATGCATATTAACCTCCTGCTCCTAAAACATTTTATTGTGAGTTTTATTTATTTTTTGTTGATTAATTCTAAGAATTAAAAAAATTAGCTTTTGAGGTGGCAGAAAGAGGTCCACATGAATTATTGGTGAGGATGTTAGTTTAACTAACATTATTTGAACCTTGAATCTTTAGTGATACACTTTAATGAAATGCTTACTAAGAAGCTGTTTGCAAAGTATTATTTGTACTCTCATTAGAATCAGAACTGTTTTTATTTTCTTAAGCTTAATCTTTATTCATTGGAGTTGATGCAGCAGCATTTGTACCAAAAGTTGAAATTTTTGCTTATGCATTCGAAGGCGCTTAAGATTGTTGACTGTTTGTATTGTTATTATTTTAATTAACAGCTATTGGTCCAACTTAAGATTTGGCTTTGGAAAATTAATTTTGGCTTCTGCTACGTTATTTTTTTTCAATAATTTTATTTATCGTATTTAAGTGATGCTACATTTATGCACTCTACAAAAGTGGTGAGTTACACTATGTTTTGGCTGTGCTGTTATGATTTTGAGAACCATTGTTCAAATTATTATTGATAGTCTAGCTGGGTGTTTTATAATTGAAATATTATGTATTATTTGAAATGCTTTTCGAAGGAGATACTAAAGAAATATTATTGATAGCACTACCTTCATTTTCATAGCCATTAGAGAGTAATTAAGTTTATTCCGCCTTTTAGTTACCATTTAGATTACTGCTGTTATTTATTACATAACTTAAATTTGGTTAACTGCTTTTCTTTCCATTTATTGGTTCTCCTATATTATTTTGTGTTGTTATATTTGATTACAATTATGATGGGGTGAAATTATTTGTGCTAACATTCACACTCTCTAGCATACCATAGTTTATTGGAATATAATTTAAGGAACCACTTTCGTTATCCATTTAGTTACAACCTTAAGTCATTTATCTCGAAGTTTAGCTCATCTAAGTTAAGGTATTAGGGTTATGAATTTAGTTAGCTATGCTGTTTAGACTTTAAGTATTTGATTAAAGAAAGTTATTCATACTCTTGCTTTAAGAGAAAGGTTGTAAATTAAATAATGCATTCATGCTTTGGTTAAATTATTGATTTTATTATTACAGTGTGGAATAATTTAATTGTTAAGATGGTTAATTTTTATTGCTTCCTTCAGCAGAAGATAAATAAGAATTAGGATTATTTTAATTGTTGTTGTTATTATTATTTGGAGTCATGAAATTCTTATCGAAATAATTCATGCTTATAGAGTTATTTAAAACTTAAGAAGCTGTCTAATTTGTTTAATTATTTGGATTATTGTTAACATAATTATTACTGGTACCTAAATTGACTTGTGATTCGTTAAGTTAATTTAATCCTTTTAGTATAAAATCAGTTGGACTATTTGCTTACTATTAAGTTTGTGTAAAAAATGTAGATACAGCAGGAGGATGTATAGCAGATTTAGCTTTCTATAGATGTATGTTTGGAGAATGGTGGCGCTTTATAATTGGACTATTTACAGATGATCCTTTGTTTGAATTTGGATTGCTATCATTTTTTTAACCTGAAATAGTAGTTTAGTTTTATGAATTAAGAGCTTATTTCAGAGTGAGAAATGTATTTTTAGTGGTAGATTTATTTAATTTGCTGACAAAATTATAGTGCAAACTTTAAAGATTAGAAGAATGAGATGAATTAGAGTGAGATCTTTAGAGTTAGTTGTTATGATGCTAAGAATTAGATGCAGAGTTTTAAATGTTATTTTGTCTAGACCTTGAATTTGTTCTTGGAGAATCTTTATATTGGCTTGTGTTGGTTAAATCTTACTTATTTATGTAGCTTAAAGTTATGTTCATAGCAGCAGAACCACTGCTATAACTTTAATCAAGATTCACTTTTCTAAATTTATTAAATAGCTGTAATATTTTTGAATCTTATGTCATATCTTTTGGCTACTTTTCATCATTATTTTTTATATAAGACTGTACCTGTTTTTACCCTAATAACATCTCAACAATTTTTCTTTATCCATACATGCAGGCGTAGTGAAGAGATGAGTTACCTGCGAGATCTTAGGAATTTATATCTACACTTTTATGCGAAACTAAAAATCTAGCGACATCATAATTTCCTCTTTTTACAAATAAAAAAAGTTTAATTTTATTTATCAATGAATTAATAAATAAAAATTTTTTCTATTTAGAATTAAAAAAATTGAAATTGAGCTAGAAAATATACTGAACAAATATTAATCAAATTGCTTGATTGATTAATTACTTATTTCTTAAATAAAAATAAAAATTCTGAAAATAGATATAGATGAATAGTAATCTAGTTTGTTTCTACCCAAGGATTAAAATTTGTAATTATAAATTTAAAATAAAGTAAAAGTGTTGCTTTCAAAATGAAGTTGAAGAAGGGATTCACTATTGAAATCAAGAATTTTATTTTTTGTTTTTGTTCTTTTAGTAATTTTAAATTCACAAGTTAAATTTATTAGAGCATTATTCATATTATGATTTTTAATTTAAAATAGATAAAGAAAAAAAAAATTAGCATTTTATAACAAGTTTAATTCTTTTATTTATTACTTCATGCAAGCAAGCATTAAAGGAGTTTATCCTGAGCTATTTACTTAATTAAATTCTATTGTCATGTGGGTATCTAGATATTTTAAAAATACACTTGAATCCTAGCGCAGTGCCAAGCTATGTAAAATTATATTTTCGTTAGACCTTTCTTTAAATGAATAAATTTCCTCAGCAGTGATGTTATTTGATTCTATAATTTTCTAAGCTTCCTTATAACTACTGAGTTATATGCATTTGTTCATTTGCTCTAATGCTAAAATTTGTAGCTTTTATTAGCTGTATATATTAAACCCTTGACTTGTTTAGGCTTAAGAAGATACCTATCCATTGTTTACACTGTAAAGAGAGCTATTCATTTAAGAATTTAAAGATATTGGAGTAATTTATTATTAGTTTTAAATCATAGAAGTGTTATTTATTGTAAAAGGGTTAGGACTTATTGGGTTTTAAATGCTATTATTCAAGGCTGTAAATCCATTTTAAAATGACATTTGTAAATTCATAAAATTGCTAGGACTATTGCAACTCATATTAGCTGTATTTATTGAAGATAAATTCAACTAACTCATATTATTGTTATTATTCGAACTGCTCGCTGCAGTGTTTAAACTAGAGCTATGCTACAACTAACTATTATTAATAACATTTCCTTAATTAGCACTCTAATTACAAAGAGAATTAAATATTTGATCGCTAGGATTATTTATGTTGTTGCTTAAACTATTTTCTAGTGTCCTTAATATTTTAGAAGATGAGTGAGATCTATATTTTTAATGTGAATTTGAACTCGATATTGCAAAAGAAGAAGGGCTTGAATAATTATTATTTTAGTATTATAAACCAAAATTTTATGAAGATATGTTTCCGTATGATTGCTAATGCTATTGTTAAATCTATAAATACTCCTTATTTCCCTACTATTAGCTCGATAAATCTAAATTTGCCCTTGGTACTTAGAATTCTATAAGTTTTTACTTACTTTTACCACCCATTTTGCTAGGACCTGTATGTAATAATTTAAATATAAAATTTAGAATTAAAGAGAATAAATTGACATTAAATTTTATTCCATTTATTTGAATTGTAAAACTTTCTTTTGACATCAATCTATCAATCATTTATTTTTCTTAAAATTTATTTATTTATTTTACATGTATTTTTTTAATGATTTAAGAGATAATCAAGCAAAATTTATCAAATAAGCCACCATAAGCAAGCTAAAAATATATGCATATGGTGAATTTCGCTTGCCCTAATAAAGTTAAAGAATAATAGATAATTGATAATTGAATTGTGGAATGATGCATTTTTTATTATCTGAATAACTTTGATTTTAAACGCTGTCACATTGATGAAAGTTAAAATTAATTACTGAACTTATTCAAATCTTAAATGCTATACTAATCAGATTTAAGATTTTTGCATGATACCGAATTTATTGGCTACTACTACTACTGCCTACTAAAGAGAGCTTAATTTTATTAATTTGTATAGGAATTTCTTTTTTAATTCACCTTCATAAGGAATTAGTTTATTACTCTCTATAAAGATAAATTTTGTGAATGCTATTTATTTATTTGTTTGTTTTGTCTTTTAAGCTTTTGCTTCCTTTGCTTTGAAATTATAATTAAAATAAGTAGATGGAGTGTTAAGCTATTTACGAATTCTTTCCTTTTATTATTATAATAATTTATTATTTTTTTTGTTTTGATTATTATATGAAATCTTAACTTTTATTTTTTCGTAAGTTTCTTTCTTTTTCTTGTTTCAATTAATTTTTACGCTAACTTCTTTATTATTTAAGTAATTATCAATCGTTCAATTTAGTTAAAGCTTATCACGAAAAGAGATATTTACGATCTTGTTTTGATTAGACTAAGAAAATAAAAAGAGGAAGGATTTATATATTGCAAGTGAGTGATTAGCATTTAAAACAAGCAAACAAACAAAAAATACTATTAATTACATCGTTATTGCAAAAAGTTAAAGATAAAAAAATATTTGTTTTAATATTTTTATTCTATAAAAAGTACATATTATACTAATTAAAGGGATAGACAAATATCTAACTAACTCCTTAACTATCTTTAAAAATTTACTTAAATATTTAAAATTCATCACTTATTTTTTTTGTTGTTGTTGTTTTTATTTTATTTCAAAAATATTCTTTTAATATTTTTATCCTTAATATAATTTATTGCAATCTATTCTATAAACTCAAATATTTGCTACTTGCATAAATTTATTTCTTTTTTTATAGCTAAATATTTTTCCTTATCTTAAATTAGTGCATCTTTTATATAATCTACCCTCAAATTTACACTTATAAAATTTTATACAAAATTCTTCATACAGTTTTAATTAAATTTAACTAAAAATAATTTTACTCTTTAAAAGTTCAACATTGTTACTTTATTAAAATAATAATCCTAATATTGATTTGCTTATGAGCTGTATCACTCACTCTAACTAATTTTATAATTCCCTTGAGATGATAAGTGCCTTTTCAAAAGAAAGTAATTATAGTATTTACAATATTAGAATTAAGGAAACAATAATAGAGATAAAATATAAAATGTTTGTTTTTGCTGTTTGAAGTAGCAAGTTTATTTAGTGAAATTTTAACTGCAAACTATTAATTTTATTTTATTAATTGCTATTATTTTCAAAGCAATATCAAAAATTATATGATAAAAAATAGAAAAATAAGATTGAAGTAAATTAATTAAATAATAATATTGATTGAGAGTAAATCAAAATGGTACTACAAAATAAATTTCTATTACTAAAATTTGATTGTATGTGAAAATTAAAAATTAATTATTTTTTCATTATTTCTTTGTCTGGACTCTTTAATTTATTTACATTTAGATACCATCTAATATCTATGGTAATTATTTTGATGAGTGCTTTAATGATTCATAGCTTTTCCTTTTATTATATTCCAATTTTTTTATCTAGTTACTGCTTTTTGTGTTTAATTTTAACTCTTCAATTATATTTTATTGGTTAAAAGAAGTTAAATCATTATTTAACAAATTACTTTTTAATTCTTTGTTTTTGTTAATTTTTTGCTCTGAAAGCTGGTGTGGTTCTTTTATTGTTTCTAAAATGAATTTGCTTGATGCTTATTTTTGCTATTCAGATGAGTTTTAGTTTTCAATATCATTATTATCAAATGATGAAGCACTTATTGCTTTTTCATTCAATTAATTAATTTAAGTCTATTAATCTATTTATTTTGATTAAATATTGGATTCTAATTTTATTTTGCTATCTGAGCTAATTGGCTGTTGCTTGTTTGTCTAGTAACTTAAAATTTTCAAGATAGTTTTATTGCTGTGATTTGAAGCATCTTATTATTATTAAGATTTCTTTTCAGTTTAATTAATTTATGATTTTTAAATATCTCTGCTTATTGAGTTTCTAGCTTTCGTTTGTTTTTCATATTAGATAACATGTCTTTAATTTTATTAAAAGTTTTGAGATTTCAAAAAAAAATTTAATTCACCTTCATCTTCATCCTCTCCTTCAAGTATGTTATTATTATTACTGCTATTATTAGTATTTTATTTTGGTTCTATTTCTAAGCCTTATAACCCATTTACCCATTCATTTAGATATTCATCCTTTGTTATGAATTTTTATGGTTTAACGTTCTTATCACTGCTGCTATAGACGATGAGTTTGTCAATGTTACTTATTGGAGCTACTTAATTTATTTGGTTGCTATTTTCTAATTTAGCAGCTTATGACTGAATAGGTTGTTAGTTGCTTTTAATGTTAAATAAAGTGGAATTGCTTTGCTGAGCTTAAGTAAGAATGAGCAATCCAATTTTTTTAGGAGTTGATAAATCTTAAAAACAATTCTAAGCCTTATTTTTTGTCGAAATTGATTGCTCTTTAATGTGCTAAGATATATTTCGCTCACTCGTATTTTCTCTTTCATCATAAATGTTTAGAAGTTTATAAATTTAGCTATACTCTTAGGGGTTTTTTAATTATGTTAATTTAGCAACTTACTCTTAAATATCTTTTTGTAATATAACTTTCTTTCTGGACTCTAGAAAATCTTTCCTTAAGTACTGCTTCCTTTCCAACTCCTCTTTTTCTTTATTTAACTTATTTTTGTTAACTAAATATTTTTCATCAACAGATGAGTGCTAAGCATTAGGTTAATACTTATTTAAATAAGATTCCTAGAAAGGTTATATATTAATTTTGTGATTGCTTTTATTACTTTTGTTTGTTTACTAGTTTGCTAGCATGCTCTCTTAAATAATTTTTTATTTTTCAAAATTCTCTTTGAAAATTACTTGATTTTAGCTTATTTAACTTTTTTAGTCACCTGTTAGGTCATTGCTCAGTTTCGTATAATTTGAATTCTTCTAATTAAGCAATATTTCTTTATAATATATTTTCTTTTATGTGAAAGTCATTTTATGAAAATCATCATTTATATTTCCCATTTTTTATGTTTTCACTGAAGGTAAAATTGATTCTAAGCTTATTAATTTATAGTCTTCATTTATAGTGTTTCTAGAAGTAAATTTGGATTCTATCAAACTCTTTTCCAAGAATTTAGATCTAAAGGTTCCAAATTTTTCATTTTAATTTCTTTATCCTCCATTGAGACTATTTTAGTAAGCAGCTAAACCATTCAGCAAACTTTGATTTAAGTTATTTGTAAATTTCAATTATCTTATCTTATTTCTCTCTTTTATATGATCATTTTTTTTGATTGACATCAATTCCGTTTCGTTATAGTGAAGTCTTTCTGATAAAAACCCACTTTACTTCTCTGATCTTATATCTTTATAAATTGAATCTCCTTCTTCTTTGTAAGCATTAGGTAATTATAAATTATTTTTTCTTATGGTAGCTCTTAAAATATTCTAGTCTTAGCTTTTTTAGCTCATATATAAATCTTAATCTTATTTGATCTACTTCTATCTTTACAAAATAAATTTATTATCATAAATATGTGTATTTAAATATTTATCATATTATAAAATTAATTTATTTTCATTGTGATTGCTAAGCATTTATAAAGTCTGTTTTCTTCTCATAATATCTGAGTACTTGCTTCCTAAATTACTTTAAATATTTTATTAATTATTCTATTTTAATGGTATTTATTATTTTTATCTTTCTCCCACTATTAAAAGTTAATTTGTATGCACATTATTTTATTTATTTTTTGTATTGAAATTTTCTGATTCTTAAGCTACATTTTCATCTAAATTTCTTACTACATTATCATCTTTAAGAAATGAAGCTATATTTGGTGAGCTATTTCTTTATAAGTTAAAATCCAATTGTTTTCTCTATATATTACTATTTAAATTATTTAATTAACCCTTAAAAATCTTATATTCATTGCTTGCTTCCTAATTTACTAACATTAATTTAGATTGATCGTTTATTTTATTCATATTTTAATCTTATTTTAATAATTTTGCAGTTTACTCCTCATCTTATTGCTTATCGTTAACTTTATTAGATAAAAAAGACTTATCACTTTCATAACTGTATTTCTATAAGGATTATTAATCTATTGAATCTGCATATAATTACATAAGGTTTATCTTATTTAAAGAATTATCAATCATATTTACATATTTAGATTTTTTAATTAATTATCTGAAAAAGTAATTCTAAATTTTTAATATTTCTTAAAATCAAAGCAAATTATTATTGAAAGAAATCAATAAATCAATCAAATCAAGTTGGCCAATAAAAATTGAATAATTTTTAACAAGAGTTACAAATTACCATCATTTACATTTAAAATAAATACTAGCATACATTTTTAATTTTTAATATATATTTAAAAAAATATTTTTTCCTTGATTAAAAAATGAAAATACAAACAACACGAAAACACTTTTAAATAAAATTAAAAAAAAATAAAATATAAAAACCAGTAATTTTTAAATTACTCAAAATATTAGTTGATAAGAGTAAAAATAGTTTTATTGATTAATTAAAAATTAGCATATGCAAATTAATTTAGACAATTAATTGGATTCCTCAATTAGTTATATGATAATATAGAAAACAATATAATATTGAATAAATTTCACTGATGTTAATTTTTATATGAAGGTGATTCTGGTTGAGTAGGAAATTTAGCTGAAACTGAGGGCTTAAAATGATTTGCTTTACACTATGTAGAAAAAGAAATACTTTTTTTTTATTGAGTATCTTCAGTCATCAAAGAAACACCATAATCATTTTTCTAATTATATGAAGTTTGATTATAATATTTCTATGTTAAATTTTAAGGCAAATGAGTTTGATTAGTCTTGAAGTTGTTTGTACTACTTTTATAAAATATAGATTAAGATGTATTTTAAAATTGTTCAGAAGAGCTGTCTTCTTTTTGGGTAGGACTTCCTATAGAATTAAGACGTGATATTTTAGTTGAAACTTTAAAATTACTCTAACTTTATTTTTCTGATTTAAATTAAGTGCACAAAGAAATACTATTTAACTAATGACTTAAATTTTTAAATCTATCACCATAATTTACAAATATGTTGCTGGATAATTGGGATTCGTTTTGATAATTATTTTAAATGGCTCTTTTTATGAGGCTTCTTAAGTTAGGAGATGTTTAAAAGTTTGATAAATTTGCTGCATCAAGATCATTAAATTAATTCGGCTCTGAAGATTAGCTGTAAAAAGTACTAGAAAATTCAGACTGAGGATTGCTGCTTTTGATTTTCCTATTTTTAATAAAAAACTCTAATGAGTTTGATGACCCACTCTAACGAAATAAATTGCTATCACTAGTATTACAATAATACTAAAACCCTTAATCAGAGCTTTAATTTTATAAAAAGCTATTTTTGAGTAAATTAATTGGACTAGAATATATTTGACTGTATTAAGATTAGCTACGAGATTCAACAAAGTTGTTAAAATTTGTGCCACAGTGTTATTTATCATTTTACATTTTTCTTAAAATTTTATTGTTCTTTTTTTTGAGGGCTTCTTACATTGGCTAAATAACTTTCTAATTAAAGAAATTTATTTTGTAATTTTTAAAGCCTTTACTTTTAAAAAATAATGATTAATCACTAATCAAACATACTCATGAATAAATAAATAAATAAATAAATAAATAAATAAATAAATAAATAAATAAATAAATCAATAAACTATTTTTAAGTTAAATTTACCTTGATTATTTTTACTTTTATGTGCTAAATTAGTCTTCTATCATTTTTCTATAAAAATTCAGAAGCTCTTACTTTTATTTTAGAGTATCATTTCTCAGAATTTTATCATTTTTTAATGCTTTTTTAAAATTTTCATTGTAAATCCTTTTGTTTTATTCCTGTGCTTATGTTGGTTATTGGTGAGTACTCAATGAATTAAAGCCTTTAAGCTTAAGGAATTTCTGAATCTCGATTTATTCATCTAAATCTTCAGATGCCTAAAATGTTCCATTTGTGGTATGGATCTTCGAGTATTATTCTTATATTTACAGCATATCCTCAACTTGCTAGATCTTTTCCATATTATCTTTAGATTAGTTAACAGTAGAAACTTGATTTTAAGTTGAAATATTCTTGCTTCTTATTTCTATTTTTTTAATCTATGACTAAATTAATTATTATTCTATTTGATTTATTCTTTCTTAAATGAAGTTGGTTTTTTCTGAGAAAATTCTTTGAATATCTATTTGTATTAAAATATTTCTATTCATAAGTTTGACTATTTCTTTGGATGAAATTACTGATAGTACTCCTTACTCGCTTAGACATTTTACGGAATACTATCTTTTTTTATTTGATAATATATCTTCAATTCCAAAGAATTCATTTTATTACAATATAGAAATCGATTATGTTTATGTAAAACTCTTTGCTTATTTAAACTATACCATCATATCATTTTACTACTACCTCTTGGATGTTTCAATTTCAAAGCATCTCTATAAACTAAATTCGCCTTATCTAATTATATACCTTTATTTTATGTAATTTAAAAGAAAGCATATTTTTCATGAAAAGTAACCAAAATGTTTATTAAATTAAATTATTAATTCTAATCTAATTTTACCAGTAATCAGGAGCAGATTCTTAGTCAAAAACTATTTAATTTATTTTAAATTATTTTTTAAAAGAATTTTATACTAAAAACTTGATAGTATTAAAATTCCATTTACTGAAAAAACTTATTCTAGAATAGTACGAAATTTCATAAAGCAGGTCTTTACTTTTAGTTTTGCTCATTATTTACTCAAATTCTTTATATGAAATTGTAGCAAAGTAGCAGTCTTCCAGAGTTTCGTATTTTGATTTGCAAATATTATGTGTAATAAATTCAACATTAGGAAAAGAGTAAATAACTTAATCTTTTTATTGATTTGAATCAAAAATGATAAATTTATCTATAATTTCTTCATTTTTAAATCGCATAATTTAATTATTTTTTTTTAGTTTTTTTTCTGATTCAGTTTACTTCACTCTACCACATATTAAAAAGAAAAGGCTTTCGACCCTATTATCTTTAGTTTAAAGATTTTAATTTAAAATGAAAGCTTAAACAAAAAATAATTTACTGAAATTTTATATTATCTATCCTTTATCTATTTTAACATATCTTAAGAATTTGCAAAACTCCATCCTTATTTCAGAAGTTAATGTTTCTGAGTATTCATTAAATATTTATGAGTTGCAAATAAATTTGTCAATCATTTTAATATCATAAGCACTTCTCTCCTTGCTACTTTTTTAAAGTAGCTCAGCAGTACACTAATTAAATTATTTTATTATTTTTTAATAAACTAATTGTTGAATAAATGGATATACTTTGGAAACCAAATTTTTGAATAAGTACCCAAATAAATGAGATTTTCGCTTAGGCTAAATTATCTTTGAAGGAGAAATTAAATTCTACACATTTTTTGATGAAGATTAATTTGTATTATGAGAAGATGAGAAGGGCTCTGCTGAATTGCATCTTTCCTAATTATTGATTTCTTTATGTACATTTATTTATAGTTTCTCTTTCATTTTTAAACAACTAATTATAATCAAAAATTTTGTATCTATCTACTTTTAATTCTACTTAAAAGTCTATTTTGGTATGAGATATCTAATTTTAATATAGTAAAAATAATTGAATAATAATTAACCATAAAAAAATAATTACTTGTTAATTATATAAATAAAAACTTAAAAACTAAAGAGGAACCAAATTCAGTTTGAAAGCTCCTGACTTGTGTGCTTTATTCTTAATATTAATTTTTTACAAAACATATCAGCCTTATTATAACTACTTGCAAATTGCATAAATGAAATCATGAATGTATTCTATTTTTTATGTTAAATATTCTGATTCTTTTGTTTAAAAAGATTTTTATGTAAAATTTTAGCAATATTTAATAAAATTCATTTTATTTCTTCATTAAAAAAAATTAAATAAATCAGAAATATATTAAGTAATAAAAAAGGATTTATTGAAATTATTTCTAAACAATACAAATATTTTATTTTCATTAGACAATTAAATTTCTTTTTATTAAAGAAAAAAATGAAAAAAATATTAATGAATCAATAAATTAATTAATTAACTAATAAATTTAAAAGAAAAGTGTATGTACCTATCAGAAAAAATAATTAATTAAATAATGAATTAACTTACTTAAGCTCATGCAAATAAACATCGGTCAGTCAGTCAATCAATCAATTAAAATCAAGAATAAATTAAAATTAAAATAAGAGAATCGAAGAGTCATGTTTTAGATGGAGAGGTAGAAACTATTATATATTGAATATTAAATTAAGGTAAAAAGTTAATTGTTTTTCTGATTTTAAAATAAAATAAAATAATCAAATAAGACAGTCACTTTTATTCTTTTTCTTATTTTTATATTAATTAAATGGAAATTAGCTAAAAACTTTAAGTTTTTACAAAGGAACTTTATTAAAATCAAGAGAACACAAAATCAAAACAAGAAAAAAAAATTTGTGATAAAATTTGTATTACTTGACAATATTTGATAAAAAAGTTTATTTTTTAATTTCGATTTATAAAAAAAAACAAGAACCCGCGTACTATGAAACGATTGGAAAAGCCGTCGTTAAGCGAAATCAGCCCTATTCACAATAATAGTCTATAATATAGTAAGAACTTTTAAAATTTAAATTTATAATTTCTCTGCAATGTATTGAGAGAAACAAACAAAATGTTTCTTTCTTATTAAGCAATAATTTTTATGAAATGGATAATCCATATCTACAGATGAAAAAAGAAGAAGGAATGGAGGAAAGAACTTTTTAACATTATTTATTTTTAAAAATTAGAAAATAATTACGACTTTAACTATTGTGCTGAATACGCTAACAATCAATAGCATTACGCAGATGATTTCATGAGTAAAATATTATCAAATACATAACTATTAGCTGATTTGTTAAAACAGCTCCAACAATTAAATAATCATTTTTTTTACATTTTTTTTTCTTTTCCACATTTGATGATATCTACTTGTTGGCTGTAAATGAAATAAATAAATTAATTATCTTAAACTTATAGATTAGCAACAAGAAATGATAAATGAAATGAGCCTTCATGAAAGATTATAGCATAATCGCAAATGTTTTCATCAATTCTCTGAATAGATAGGAAATTTGAAGGACACAAAACTAAATGTAAAAGATACCATTATAGCCAAGCAATGCCCAATGGATTTCCCTCCTTATGTTGAGTTACTCAAAATGTATGAGAAGGACATTTAAAAGTAATTAATTATTAGTTTATAAATGATAAAAATTATTTTTAAATCGTGTATTATTTGTTCATCTACAACTAATACTACTACTACTAATTATAGAGATGATAAAAAATCATCTATTTTCTCTAATTGTAATAAAAGTTTTTTGTAGTTTTTAAAGTCTAAATTGAAAGTTTTTTTCAATTTTTCATTTACTAATCTCTTTGAAAGAATTAAAAATATTAAGCTTTTTCTCATAATATTAATATTTTTTTAAACAAGGATGCAAGTAACCAAAACACTCAAAAAGAATTGGAATGAAGATGATATCATAATTTTGATTTGGTGTGTCATGAAATATTGTGCTCACCATAATGTCTCCTCCCATAAAAACCTGGTAAGAATAGTTTTTTAAACATAGATAAAAATTAGGAGTTTTCTAAAAATATTAAGTTTGTGAATGAGAAAAAGAAAATCATCAAAAATAAATAATTTTAAAAATAAATTTTTTTATGAACAAACACCATTAATTCTTATGTTAAATTAGAGGACACTAAATTTTTATTTAAATTTGATTGATAATTTATTTTTAATACTCAACCTAACATATTCGTTTATTTAAATAGACTGAAAGTGATTGGTAATTCATAGCTAATATGGTACCCGGAAAAGATAAAGAAAGTTGTAGATTTAAATGGTTAAAAATGTGTAAAGTCAACATACAAGATGAACCATGGACAAAAGAAGAAAATGAAATTCTTCCCACTATTGTAAATCAAGTTTAGTAAAATAATAACTTTTTAATTTTTAAAAACATATTTCATAAAAATTAAATTGTAAAAATTAGAGAAAAGGGTAAAAAAGATTGGGTAGAAGTATCCACAAGACTCTTCTATGAAACAAACTAAAAAATTTATAGAACACCAAAATAATGTAGAGAGCACTTTAATAACTATCATGATCCTGATATTAAGAAGTACTAACTAACTTATAGAAGAAGTATGTTTATTAAATTATATAAAATAAATAGGGGTAGCTGGACATAAGAAGAAGATTTAGAATTATTAAAGTTGGCGAAAGAACTTGGTAAAAAATGGTCAATTATAGCAAAAAAATTAAAAGGTAGGACTGAAAATGCAGTGAAGAATAGATTTCATGCCATTTTTAGAAAGCACATTGAGAAAAATGAAAAAGCAGGAATACAAGATTCCTTTGAAGATTCCTAAATTTATGAATCAGAAGAAGTAAGCAGCGAATAAAACCAAAATAGCGGCGGTAATGGCGGAACAATGGATTCACCATTAGGAAAAGATATGGTCAATGAGAAAAAATTGATAAACAAGCTTATAAAAAATATCGAAAACAATCTTAAAATAAACTCCAGTGAGTGCTATTCTAGTGACAATAATTCTGTTTATTCTGATTCAAGCCGCAATTCTAAAGCATTTAAAAAATAAAAACACAAAATGCTATAATTTATTCACAAAAACTACGAATCTATGTCTTCTGATGATGATACTTCAAGGCACTCTCCTTCTCCCCATACAGCCTAAAGTAATAAATATGAAAATTACAAAAAGCAATAAATTTAAAATAAAAAATTATTTATTAAAATAGAATCCATTTTTAGCAAAGCCTACTCAGATTAAATAAAATGCAAGCAAGATGAAGATGGCGAAATGGAAAATACAAATACCAACAATGCTTTAGGTTACTAAAGCAGTAATTCTAATCTTCAGCATTAGACTCATCCTCGCTAACAAATTCATCAAGAAAGTTAGTTTAAATAAAATAGTAGAAATAACTCTGAGAACCCTAAAGCTATTGATTCAAACAGTCCATACAAGGCTCCAAACTATCAAAAATAGAATAATTATCAACCTAGTTAATATTAATAGTAGCTTTAAGGTAGCGATGAAAAGATGAAGAATGGATTGTATTAATAGTAATAAGGTATCTACTAATAAAATGGCGTTAACTAATAGCAACATCCTCCATAACAACAGTAATAAGGTATTCAACCAAGCTAGGGAAATATAGCCAGTAACCCTCATATAGGAAGCTAAAACTTTGATTTCTTTAATTAATAAATAGTCCTCGGAGGTTAAATTACTTAGTAAATTAAATATTTTAGAAAATTACAAAAGTAAATTGTATTTTTAATATTATAAACAGATCTAAAGCAGATAGCATTGAAGAATTTGTGAGTCACTCATACTAAGATATTCCAAATTAAAATAACCAGCAAAACCAAAACTAAGGTGGATTCGTTTAGCAGAAGATACCTTCTTTGGAACACATTGACATGAAAGATGAAATTAAGCTTAAAGTAATGAACTACCAAGATTTGTAGTACAATGAGTAAGATTAATACTCCTATGCTGTAGTTAATTTAACTAAAAATGAAATATTTTTGACTCCTCCATCTCAATAGCAATAAATGTAAAAAATATGGGCTTAGGCTTCTTAAAATAACAGCAATAATAACACCAAAGTGTAGAATAATAAAAGTATGTAGATGCAACAAGAAGTTGACTAGATCAATTTTACAAGCAACAACAACAACAATAACAACGGATTGTAATTTATTAATTTATTTTTTAAATCCTTCTTTAAATTAAGAATATTTATTTTAATAAAATTAGCGATAACTCAAATAATATTAAAGTTCAAAATAAAGCAATTGTTAATACAAATTCTATCCCACAATACTAAAATACCTAAAATAATTAAAACATAATGATGTAATAATAGCATAAATAAAATAGTAATCAACAGCAATAAATAGGAATACCTCAGCAAGATACAACTCTTAGCTTTTAGAGTACTCACCCTTAGTAAATACTTCCAGCAACTACTAATATATTAGGTGGAGCTCATAATACTTAAATTCTAACTTAATCAGCAATTAACTAAAACTAAGCTCACGTTCAGTAGACATAACCAAATAACTTATATTAGAGCTAACCTGCTTACTATAATGATTATAATACTGGATAAAATACTGGCCAGCACTTTTCAGCTGGAATTTAGAATACTGCAGGACCAACTCATGTCGCAGGTATGAGTGCAAATATGATGGGTATTCCCTAATTTTCTACAAATAATACCTCATTCTAAGTAATAGGCAATATGGGCAATATGGCATAGTCTATAAATTAAATAAATCCAATGAAAATAGAAGATGGATAATAATTTTTATTTATGCAACGAAATAGCTTTGACTTATCAAATAACAACTAAGCATTTATCCCATATACTGATAATAGTTAATATAATCCTAACTTCGGAGGATAAAGCAACCCTAACAACTTAAATTATATTTATCCTACAGGATAAATGGGTAACCAATATTAGTAAACAATAAATACTATGAATAAATAATGATGAAAGTAAAATAATGAATAACTAAATAAGTAAGTAAGTAAGTTCAAAAAGTTTTTATCTAATTATCTTTAAACTAATTAACTAACTAACTCACTCACTCACTAATCATTGCAAGTTATTCGATTTAAAAATCCCAAACAAATTTTTAATTTTAATATATGTCAAATTTTTTATAATGAGGAGAGTTTCAAAGAAATTACTAATTTATGAGCAACATTTTGAAGATAAAAATGTTGTAACTTAAATAAATATTAATGTTTCACTTTAATTATTCAGAATAGCAAAGATTTATTGATAGCGAAACTTATAAAGCCAACAGTGCTGCTTTCAAATACATATATAAAACTAATCTATATCTATCTAAACATAATCTACCTCAACCTAATAAACCTAACAATAATTATTAATATACTTAGTTCTTCTCTAACCTAAATATTTTTTTTAACACAAGAAAATTGTCTCCCATCTAGCTACTTACATACATACATTCATACCTACCTACTTACCTATTGACAAACAAATAAATCTACTTTCTTTCTTTCTAAATATTTTTGTATTTCAAAAATTATATTCATATTTATTTCGTATAGGAATATTTTATTTTACTTTCTTCATAAAATTTATTTTTCCTATTTTTTAGTTAATTAAATTTAAAAAAAAAAATAATATCATTTTTCCATTACAAATTATTATATGTCATATAAATGAAAATTATTAATTTTTAGCCATAAATAATGCTAATTATTTATTTTTATAATGAATTGAATACTTTTGTTCGAAAATTTCAATAGCTTCTACTTTTTGATGAAATTTAATAATATTTAAACATATTATCATAATACAAAATTTATCAATTAAATTCATATTTTCTGTTACTTGTTTGCCATTAAATATAATTTTATTATAAATAAAAGAACAAATCAATCCATTTAAAAATCATCTGAAGCAATAATTTATTGAATTAGTAGAAATTTCAAAGAAATTTGAATAAAAGTATGCAAATTATTATTAAATAAAGTTAGAGGGAGACTATTATTTTATGTTATAATAAAGCAAACTCTAAACAATCAATATAAACAAATAACCAAAAAGCAAAAGAAATTAAAAATTTATCATTTCCTCAATTACTGATTAAAAAAATAAAATTTTTGTAAGATAAGTAGTATTGTGATTTTTACTATAAAATCAAATTAAATAACAAATTAAGAAAATAAATAGATAGGTTGCGGATATTCAGTAAGAAAGAAAACTCATCTTACTTTGAAGTTAGCGTTAATTATTTTTTATATTGTGATACTATTTAAGTTAGAATCATTTTATGCAATCTGTTGCATTAGCTGAACCTAATTTAAAACCAAATAATGCTACTGGTTAAAGAAAAAGCATTTTAAAGAATACGTTGGGTCCAACATAATAATTTGACTCAAACCTGAATAATATAACAGATGTAAAAATTTGATCAAATTAAGCAATTATGTTAACAAACATATTTAAATAACAGATTTAGGTATTAAATAACAATATTAGAAGACCTTCAAAATTTAGTCAAAAGTCAGATGAAAAGATTAGAAACATAGCATCATAGCAAAATATGTCTAGAATTAATTTATCACAACAGCCATCTTCTAAAGGAAAAGAAAGATTATCAAACAAAGATGGAAAGAAGATAGATGTGTTTAATTTGAATGAAAATTAAAAATACCCAAAACTAGCTGAACTTCATGATTCAATATACTTTCAACTAATATTAGCTATATTTACTATATATGCTCTATTTGGAGACGATATAAGAGTAGCTGCAACTACAAAAGTAAAAAGATTATATAAGTAGAATATCATAAATGAAATGAATATACAATTATCCTCTATTTATATTGGATAAATTATATCCTTATTAGCAAGGATAATCTTTTAATAAATAAATAAATAACATACTTTACTCATTAACAAAATTAGTTTTAAATTTTTTTACTTTTAATTATTTTACTAATTGGTCATAAATTATAGGGAGCCGATCCTTACTTTGATGCCATAACTATTACTTGCATTTCAGCGTTTGCATTTTAAATAATAATATAGTCTATATCCTATCCTCAGTACAGATATTCATTCTTTTTTTGGCTAGATATTGTATCTACATCAACTATGCTACTTGATATTTAGTCTCTAAATAGAGTGATATTCTTTTAAAATAATATAAGAAACACTATTTAGTTAACAAGAGCAAGTAGAGCTTCTCGTGTTGGAACCAGGTATTTAAATAATAAATTAAATATTTTATTTATTCTTATAGCTTTTTGCATAAGTATTTGATTAAATTTAAAAACTATTTTACCACATTTTAATAAATTATAAATCTGATTTAACTTATTTAACTAACATTTTTAACAATATTTTAAAGTTTTAAAAAATTTGTAACTCAATAAGCATTTTCAAGGCTTCAATAAATATTAAATTTTATGGAATAAATTTAGTTAATCTCCTCCTCTACAACTTTTATACAAAAAAATTTTATCTTAGAATTAAAATCTATTTTATAGAATTTATAATTTGCTAGTTAGATAGATGGAGACTTATGTTATTTGAAGTTAATCAATAAATTATATTTTCTCAATAATTCAAGTTAAAGTTAGTTTTAATGAGCTAAAAATTTTTAAATGATAATATTATTAGAGCTGGTAGGGTTGTACGTCTTATAAGGCTCATAAGAATTACAAGAATATATAAGTAAGCTGTTGAGTAAAAATAGAGATTGGAGAAAAAAAAATTAGAAAACTTAAATTGTTAAAATAAATCAGGTAAAAAGTCATTAAAAAACAAATAAAAAAATAAGAATCCTGATGGAACTGTAACAAATTCATAAAATAATTCAAACAAAGATGGTAATCATGGTGAAAGGGGTAGTATAGAATTACCAAAAAGTAAGGAAAATAGAAATAGTGATAGAAAAAACAACTAAACAAATCAAAATATAGATAGTTAATTGAATATCAGTAAGAATGAATCTGAAAATGTAATTTATGTTTTGGAGCTTATTTTATTTTATTTATTGATTGATTTTTTCCATTTTTTTTTTGTATTTTATAAATTTTTAATTGATAAAAAGTTAGAGGAATTACAATAAGCCAAACTTAAAGAATCCAAGGTAAGTAAGCGTTTGTCAGATTTAACAACTAAGAAAGTTGTTATTGTGATCTTGCTGCTTCTTTTTCTTTTACCTATGTTTTAAAAGAGTTTTTACTTTGATTTACCTTATTCAAGTGACTTTCATCTTATTGCCCTTGCTAGATATTGTTAACTATCAACCTCTTCTATTTAAAACATATATTCAAGCATTTCAAATACATTAACTACATTGTAAGGTTTGAAATCTCCGTGTGTTTATTTCACCTAACCTTTTAGCTAAACTAGCCTTGATTGGGTTTCGGACTCATATGATAATTATAGAGACTCAGAATTATTACCTTCTGTATCATATTTAGATAGAAATATATTTTTATAGAACCATCCTGACTTAATATCTTCATAAGGTACAATACTAAAAAGTGATGATCCACTTGTTTTTATATCAGTTGTTAATGTTAGAGATTTGTCAGTATTAGATGCTATCCTTTCTATTTGTAGAACAATTTTCGTTTCTATAGTACTTTTGCTTGCAGCCTTCTTTTTTTCATAGGATGCATAAAAGTTAGCTCTTGGACCTATTGAACGTATGATTAATAAAGTAAAAAAATTAAATAATTGGGATTATATCAATAATAAATTTCTAAATAATGATAAAAGGTCAATTAAATTGCAAATGATCCACTTTCAGCTAAAGATTAAGAGCTTATAGATGAGTCTTAGGATTAGTATGAAACAAGAATTATTGAAAATGCTATTGTAAAGATTGGAGCGCTGCTTGCTCTCGGTTTTGGTGAAGCAGGAAGTGAAATTATAGGAAGCAACATAGCCAAACACGGTGAAGTAGATCCTATGATTTCAGGTAAGAAAAAGTGTTGTATTTATGGATTTTGTGATATCAGAAATTTCACAGATGCTACAGAAGTGTTACAGGTAATAAATTAATTATAATTCACTTTATTTTTAGTTATAATTTAAATAAATTCATTTTGAAAATAGGAAGACGTTATGATCTTTGTAAACAATATAGGAGATATTGTTCATACTATGGTAGACAGATTTATGGGAGCTGCAAATAAGGTAATTAATTCATTATCTCTATTTTATTTTAAATTTAAAGATATCATTTTAAAATAGAATATTGGTGATGCTTTCTTGCTTGTTTGGAAATTTTAGGAGGATAAATATGAAGTTAATGAAGATAATACTATTGATTTCAAAGACCCTAATTATGCATGCATCATGGCAGAATTTGCTCTTCTTTCGTTTATGAAAATATAAGCCAAAATTAACAGAGAACCTATCATTTTAGAATATAGAAAAGATCAAAGGCTTAATTAACGTATGGCTAATTATAAAGTAAGTTCCTTATCAAACTATAATATTAACTTTCAAATTATATAAATAGAAATTTTAATATTTCAAAACTCATATCATTTTTTAATAATAATTTGTTTAATCTAGAATTTACAAAAGAGTTAAAACATATCTTTTTAGTAATTTTTATGATATTTTTTATAAGATTATATGAACTTAAATAAAAAAATTCAAACAATAAATGAGCTAGTTAAATTTAAACAATAAATTTCATAATATGTATTTAGCTATTCAAATAAAAACATAATAAGTTTTTCAAATTAAAAACAAAATTTATTTCTTTAGACATCAAATAAATATAAAAGATAAAAAATCATTTAAATTTAAAATTTTTAAAATAAAGGTAAAAATTGGATATGGTTTACACATTGGTTGGAGTATAGAGGGTGCTATAGGCTCAGAATTTAAGATCGATGCCTCATATTTGTCACCAAATGTCTCAATGTCATCTCGTTTAGAAGGTGCAACTAAAGGATATGGAGTCCCACTATTATTTTCTTCTGATATATATAACTTACTGACTCCAAACTTCCATGAATATATTAGATAGGTAGATTATGTAAAAATTAAAGGCTAAGCTAAAGTAATCACACTTTTATATATATTTATTGTATTTATAAAATATTTTCCATAAAATAGCCTATTGGATTTTACACTATAGATATGTAAGTTGATAAGTTGCCTCCTTCAAAATTACAGGATTTAACTATCTAAGAAAAAATGTCAATAGAAAAGTAGAAAAAATCAATAAATTTACAGTTTTTGGATTCAAATGTATTTGATGTAAAGGAATATTTAACTACTGACAAAGATATGAAACTTATTTTAAAAGATTTTGATTTTGAATTTGTTAAAATCTATAAAAAAGCATTTGATCTATATCTTTAAGGAAATTGGAGTCAATCAAAAGAAATTTTTGATACAATTTTGATTGATAAAAAAGATGATGGACCTACTAAAGCTACTCTTGAATTTATGAGCGAATCTGACTATTAAGCACCATAAGATTGGTCAGGTTTTAAGCCATATTATGATTGAAATGAAATATATTAAAGAAACAATAAATAGGCTATATTATATAAATAATAAGTAAGAAAATATTCAAGTATAGAATAGCTTATTATAAGCGATTTATTTATTAGGTTAATTAGCTTTTAACTATTCACAGTTGTATAAAAATTAAAAGTATTTTAATCCTGAGTAATTTATATTAATTTAAAGACTTAATTCTTTTGCTTTTAGAAGAAACTAAGTACGTAAAAATAGTAAATAGTAAAGTAATTTATATATGTGTGTCATAAACACCCCATAAAAATTATTTGTTTTGTATAGAATTTAACATAAAAACTATTATCAAATCTTAAAAATTGTTTAATCAAATAAATGTGACTAAAAAAATAACATATAAATTATATTATTTAAACCAAATAAAGGTAAAATACAAAAAAATTAAAATAACTTTGATATTAATATAATTTGATAGATTGTACCAACAAAACCAACAAATAGATACAATCGGGTAAGATTAATAAAAAAACAATGAATGCAAAATTTTTTTCAATTTATCCCTAAAATAAAATTTTGCAAAAAGAATTAGTAAATGTGATATATTCTTTATCTTGTATTATAATTACTTTTCTTAGTTATTTTTATTTGGAATAATAAATAATTCTTTTAGAAACAAACTAATTTTACAGTGACAAGTTTTATGTTTTTTCATTTTGATTCTATCTTAAAATAGTATCCTAATCACTAATATTACATTAATGTTTTTTATTATTTTTTCGTTGTTTAAAAATAATAACCCTGAGTAAAAAGCTAAACCTTAGGTTCATTTTTTAATTTAATAAAATAATTATTATTTCATAAATTAAATTTAATATTTTTTTATGAATTTCTTTCTTTTAACTAGATCAAAGATGTTATAAATATAATAATTTTTTTTGTTAAATTTAATATTATTTTTTATATTTAACTGTGAATTAAAGATTAAAATTTCAAATTTATAAATATGTGTTAATAGCATTAAAAATTTCAGGTAAAAATTGGTTGCTTTTGTTTTAACAATTCTTACTAAAAAGTATCATTGAATATATAGACAAAACACTGATGCTATTTTTAAAATCATTATATTTTACCTTTTTATTGATAGGGATATAATATTTTTTTCACAAAAATCAAAACATTTAGGTATTTTAACTATGAAATATTGCTTGGCTAAAAGATTAAATTTTAAAAATTAACTGATAGGCTAACTGATAAAAGTTAAAAATTAGTTTTTTATTTAATTTATCAATAGAATATTAGACCATCGAAGTTCTAATAAATCAAATTTTATCATAATTTTTCAACTAATTTTTTGATAAATTGAAACGCTAAGTGCTATTAAGTTATTATTAAAAGGTAAAAGTTAATTTTTACAAATAAACTTTATTATTTGATTATTTTGTATAGAAGAATTAAAAATAAAATAGATTTTTATAATTTAAACCTATCAATTAAGTATTTTAATATTTGAGTTCAAGAATTAATAAAAATTAATTAGCTGTCTTGATTGTAGTTAATATATGATCAAAATGATGATAATAATAGAAAACAAATTTACAGCCAATGTAATAATACACATAATTTATAAAAATAGAGTATCATAAAAGCTTAATAATGATTATTATTTTTTTGTGACTGTTAAATTACGATTTCATCAAAAATTAATCATCACTCTATAAATATAATTACAATCAAGATTATGATTAGCAGTGAATTGTTTTCTAACCGATTATCTTAGCAGGAATAAAAGGATTAAGAGTTTTTTGATTCAAATTCAAAGTAAAAATATTGAGAAATTTTAAATCAAAGGGAGTGTTAGAGTAGTAAACAAATATAACATATTGATTAATAATTATTACATATTTTCTTCTACACTCTATGAAATTAAATTCTACAAAATCAATTGCCAAATAATATTTGATAAGTTTTAGATTGAATTGAGATAAGTAAAATTCAAAAATATTTTATAAAGTTTTGGTATACTTAAATTAGTGTAATCTTGATTTTTAAATTATATAAGATAAATTGGTTAATAGGAATTTTTTAATAAAATTTTATATAAAAATTTACTTAGCTGCTTAAGAAGACAATCTTAGCTTTTTTTGGGGTTCGTATTTCAAACTATTTAAATAAATCTTAAAAATATTCTATTATTTGTCTATTTTTAATGAATGAACAAAGAATGAAAAATATCTATAGTAGTAAATAATAATTACTATGGCTTCATAATTTTGAATGAAGCTTAAAGAAATATATTTTTTATCACTTATTGGTATTAATTTACAGAGCATTTTAATTTAATAAAAGAAATTTGAAGAATCATAAATGCTTTTTATAAGTTTTAAATTTTAAGAACAAACATATAATGTAAAATTTCTTATAGAAAATTTCTAACTTTATTAATAATGAATTTTTAAATTTAAGGAACATGAATTTTTCTTTTTCCTCTCTTAATAATTACTAAAATAAGACTTACTGACCGCTTAAAAAAGTTAATATTAAAATCTATTTAGTGTACTTACTTGCATTCACAAAAGATTATCTGACATTTATATTAAATATATTATCAAGAAAGGTATTTGAAAATATTTAAAAAATTATCACTTAAGATTTAGTAGCATCTAACTTAATCAAATAAGGTCTTCCTTTTGCTAATTATTTTTTAATATCTAAGAATATAATAAAAGAAAGTAGAAGAATTTCTAAGTTTTTGTTCAAGATTTTTTTGTTTATAAAAGCATCTTGTAATGCTAATAAGCTAGCAATATTTTGATAAAGATTAGATTTTATTCTAAAAATAAATATTTTATCTAAAAAATTTATTATGGATTAGACTATTTGTTTTTATGATTGTAATTCAAAAGTATTTAATCTAAAATTTTTTAATATACTATGAAATAAGTAAATAAACAAAATATTAATCATTAATTCATTCATATATGCAATGCACAAACGATTATGTTTACATCTTTTTTAATTTATCTATTTATTTACTTATTTTGTGTAAGTATTTTTTTAAAGAAATTACATTAAACAAAAAATGGAACAAATAAATGTACAAAAATGTCTCATAAGTGTTAGATACATCAAAAGCTTTATATTTTTTATATTTTCAAATTCAGTATTTTGTATTTATGTGCTTTTTTAGTTATCTCTTCCTTCATTCATTTTTACTAGTAGAAAAATATTCATTTATTCTTTATTATAATAAAGGTTTATAAGCTTGATCAAAAATCATGTTAGATGATCTAACTAAAAGAGATTTAAATTCATCTTCTGATAGGTTAAAGGCCTGTATCATCTTGAAATGCTCTTAGGTAATATCTGTATCAAATACACATGTATCATCGGTGTTCAGATTGATTGTATGACCCTGGTAAAAAAATTCTTTAAAATGATGCTCGCTGAGAGATTTCATGTTCACAGTGTAAAAATTGCTAGTAGGGCACATTTCAATAGGGATATTAAGTTATCTAACTTTGCTGTACAGGTCTTAGTTGTAAAAATTGAAGTGACCTAATCTATCTGGTTTAAAATTAACAATATCAAATGATTCTTATAAATATTCTTCGCCTTCTAATTCAGCCACATGAATTGTTATTTTGAAACCTTCTTTACGAGCCTATTCAAGTAATTATTCATATTCTTTAAAGGTACTTTTAGAAGGATTTCCTGAGAAATCGAGGCCAACAATTATATTATTATTTTTTAATTTTAAAATATGATTTAAAGTTGATTGAGCATCCTCCAAAGGACGTCCTCTGTCAATGCTTACCAATAATCTGGCTTGCATTTTGTCTCCATACTATTACTAAAACTTTTGAATCTCATCTATAACTGTATTAAGGTACTGCTCTTTAGTGTAAGTACCTAACTCACAAGATTTAGGGGTGGTTCTGAGTTCTAAATAAGCTACATTTTAGTCTCTAAAATCTTCCAGAACTTCCCTGCTAACTCTACGAATGTCCTATAAATCTCGAAGCACCTAATGGATGAGTGAAAAGATTGAAAAGGCCCCTTTTATATTTCTCAAATCGAAGATAGAAAGGTCTACATTAATTTACTTTCTTTGGGCTATTTCAAATAAAGTCTATCTTCTAACACAGCCGTTTAAGTGAGCATGTAGTTCTATTTTTGGTGCCTTCCTTACAAAATCTTGAGTTAGAGCCTTTGTTATACCAATCATACTAAGAATATTTTTATATAGATAAATTAAGTATTTTTGTTATTTAAGATAATGCTTAACTTTTAACTTTTACTCCTAGAAAACACTACGCTAAGTAAAATAAAGTTTTTAAATCTACATTTTAATAGTACCTATAAAATGCAATAAAATTCATGGTTAAATTCATAGAAAATAGAAAGAAAAAAAAATAATGAGTAAAGTAAGATATAATAAAAATTTATTAAAGAAGGCATGTAAGACTATTTTTATTATTGTAATTTACTGAGAAAAAAATAAGAAGGGAGAATCAATCACAATTTAATTGAATTGTAAGATTATCTATTTATTACAAAAGATATATAGTGCCAATGCTTTTGAAAATATAATAATTGGTGGGAATAAAACTTTATAAAAGGAATATTATAACTATAAGATTTATATCTTTTGTTCCTTTTTTTTATAATAAATTAAAATTAAATTTTGATCAATTATAATTCATTTATATAACTTGTAATCAGTCAGTCAGTCATTCGGTCTGTGTTTGTCTTTTGTGTTATTTATTGTTTGTATTATTATGAATTGTAAAGCTAAAAACCTAATTCTTTACATTAATTAATCAATTTCTATAAAAATAAAAAATTTAAATATTTTGTGTGGTTTTAAAACGATAAATCTAATTCCTTTGTTTTTTTTTCTGTTGGCATAAAATTTAAATATTTATTACTCTGCAGATAAAATAGAGTGTTGAGTTAATAATACACACTACCACATAATTTCAATTAGAAAAAAAGAAAAAATATCAATACACTTTTTAAATAATTGTAAATTTAATAGAGTTTTCTGTATATAAATTAGTTGAAATCAAAACAAGAGAGTTTAAATTACTTTAGTGCTAGAAATATTAAATGTTATTATTTTATAGAAATATTATATTTATTATATTCGAAATCTAATATTAAAGTATGTCAAATTCAATACATCTTTTTATCATAAAAAGTTTCACACTTATATAAAGGTTTTTTAAAGTAAAGAGATTTTTATCCCTAAGAAATTTTATGAAAGTATGGAAAAAAGAAAGAAACATAAGTAATTTTTTATGATTATGAAGTAAAAATATATTAAAAGGAAAGTAAATAACTCTTCGTTTTAAAAGAAATATTAGTTAAATGAGGAATACAAATATTTGTATGTTGATTTTAATTTATAAAAAGATGAACAAAGTTTCAAAAGATGAAATAACTATATCTATTTATTTATTTATTTTTATATATGTATATTGTTATGGACTCCAAAAAAATTGGAAATTGATGTTATAAGCTTACTTATATTAATGGATAAGATTTTTAGTTAAGAAGATTATTATAGATGAGGTAAGATAAAATATCTTATTAGTTATTATTATTATTTTTTTTATTTTTATAATTATTATTATTAATATTATTATCATTTATTTTTTTTTCACTATGGTATTTTTATTTTAGTCAGGATGTAATCCTCTGATTCTAAGTATCTGTACTGGCTACTCTAAACAATAATAACTTTCAATTTATAGGTTATGTAATGTCTTGGATTTTTTTTGTTTGAGGCAATAAGAAGATAAGTAATAAGCCACCTCAGTCAATTTCGTTTGGCCTAAGTTTTTGTTAGGATGGGAGTAGAAGAATTAATTTTATTAAGAAAATAAAAAGATTTAAAGTAAAACTAAATTTTTATCTATCTTAATGAAAATGTTTCTCTATTCCAATGATCTAACAAGGAATAAATAATGTTAGTTGGCAGCTTAGTATATATGTTAGGCTTAATACTGACTTGATTAATCATTATATATTTTTCGCGCAATTTGCTTGTCAATTAGTAGTTATTATTGATTTAATTAGCTTATATTATTTGTAAGTGGGGACAGAGTTTGCTTTGTTTATTGATTGATCTTTATTAAGGGGAGAAATTAGTTATTAACTTTTTTTCATTGTAAATTTTTAAATTTTTGCTTTTAATAATTTATTACTTTTCCCCTTTCTAAAAGAAAAGAATACAGACAGTAGTTTGCGAGCAAAGACTTGATAATTATATTTAAAAATTAAAAGGAAATATTTTCCAAACCTGTATTCATCACCAACTTTTTCTATTGTCTGCATTTATAAATATATAGAAAAAAATCCTACCATACAAAACTTCACTATTTTTTTTGTTTGTGAGCTATGGAGAGAAATTTTATTAAAAACTATTTTAATTGATTACTATAATTGTGCTTGCAATTATTAAGTATATACCCAATTTAGCTTAAGTAAGTTGGTGCTATCTTTATTGAGCAAATTTTGATTTGAGTAGTCTAAAATTGACATTTACGCGATTTTTTAATCTCTTGAAGTAAATCCCATTTCGAGTAACTATAATAGTTTGATTGTTTGTTTTTTAGTAAGTAAGTAAAGAAGTAGGTGCATTGGAAGTTGCTAATATTTCTTAGCTATATTTTTTAATTTAAAATGATATCAAATAGATATCAGCTTAGAAATCTTAGCTAACTTGTGAGCACTATTTCAATAATTAGTTCATTAAGCTAGGTGATACGAACTGAAGTTAGTTATTTAGTTAGTTATTTTATTTAAAAAATCTTTTTCAAGATCTCTTATTTTTCGTTATTAAAGTAGAATAGAGGATTTGTTAATAAAAAGAAAATACCAAATGGATATTTTTTAGGAATTTATAATAAATTTTTGATAGTTAATCAAAATAATTAATTGGTTTATTGATTGATTGTATTATTATATAGAATGTTTGGTTTTTATTATAGAGAAGATTTAAGTGAGAGAGAAAGAATTCTTCAATAGAAGTATATGTGTGAGTTGTTAGTTTTTGAGTTTTTTAACATCTGAAAGTCTCTGTACTGCAGGTAGGAGGCTGCAAAAGGAGATTTGATGTTTTAGTCTTTCAATTGATTCATAAGCTGAAATCACTAATATCACTTTTTAATTATAAAGAAAAATTAATTAATGAGCATGTTATTTTTTAATTAAAATGATAGAAAATAATAATTTATTCCTTTTTTAGAATCAAACAATAATAAAATTTTTTATTTTTTATTGATTTTTTAACGAGCGGTTAAAAGCTAACTTTTTATTTTATTAATTATTATTGTTTATTTTTTCTACTCTAAATTCATTTTCGATATTATTTGGAATTAAAAATCCCCAGTCAATTTCGAAATTTTATAATGAAAAAAGATTCTAAATAGGAAATCATAAATAAATTTATTAGGATATGCTTATTGGTTGATTGAATCATTGATTGATGAGATAGAAAAGAAATATTGAATTAAAAAAATTACATTGAACTTTAACTAGAGTTAGCTGTGTATTAAATATTGTCGTTTGCGTTGAGATTTAATTCACATGAATTAGCTTCTTCTCTAATTGAGAATTCAGAAACATCGATTTCTTTTGAATTAAGTATGCTGCTACTCTTTTTTATAAGAGGAGCATTTAAGCAAAAATCAAAACCGATGAAGTCTGATTCATCAATCATTTCAGAAGGACAAGCCTATTGAGTTTTAGTGCAAGTAGGACTTTCAATCTTATGACAGGCAGCAGCTACTTGATAGAAGTTGGTGCTTGAGTTTGCATAAAGCATGTTGGATGTCTTTGGTGAAGCAGCGTGAGCACTTCCAGATTCTTCTTTAAGATTAGAAACAGCTTCGTTAGAAGTGAAAAAGTCATTTCTGGAAACGGTTATATTACCAAAGAAAAATGCTGACATTTTTTGTCGACTTAATATTTATTATTTTTTATTGGTTTTTATTTGTGAATTATTTCACCTTCTTTTTTTTTAATAGGTAAAAATTGCTTTTATTTTTTAAATTATTAATTATTACTTTTAATAAATAACTTTTACCAATCTTTATAAGCAATATCAATCTATATACTCTCTCCCTCTCGCTCTTTTTTTGATACATAGTTAATTATCAGATTAATTATTTTTAATACTGAAAACTAGCATTACTAAAGGGGTAGGTATGTAGGTTTTAGAAAAGTATATAGGAATTCTATTTACCTAATACCCTTGTTTGCTAACCCTTCAAAAATTAAATATAATAAATGGTTGAAAATAATCAACTCCATTTATTGACCCCAGCTAAATAAATAAATTTAAATCTATTATTTTTGTTTATTTGTTCATAAATTTTAGAAATTCGACTCCATCATATTTTATTTCGTTTGTTTAGCTCATCCAAAATCCGAAATTCATAATAAATCTACTAGTTTTCTCATTTAAGCAAAACTTATAGGCTAAAAAAGCTAATATAAAAAAACTAGTTATAATATTTAAAGGAAAGTAGAATTGTACATATGGTAGATGAGGGATTGTCTGAAAAAATTTTATCCTTTTTGAATAGCTCTCCTTTCTGTTCTCTTTGTAAAAATTAGTGGTTTAAGCATAAACAAATATTTCTTATGCAAAATTTTAAAAAATAAGAAGGAGAAATCGATTAATTAATTAAGAAAAAGTTAATATTTCTTTACATGTGAATCTTCCACAAAAAAAAAGGACAAAAAAGTATAAAAGAAAAATATACTTAATCTGCATTTTGATATTAAATTTTGCATTGTAAAAAATTAAAAAATTGATAAATTTAAAAATAAACCAGCTATTATATTATTTCATGACATAGGATTTGAAATTTAAAAAACCCACCAAATCTAAATTTTAAAAACATAAACAAGTGTCGGTTATTAATTTTTTAAATTTTATTTGCACTTTTTATTTACTACTCCTTTAGAGTAGAATTTTAAAATAACTTCTAGAAAATGAATAGACAAACGTAAAGATCAACGATGTATCTGTTGAATAAAAAAAGTTTAAAAATATCTATTCAGTTATTCTTCTAATTTAATGGTCAGGATTAAAAAAACTTTATTTATTTACATAATTTATATATCCAATTTATGGTAATTAATTAAATTTATCAAGCTCTATACACAAATACTATTAATCAAAATAAGATAGAATTTGTATGTAAATTTTTAAATTATGCAATCCAATTTAATTTTTTGTTTGCTTGTTTTTCTCTCTTTTCAGAATCAAAAATCAATTTTAATTCATTTAATGTAATGTGCCTTTTTTAATTTTAGATTTCACAATTATTTAGCGCGAATACAACTCGAGCTAAAAATGAATTATAAATTTGATTTTATGTTTTTATTTCTCCTTAACTCAATTTCTGTGTCCACTGCCACCATAGTGTGATCCTTAACCTCCGTGCCTTTATCCACCTCCATAATTGCGGTTACCGTTATTGTTGTTATAATTGCTTCTATTTTGGCCTTAACCACCTCTCTACCCTTAACTTTAATAGTTTTTGTTTTAGTATTATTGACGGCCATGCTAGTGACGATTATAATGCCTGTTATTATCACGACTGTGCTAAGAGTTTCTTCTTTCTTAGCTTCTAGATCTACTGCGGCTATCGTTTTTTCTTCTATCTTAGTTTCTATAGCGATCCCTATGACGATTATGCTAAGTCGAATCTCTTCTTGAAGAACTTTTTTTATCTTCTCCTTAACTATTACTCCTACTACGACTTTAGCTCTAGCTACCGCTGTTACTACTACGACTTCTACTGCTACTTCTGCTGCTACTACGTTTGCTAGAACTACTTCTACTTCTACTTCTGCTTCTACTATAGCTGTCTTCATTACTCTTACTTCTACTACTTTTCTTTTCCCTACTTTTACTTCTTGATTTTAGTAGCTTTGATTAGTGCTTGCTGCCCTTATTTTACATGAAAGGTCTAATATTTATTTTAATTAAAAAATGTCTAAGACTTATATCATATAAGAAATCAATACACTTTTTTGTTCATATTCACTCCTGATTAAAGACCCAAGTTGATTTCAAGTGGACGGCCTTTGAACAATTCACCATTTTTTTAAGCTGCCTTTTTATATCCATAAATAATATGCATGTTAATAAAAATAAATAAAGTAACTGTTAAAAAAATTTGCATTTTTAATATTTAAAAAAAGTTTAATTTAAAAATAAATGAAAAAATTTAAATCATGGAGGGAAATTTTGAATTATTTTCTATTTTATATTAAATCTAAATAAATCTGTAAAGCTGCTAATTTAATCACTCAAATATGAAGTCAATTTAATTTTAATCATTTATTTAAAATACCCTGCTTTACAATTTAATATAAAGGGAATTCTTTTTCAGAACTTTAAGAGTAATTCATATGTATGCAAATTATTTGGTAGTAATAAATACAATAGATGTATCATGCATGATCTTATTAGAATATGGAAAAAGGGATAAAAAATTTTTAAATATTACGACACTCAATTAAAAAAGAATTTAGATTAATTATTTTTTTTGGATAATCTATTTTATCAACTTCATGATAATTTGAAAAAACGAATATGAGGTGAAAAATATTTTTTTTTGTTTTAATTGAATAAAATGGCTTTAGTTGAAGAGATTATCGCGGGAAAATAATATGAATTTATTTATAAAAAAATGCTCTCAAACATTTCTAGTGTATATTATATTAGGAATAAATTGCCATATTTGTTGATATCTAAAGATAAATTCCTACCCCTTTAATTAAATTGATTTCAATTAAAAGTAGCAAGATACTTAAATTTAGGGTACTATTCATTATTTAAAAATTTTTGGTATCTTTTAGTGGGTTTTTAATTTTGTTTTTTTCTTTTTAATCAAAATCTGTCTTCAACAAAAAGTAATTAAAATAATAATAGCTGATTGATGATGGTATTTATTTAGAGCAGTAAAGCAGAGAGAGGAAATATTGATTAATCTTTCAAATATTAATAAATAAGTTAATTTAAATATTAAAGGATCTGCTAGTTAGTATATGAAAATTTAGAATAGATTCTAAAAATATTGTTTCAATAATATACTCAAACAAACAAGCTCCAAAAACCAAAATTTAATTCCCTCATGATGATTTGGATTTAGAACAAAATTTTACATCCAAGTTAATGAGATAATAAATTCATGTTTTTTTTATCATTTATGTAATTGTAGATGCAACAAATATTTTAAAAGAATATTTAAATTTAAATCTTTTTTGCTGTCTAATTTAATTTGAAGAATATCTCAAAAATTAATTAAATCATTTAAATATCAAGTTAAGCTCTATAATATGAAATTCTTACCAATTACGCCATAGCAACTGTAGAATATTAAACAAACGCTCTTCCTTTGTTAAATAGTTATCCTTCATTTCTGGGTACAATTAAATCTCTTTTCATATTAATTTAAAATATATGTAATAGATAGTTAAAAATCATTTAAAAAAATTTAAACTTAATAATTCAAAAATGGCTTTATGCCTCTCAAAAAATTATTTTAGATATTCTTATTAATTAGTTTGCAGCTATTTTTGTTTGTTTGAAACAAAAACTTTTACTATGCTTTAGATTTGACTCTACTGCAAGCTTAATAATTTATTATTTTGTTTACATTCATTTGAAAAAAATTCTAAATAAAAATAATTAATAATCTGTAAAAGAATTCTTGATTATTTTAAAATTTGCTTTTGAAAAAGAAATTCTAAAATTTTATATTTTTTATTATTCTTGTTGAATATAAGCATAATATCCCAGCCAATACCAGTATTATTTTATTAAATAAATTTTGTTTTTCTTTCAATAAATAATCGAGAATATTTTATTTGTAGCTTTATTTCTAAATAAAATTATCTGCTAATTTAAAATACTTCTAATAAAACTCATTTTCTCAAACAAATTAACTGCTTTATTATAGTTTTTCTATTTTATTCGAAATATGCATGAATCCAAAAGTAAATTTATTTATTTATTTGTTTCTTTTTTATTTTATTTCGATAGATATTGAGACTGATATTAAATAAAATGATATTTAATCCTTACTCAATGTTACCGAATTGTTAGAAGTAATTTCTTATTTCTTTATCTGAAAGCTCAAAATTTAAGTTTGTCACAACTATGGTTCTCTACTCAGGCTTTTTTAATAACAAATTTATTAAAATAAATTTTAAAAGAATAAATATGACAAAATGGGGTATTCATTTAGATAATTAATAAATTTGATTATAATAGCTAATTTTCTATTAAGTATAAAAGAAAAGTAAATAAAGTAGAATAACGAAAGATACTTCTTCTTTGTTTAAAGGAATTTACATATTGTTCTAGCTTTTTCTGTTCCCTTTTAATGATTAGATTCAAACGATAAATATGACATATTAATATTTATTTATTCTTTAATGTATGGATATTTTTTAATTGATTAATTAATTCATTTTTTAGATTTATGAAATCTCATATCTAAAAAATATATTTTTATTCATTTCCAAATATAATTAATTTTTCTATCAAATAAGATAGCGTTTGTGTAATAGCCATAAGCAATCTCAATTAAATTTCAAATAGTAAAAATGATATTTGATATTAATCTAAAACATCTTTTCCATTTTTAAAAATATTATTTAATTCTTGAATATCATTTTAATCATGATTTAAACATTTACTTTAATTAGGAGAGCTATTGCTATCGTTTTTATCATGGTCATTTTTTTAATCATCTCCATCTTCCTCGTCATCGGAATCCATCCAATCATATTTTTTATCATCGTTTTCACCTTCCGCTTCTTCTTCACCTAAAAATTCTGGCTCTTCATAATCACCTCCTACTACTTTTTCTTCAATATCACTTTCATTATTATTATTTTCCTTAGATGGATTGTTTTCTTATTGCTGATTGTTTTATTTATCAGATCTTTCCTATAACTAAACTTTTTCATCTTTATCATCATCAACTAAGTCTTCTCCAATATCTAATTCAATATCTTCTTCTTCGATAGATTCTTTGTAATCAGTTTTGCTTTTTTCGGTTCTGTCAGATCCCAATACTGGTTTTATTTTATTTTTTCTAACACTTGTAAACATTTATCCTTTAAAATAAAATCTTTTGTGTCTATGTTTTTTTTAGAATGTGCTTTGTTTGTATTTGTCAATCAACTTAATATTTATATATTAATAATTATTGATTTTACAAAGCAAAAAAACAATCAAGTGCAAATAATTAATTATACTATTTATTTATGTATACAAATTAAATAAGATTAAGAGGGTCTAATATATATTTTAAATGTTTTAATGGTTTGCACTCTAATAAAATATCTTAACATTTAGTCTGATTTGTTAAATAAGTTGACAAATTCTCTAAAAAAAGCTCCATAAATAAAAATAGATTAATAAATATTTAAAATTTTTAATAAATAAATTTGATATTTTTTTTAAAATATTAAAAAATAAATATTTTTTTATACATATAATTCATATAAATTAACAATACAAATCTGATTTAAAAATTATTAATTATTTTATATCTAAAATTATCAAAAATAAATAAAACATAATTAATAGTAAAGTAAGAAGATCTAATATCACTTAAATGATTAACAAAGATATAGTTTAAAATAATTTCAGTGCAAGAAATAAAAATAAATTTGCATAATATTTATGATAAAAAAAATTTAATTTGAGATTTTAATTGATTATTTATTATAAAATATTAAAATCTTATTTACATTATTTTATGTGTAATATGATAAATAATTTTAATTTAATAAATAGTCAAGCATATATTTTCAATTTAGCAACTTTTTTATTCCAAAACAAATTAATAATATTGGCATTAAAAATATTCTGTGTGTGACAACATAATAAATAAAATATATATGAGCATCTATTAAAGTAGTTAATTTTTAAGAAAATTTATGTTTTAAATAAATTCTATCTTAACTTATTTGAAGTATTCTTAAATAAATATTAATTTGTTTGTTAAAATAATAATTATATAAATAAATGATAAATCATTATTAAAAAAATTGATTTAGAAAAATATTTAATTAATTCTTAATTATATTAGTATTTATAAATAAAAAAACTAGGTTTACTTTATTTTTTAAGTAAGTATATTCTTTTATTTAAATATAAGTAATTTATAAATAGAAAATTTGTTCTAATATTAAATTAATTAAAATTTAATATAAAAACTTACTTCTAATACTAAATCATGGAATATTAGTGTCTAAAAAGCTTAGAAGTTAACATATATTAAATTATAATTGAGTATTATTCTATTAAGGAGAATATTTTGTGATAAAATTTTTTTTTGGTATGATATGTTACTTTTAAAGAGATTTATGAATATTACTCTTTATTAAAAAAAAGTTTAGAACAATTTGCATTAAAAGATATCATATGAAAGTATTACATAGTTAATTAAGTAACCTATTAATTTGAGAGGTGTTCATATATCCAATTACTTTTACTTACAAAAAATGTACATATTAGTAATAGTGAAATTAAAATAGAAAGAAAACAAACATGATTTATTTTTAAATACAATTTCAAATAAGCACATCTCTGCTGTGTCTTTTTCTGAACTAAACTTCTAAATTATTTGGGTCATACATCTTATAGGGGTAATATGAAGGAAAAGGAGGATACTCTTTCTTATCTATTTTTTCAAGCACTAAAAATTATATTTATTTTATTAATTTTAAATTACTAAGAATAATCTAACCCATTCTAAATTTAAAACCAAAACAAATTAAATAGTGAATTCTTTTTTTAATTATTTTCTCAAAATTGTAATAAAAATGTGGTATTTTAGATGTTTTGAGCATACAAAGTTCATTTATTTAGTTGATAAATAATATTTATTCCATAAATAAACCATTTTAAAAAAAAATCAATTAACTTTCTTAAATTTTTATTTTTATTTTTAATTGAAATTGATAATGATAATTTATGTTTTTTTACCTTCGTTTGCAATTATTTTGTATTGTTCTATGTTTGAAATGAATTGCTCATTCTTATTTTCATGGAAGAGATATTTTAATTCCTATTTTAATATCAAATGAAATATATAATACATCTTTGGAGTTTGATTTACTTCTATTTTCGCAGCCTTTTCTATTTTTCTAGTGAAGAGTTTTGGGATAGTTTTGTGGAATTTGCGATATAACTCTAACACATCTTTTTTATTTCTTCTTAAATATTCTTCATTTTTCAGCAAGTAGCTTTGATATTGATCATTGACTACAGGGACTCTTCTAAAAATTCTTCTGAGATATTCCATTTTAAAAACTTTGGGTGGATATTAAATGAACAAAGAAAGCTTTTAAGAATAAATAGCAAGATATTTGTGAAAGTAGAAGAAAAATACAAATTAAAAAGAGGATATATCAATATCTTTATATATCTTTCTTTGTATGGGAAAACTAAAAAAAGCAAGTCAATTTAATTTAAGGAAGAACGAAGAATTTACAAAAACTTAAAGATTTTATTTACACATAAAGTTTATTCAATCTATTACAAAACTACTTTGCTTTCTAATTTCAATTAAAGATATTTTATAAACTTAAGAGTACAAAAATTAAATTAGGACACAATTTTAAATTCAAACGTTCTTTTTTCATTTAAATCCATATTTGTCTTGATTTGTATTCCTATTTTTGCAAGAACTGAATCTGTTGAAAATATTTATTTTAATTGGGAAAAACAATATTACAAGTATATTAATTTAGCTAACAATAAGTAGATACAATATTTCTACAAATTTGATAAAAAGTGCGCTCGCGCAATAATTAAGAAGTAAAAAGGGAAACAGTAGATAAAGCTAAAGTAATAGAAATGAAAGTTTTTTGCCACTTATAAACTTAGTTCGCTGATAATAGATATTACTATTAGGCATTTTAAATAAAAAAATTACAAAAAAAATGAATTTTCCATCTATTTGTAACCAAAATCACACAAACTTTGTTTTCTTATTGTAGCTGCTCTATTTTAGACATAAATTATGTTTCAAATACTATGAATTTTGTAAATCCTATTTTTCAATTACAATTTCTTCAAATTTTCATCCTAAATTATATTTTTGTCAGGTAAATAAGTAACCATTTTTTAATTTTAGAGAATTTGAATTGTTTTTAAATGATTTAGTCATCTTTTCCTTGATATAAACTGCAAAAAAATGGATTCTTTTTCAAAATCCGATTTACTTTTTTTTTGTTTTTGAAGATCTTTTTAATTGTAAAAAAAGTGGTATTAAGGGATAATATATATTTTTATATGTTATTCATCAATATTTAAACTAAGTTATAAGACGTCATTTCTTTGCAATATTTTTTATTGTTTGATTATAACCTAAAAGATAGATAAGGTTTTACTATTTTTAATTGAATTAATAATTGTATGATTTTTAATTATCCCCCACTCAAAACTTAACTTTTTGATAAAAATTAAAATGCTGGCAATACCGATTATAAAATTTAGGATTTGCATTAGAAATTTGGGTTTAAATACGATTTGATTTCAACCCAGTTTTTTTATATTATCTGCGAACTCGAAAAAAATAAATATCTCTGTACTATTTAGCAAAACTAAATAAACACCCTCTTTACTTACACCTTAGTAAACTCTAACTATATAGCTAGCAAAATGATATCTAACACCTAAGAATCCTTCTAGCCTAAGACTCTCCTTACTCCTAATCTTCAAATGGGATTGACCTTCAACGATGTTTTGATGGTTCCTTAATATAGCGACATCAATAGTAGAAGTGAATGTATCGTTAAGACAAAATTCTCCAAGAATATTCCTTTAAATATTCCCATCGTCTCCTCTCCTATGGACACCGTTACTGAATTCAAAATGGCTAAAGAAATGGCAAAGTGTGGTGGTTTAGGTATTATCCATCGTTTCATGCCTATGACTGAATAATGCAAGCAAGTAGAAAAAGTCAAGAGAGCTCAAGCTCACATTCTTTTTGAACCTATTATGGTTTCTAAAAATAGCACATATAAGGAAATTAAGTTAGTTGCAGAGTAATATACTTTCTAAACCTTCTTAGTTACTAACGAAGATCAAGTTATTAATCAAGAAGATCTTTTAAAATCACCCATGCTTTCAAAGAGAAAAGATGATTGTAATGGACAATACACACTTGCTGGTATTCTCACTCGTAGAGATATTAAAAACATGAGATTTGACACTGATAAAGTTGCTGATTTCATGACTCCAAGAGAAAAGGTTGTTGCCCACGTAATGAACAAGCCAGATGAAGGCTAGTTCCCTGAACCTGAATTCCTCAAGGAACTCATGCACTCCAAAAGAATTGAAAAAATCCCTATTGTTACTCCTGATAACAAGATTCTTGCTCTTGTAACTCTCAAGGTAAACAAATAATTATGATTTATATAAATGTTCACATGTGAAGAATTCTTTACATTAAAATCCAGCTCATGGCAAATCATTTTATTTAAAACATTATCTTACAATAAAAACAACAAAAGGTTTGTCTGGTTTTAATGATTTAAGTTAAAATTTTAAATCAATAAATAAAATCTAAGAGTGTTATTTTATTGATTTATTTTATTCTAAATGATAAGATTTAATTAGAATTTTTAACAAATCAGTCAATAACTATTTATTTTTTTTATTAATTTTAGGATCTTTACAGATTAGATGGATTCCCTATTGCTAACAGAGATTCTGAAGGTAAATTATATGTTGGTGCTGCTATTGGTGCAAAGGATGACTACATTGAAAGAGCTAAAGCCTTAATTGAAGCTGGTGTCGATGTCCTTGTTGTTGATATTGCTAATGGCCACTCATAAATTTGCATTGATGCTATTAAAAAATTAAAAGAAAACTTCGAAGATATTGATATTGTTGCAGGATCAGTTGCTACAGGATAAGGTGCTGAACTTTTAATTAAAGCTGGTGCTGATGGTATTCGTTGTGGTATTGGTAATGGAAGTATCTGTATTACTAGAATCGTCTCTGGATGCGGTGTTCCTTAAGTAATTAATATATATTCTCACTAAAATATCATTTTAATAAATAAAATTTCTTACATATGAAAATAGTTCTCTGCTTTAAGTGATGTTGCTCCTATTTGCAAGTAATACTAAGTTCCCTTGATTTCAGATGGTGGTAACAAAAACTCTGGTAATATGTGCAAAGCACTTGCTATTGGTGCTGATTGTGTTATGCTTGGAAGACTTGTTGGTGGTTGTGAAGAATCTCCCTCTAAAATTATTTACAGAGATGGAAAACTCTAAAAGGTATACAGAGGTATGGCTGGTTACGGTGCTAATTTATCTAAAGCTCAACGTATTGGTGCTGATGAACCTTCATCTACAAACTTCACCCCTGAAGGTGTTGAAGGTTATATTCCTTATGCTGGTCCTCTCGCTGGTGTCTTAAATCAATTTGTCCAAGGTATTAAATCAGGTATGAGCTATAATGGCGCTCACAATATTTAAGAACTCTAAAAGAAAGTTCAATTCATAAGAATGACTTAATCAGGTTTCTAAGAATCCGGTGTTCACTCTATTAACTAATTCTAATGATCAACAATCCAAACAATCAAAAAAAATTAAATATATAAAATAAATTTAATTTTTTTATTACTTAATTATTTAAACCTATACTAACTAAATAAACTATTTTAATTTAAATAGATTAAAGCTTTTGATAATATTGGCTTATTATTTCATAGCATATTTAAACATATACACTTAAATTTATCAATCTATAAAAGTATTTTTTTATTTACATATCATATATATTTGTCTGACTTTATTCACTATTCTTTTAAAGGATCATCTAATAAAAACTTTCATTCAATTTTGTAATTATTCGAAAAAAATAATGTTATACAATTTTAAATAAAATAAATCAATATTAATCCTGTTTTATAGAGTAAATAAATATATTAAGTGTAATAAACCTTACTTAAGCATTTAAAATATTTTACTTTTTTGTCAAATAAATATAAAAAGATTCAAAAAAATTAATTTATATAATATCAACTTTACAAAATTGAGCTTAATTAAATCAAATTTCTAATGATTTCTTAAAAATATGGTTAAAATGTCAAT
The DNA here is from genome assembly GCF_000189635.1 of Tetrahymena thermophila SB210. Taxonomy (NCBI): domain Eukaryota; phylum Ciliophora; class Oligohymenophorea; order Hymenostomatida; family Tetrahymenidae; genus Tetrahymena; species Tetrahymena thermophila. The sequence goes on along the minus strand of NW_002476301.1, from coordinate 378,093 downwards.
CAATTCTTATCATATTTATAAATAATTTTAATTAATTTGGTTTTAGTATTTAACTGTTTTATAAAATTCTAAATAAATAGTAACCAAAGTTATTTATTAAGAGTGTATTTAAAGCATAATAAACCTCGTTTATTATTTAAAATAATTTTACATTTTATTAAATTAATAAAATAGAGATTAATTATAAAAAAAAATATATATAGTACCCTAGGGTGCTGCCTTTTTCAAGGCTACATAAACGAACAATAACTGAATAATTTAATTAATTTATTTATTTCATAGTTTTTATTTTTTAAAAACAAATAAACATATAATATTATAAAATTTTATTTCATTTCTTCATAAATAATATATTTTAGATTAATAAGCAACATTTTTTAAATAAAATTTTAATTGGTTTGATAAATTTGTTGAAAAATAAAAATAAATAGTTTTTAAAAATATTTTTTAAGAATTTCTGACAATAAAAGCTAATAAATCTTGAAAATGATATAATTATCATAAAGGTAATTTGAAAGAATATCTAATTTATAAATTTAATAAATTTTGAATAATTTTTTCAGGCCATCAATTGCTATAAAATTGAAACATTTAAAAAGAAATTATATATTGAAAAACTCCTATTTACCTAGTAATATATATATATGGTTTTAAATAAGATTAATCAAAATTTAGATTTTTAGAAAAAAAATTTTAAATTAACAATCTGAAGATTTTCAAAAAATCAAAAAAGAAAGTAGATAAAAATTTTAAACTTATAAGCACAGATAGTTAAAAATGGATAAGCACAAACCTCTTGGATATCAATACTAAAAGAAAGATGTAAATAAATAATTAGATATTTAAAAACTTATTTAAAAGACCTATGAGCTTAACCAGTTATAAACTCAAATGTAATTTGATTAAAGAAAGTTTAGATTAGGCCTTTTGTTTCTTTTCTAATTTAAAACAAATATAATAATTACTCTCTTTTACTAAATAAATAGCCTCTTTAAGTGAAAACAAAGCCTTCAACTAAATACGAACATGTTTAAAAAACAATTAATAGCGGTACAACTGCAAGAGATGTTGAAGTCAAAAGTAAAGATTTCATATTCTTAAATATGTTTTTTAATTTAAAATTATGCATGAAAAGGTGATAAGTTTATTGCTAAGAAGAAAAATGAAAATTTTGGAAGAATTTCTGCTAGATATTTGTTCACTTTACTTTGTTTGGATAAGAATCATGAAAGTATTTATGATCTTATAAATTAGAATGATCAACAAGATGAACAAATAGGTAAATTTAATTATGATAATGTCTCACAAGCATCATACAATAGCAGATAGTCAGGAATTACTTAAACTCATGAACCTGAACAGAAAGAGGGATATATTGTATATCTTTTTATTTTTATAATATTTTCTAACTTTTTTATATGTATAAATTAGGATTAAAATTCATTTTTACTGCTTGATGTAAGAGACGAAACCGAACAATAGACCTACAGAATCAAAGAATCTGTATCATATCCAATCACTAATTTTAAAAGAGACAAAGTGATTCCTATCCTATACAAATTTGTAAATTAATTTCCTTTGAATAAGTAACTAAATGAACCAATTATTTATTTTTGATATAGAAAAATGCTTCTGACAAAGTTATTATTGTTTATTCAAGTGATGAAAAATAAACTATAACAGCTGGATAAACATTTTTTGAGAAGGGATATGATAATATTTACATTTTAAACAAAGGAATTGAATCTTTTGCTTTAGAATATCCTGATCATATTGAAGGTGTGATCCCAGATGCTATCAAAAAATAGATTGTCTAAACTGAAAAGAAAATTGTAAGCAGATAAGCATCAGATAATAAAACAACTATGGGTATCACTAAAACTTCTACAATTAACTCCAAACCAACTACTGCAAATAAAACCAATAGAACACCAATAAATAATATTTTGAATGATGGAAAAGAAAACAAACCTTCATAATAAAAATATTGAATATTTGATTTAAACTCAAAATAATATAAAATAAATTTAATTTTAAAAAAATAAATAAAACTAATTAATAATTATTCTGATCCATTACTACTTATCTAATAATTTTGTATTGTTTACTTTATTCTTATAAATACTTTTAACATCTTTGAAATTTTTGCCATAAATTTTAATTTTATAATATGTTTTTTTTTAATGTATCAATTTTATTATTATTTAACATAATTTAAAATTTGTAATTTCAATTTTATAATATTTCTAAATTGCTTAATTAAAATTAAAAAATTTAACATTTTATCTGTTATTTATTTACTTATAAAGTAAAATTAAAAAAATGAATTATTAGTTGATTGGTTGATTGTTATAAATTTAAACAAATTCAATTGAAATTGAAAAAAAAAAAAATTTTATTTACTTTTATTTTAGAATTTAAGCAAGATATTTCAATAAACTTTTTGTAAAAATTGAATGCAACTAATCGTTTTTTAAATGAAATAAAGTAAATTTAAGAAATATTTTTTAATAAATAAATTAATTTAAGAGAGATGTTTTGATATGGAAAAGCTTGTACATTTATAGATATTGCTGGGATACATATTTGACATGGAAATACACTAAATGTACTGATTTAAGTTAACATATTATATTTAAGACAGATATTCTTGAGCAAACGATTTAACAAAATTAAATTTAACTAGAGATATTGCTTATTTATTCTATATTTTATTATTTGGATTTTTATTTTATAATTTAGATTTTTAGTTTTGGTAATTATTTTAGAAATATTAAAATCCTCATTGAATAATCATATTCTTCAAACAACTTGCTTTTAAGGATTCTATCCATCATATCTGGGTTGAAGACTATTTAAAAAAAAATATTTATTTAAACAATTACATTTTTGAAATAAAATTACTCAGGATCTCTCTTAATAACTCTATGAGCCTTTTGAAGAACTTCGATAGTTTTATTGAGTGTATCTCTTTCTTCTGCGATGTTGGCAGGCTAGATTGAAGAAAAAAATAAGATTAAATTTGGTTTTAACTATTTGAAAAAAAAAACATACTTCTGCAATGCTACCAAGAGAATCTTCACTTCTCATAATTTCATTATATAATTAATATTACAATTATTCTTAAGCAGCCTTAACTAAGAAGAAACCAATAGCCTTAGGAATAGAGTCTCTTACATTTCTGACAACGATATTGAAGTAAACGTCTACTCTAGATCTCAATTCATTAATAAAAGCTTTTTCAGCATCTATCTATTGTTAACCTTCTTTACCAGATTCTTGAGCCTTTTTTTTTAATTAAAATTATTTATAAAAAGTTTGAGAATATTAAAATATACTGGAATCAAATGAGTTCTGTGAGCAAGATAGCCTAAATCATTAGTGAAAAGGTAACCTTATTCAGATTCAATAATATTGTTAACAACTTCTTTTGCTTAATCTCTTTACTATTTTAATTTTAAATATTGAGCTAAATATCTTTTTAAATAAAAATTAAAGTAAATTTACAGCTTGAAGCACTCTGCTTGTAATATCTGCAATTTCGTCCATAACAGTGGGGAATCTTGAGAATATTTTCTTCAAAATCTTATTAGCTAAACCTTCCAAATAATTGTAGCATTAAGTTAAGCATTCAAAGGCAGGGTCTTTTAGCTTTTCTAATTGAGGATTAATTAAATATAAGAAAGCATCTATTGAGGGGAAACCTGGAATAGAATCACCTTAATGCAATTAAATAGCTGTTTAAATATCTTTATCGCTATATTCTCTAGTTGCTCTAAAGGTTTTTTAAATGAAATCTTCATAAAGCTCATTGAACTATTTAATTAATTATATAAAAATGTATGATTAATAATTAATGATAAGGTAAATTTATTTACCATCATCTTAATAACTGCACCACCAGATAATTCTGTATTAATATTAGAACGTCTTTGATCGTATTTACCCTTAATTGTATTTTTAAAGTTTTCAGTAAAATCAGTAATCATGGTCCAGATAAGTTGCATTTTATCTTTTTGTTCTCTTGGAAGAGAGGGACCCAAGTCTTTAAGTCTATCTTCACATTCTTTCAATTTATCTTTAATTTCCTTGACGATAGCAGGTAAAATATTTCTAATGTGATAGAAAAGCACACTTGATAACTTATTAGTCAAAGCTTTAGTACCTAAGAACTTAGGATCCATAGTTGAGTATACTTTATGCTAAGCAAAGAAAAGTCTTTCTTCGTCAAGAGCTTTAGAAACTCTCTTATTGTCATTAATATCCTTTTGAGATCTACCCTTGACACCAACATATCCTAATTTCAAAGGAATTTCAAGACCCATGATCATTTTTCTTGCATCAGTATCAGCATCCATGATATCAAGCTTTTTTAATTAAATAAAGCAAATTTAGAATAAATAGCCTCTAAAATATTTATTTATTTTTTATATTTAAGAAATAAATGCTGCATACTTTTGTAACAACACCAATTGTTCTATTGCCTTCTCTGTCTACTTCTCTAGCTAATTAGAGACCATCGGAGTTAGAAATATCCTAGTTACCAGGAACAACACACAAAATAATTGTTCTTTCATCTTTTATGTATCTATTTTTATAATAATTTTTGTTTAAAATGTGTGCATGATTAAGTATTTTTTATTGATGTATTGCTTTTAATTTGGATAATTTTAACAAAATCGCCTCATAACTTAAGTTAAAAAACTCCTTTAATTTTTTTCAAAGAAGGTTGCTTTGATGGAAGCTTTTGGCTATAATTTACTATTAAAACATTTGTAATTATATAAAAAATAAGTTACGAGTAAGCCATATCTTTAGTAACTTTTTCGATATCTTCTTATTGGTCTGAATCTTTTAAGGGAATTCTTGTAATACCAGGCAAATCAATAATTGTCAAATCGATAACATCATTTGAGTAAATAGTCAATACGATAGGGTCATTGATAATTTTCTTTCTCTTACCTGCAACTTGGTCAGTTAAGAAATCGATTTGTTATCTAACCTAATCAAAGTTTTCCCACTTCTTTGATTTATCAACATCGAAAATAGCATATGGCTTGATTTATCTTTCATCTAATTTTTATAGTTTGAAATTAATAAAATGTTTCATATTTTAGATTCAATTTATTTTGATATTCTATTCTAGCGCAATCAAATTCTATCTAATCAGTAAATTTTTTTTCATTTAAGTTAGAAAAAGATTGTTTTATGTTCACTGTTTTCAAATATTCATAAAAATATGTAAAAACAAAAATGCTTTTTTATTACTGGGAGGCACATGAACTAATCTGAGTTCTAAAGGTCTACGAGTAACTACACCCTATTTTGTTATAGGTAGATTAAATTTAAATAACTTATTAAGAGTATTTTAATTTTAAAGCTTACAGAACCTCTTGGCAAGAAATCGATACCAACGATACTTTCGAGAAGAGATGATTTACCAGATGATTAAGAACCAATAACTGCGATTCTAGGCAATCTAATATATTGTTGTAAACCGACATCTCTTAATTCATCGATGACGTTAATTAACTTTCTAAGGTTATCAAAAAGACCTGATCCCTAAAATGAACTTTCTTGCTCAGCCATTTATCTTTATTTCTAAATTTTGCTTTACTTTTTTATTTGATGAAATTGTTTAGCTTTTATTTAATTTTTTATATTTTATTTTTGCTTTTTTGATGAATCTATGCTTTTTCAATATAATTTATTTTTATTTACTTTGATTTCTTCAAGCTTTTCCACTCTTTTTCAAATGATTTTCTTCAGCAATAATTTCTTGATGAATTCATTAATTTAAGACTTTAATTTCCAAACAAAAAGAGAAAGCAATTAAAATAATTCACACTTGTTTTGATTGATTTCTCATGAATTTGATTAATTTCAATTTTTAAAAATAATACAAGATAAAAAGTATATTGTTTATTGTATTCCTAATATATTCTTAGCACACTGTCTTTTGAAAAAATGTATGAATTTACTCTATTACATTCAATCAGTACACTTTTCCATAAATATTTTCATGTCAAATTTCTTCAAATTAAGGCGTAGCTTCTGCAAATTTATTTTAAAAATTCTATGAAAGGTTAAATTGAAAATTATATTTTAAAAAACAACAAGCAAGTATTGGCTTTGATCATTTTTTTTGATAACACTTAAAAATATGTTAGCTAAAATATAATTATCCTTTATCAGTAAACTTATTTAAATAATATAAATTTAAGAATTTTATCTGTTTGATAATGCTTAAATAATAATTTATTAGTTACCAGCATACAAAAGTGTAAAAGAATAATTTATAAAAATTTTAAATGTTAAGATACAAAAAAAATATTTTATTAGAATCAGTCAGTATTATTTAAATAACAATATTAATTAATCTTTGTTTTTATGATTTCGAAAATAAATATTAAATAAAATATAATCATTCTTCATCAGTAATTAGATAAAAGAAAAATAAAAATAAAACTAAATGAATTGTTTTTCTGATTATTTATGAAAAATAATTTATTTGAAATGTTTGTTCAAAATTATGATAAAATATTTCAAATAACTAAAAAAGGAACAAAAAAAATTTGTATGATAATAAAATAAAACATCCTATTTTAAGGTATCATCTGAATTTATTATCTAAAAAAATAATTTTCTTATAAATGTATTTCAACTTGTTTAAAATTCAGAAAATCATAATTAATTGATTTATCTGATAAAAGAAATTTTATTAAAATCTGATTTGAAAATTTTAAAAATTAACACAAAAAAGATAAAAATATTATAATAAACGTAACTAAAATTTTATAATTAGAAGTTAAGTTAATATAAATATAGATTAATTCCAATTTAGCTGATTAAAACATTTTTTATTCTGATTAAACAATAAATGTTTTTATAATTATTAGAAATATAGTAATAATTAAAAAAAAAAATTAATAAAAATGAGAGTATGTTAAATAATTTCTTTTAGTAAAATTTATTAATAAAAAATAGATAAATAAAAATAAAATTTTATAGTAGAAAATGTAAAAAACTATGGTAATATTTATGAATTTGAGTATATAAAAAGTTCAATGAATTATACTAACCAAATATTTTCAATAAGCAACTGTATTTTTTAAAAAGGAAACATCAAAACATGTAACTTAAATATATAGTTAGCCAAATAATTTTATATTGTGAAATATTAATTAATAGATTAATATTTTTCATTTATTTTTATAATAGCAATTTTAAGTATTTTAATTTTATAAAAATATCTTATTATAACCAGTTTACCATTTTTTGTATTATTTTTTGTTTTAAAGGTATCTAAAAAACAAAAAGAATTTTTTTAACCTATGATTAAAACTAAAGAAAAAATACTAACAAATTACAAAATAGTTTAATAAAAATAGTGTAAAATATATGCATAATAACTTATTAATGATAAGTTTATTTAAAAAATTATAATAATTGAATTCATTAGAAAAATTAATTTCCTCAGATAGGATAAATTACATTTTATCTTAAGAAAGATGGAACAAAAAGAAGAGAAATGAGTGATATCAAGTTGTGTTTTTTTGCAAAGGTAAAAAAGAAAGATATTTTTTACTTTTTTGTGGTTTCAATAACTCTGATAAGAATAAAAAATTGGCATAATTTAATACTAAAATAGAAATTTAGTTAGTTAAACAGATTTTAAAATACCCTAATATTTATTATAATTTATATTTAATTATTGAATTATATATTTTATTGTATTTATCAAAGTTTTTTTATCAAAAATAACTTAAAAACTCTTTTGGATTAAAAAAACTAGATAACAAGAAAATAAAATGAAGGGTTATGCTCTTAAATCAAAAAATATAAATAATAAATTATCCAAATTAAAATAAGTTGTACTAAAAGTAATATATATGTAATTAAAATTCTCATTTATTGCTTTTTTCTTTTAAATTATATTGATATTATTTACAAACCACTTTCTTTCATAGTCCATAAAAAATATTTTGTTAAAAGCATAAATTATTGAGATTATATGTGTTACATGCAATATTAGAAATAAACAAATTATAAAATTTTATTTTTATTAGAAATAAATTAAGGATTGAAAATTAATTTTATGAAATAATTTTTATTTTTTAAATTAAATATTTCAAGATAAAAAAATTTTTTATTACATACAAATTATTGATAAATACACTAAAATATTATGATGTAAGTTTGTGATGCAGAATTTATTATTTATTGACTATAACTAAACGTATTAAATATCTTTGATACTATGAAAATGCTATCTTGTATCATTTATCACATTAAAAGAGGATTTTAACTCATATATTTTTATAATCAATACTAAATAAAATAAGATAAATAGATTGATTGATATAATTTAGAAAATATAAAAAGCTAAAAGTATATTATTTTAAACAATGAGTCTTGAATAGTAAATTACAGGAAGCATTTTGATGATTCGTCCTATTGACTTTATCTATAACGAATAGACTGCAGTCGATAACGAATTCATGAACAAAAATAGCGAAGCTGAGACAACTGAATAAATTCGTTAAGCAGCTATCTCTGAATTCGATAACTCTGTTGAGCTACTTAAGAAACATGGTGTTAATGTCATTGTATTCGATAAATCAAGAACTAATGAACTTGATGCTAATATCACTCCTGATGCCGTTTTCCCTAACAATTGGATCAGCACAGAACCTAATGGAAAAGTTATCCTTTACCCTATGTTTGCAAAGAATAGAGATGCCGAAAAAAATTAATTTAGATTCATTATTGAATAGCTCTTAGAGTAGTTTTAGGTTAATTAAGTATAAAATTTCTAGCATAACGGTTAAATTTTAGAAGGTACAGGATCTTTGATCATTGATAGAGTAAAAAGAAGAGCTTATTGCAATATTAGTTAACGTGCTAACCCTGAAATCTTTTAAAAATGGGCCTAAGAAAATGGATACGAAGCTATTATGTTCGAAAGCAGAAGCTCAGTCTCAGGTAAACCCTTCTATCACACAAACATTCTTATGAGTATTGCTTAAAAGTTTGCCGTTGTTTGCAAAAGCTGCATTGTTGGTGAAAAAGCAGAAGAAGTTGTTGCTAAACTTTCTGAAGATAGAGAAGTTATTATTATCTCAGAATAATAAACTGAAAAAAGTTTATGTGGTAACATTTTACAAGTAAGAAACCAAACAGGTGATAAAACTTTTACTGTAATGTCAGAAACCGCTTTCAAAGGATATACTGAAGAATAATTGGCTATTTTCAGAAAATATGGTGAAATTATTGCTCTTCCTATTCCTACTATTGAAAGAATTGGTGGTGGTAGTGCTAGATGCATGTTAGCAGAAATTAATTTACCTCAAAAGAAAAATTGATTATAAGTAAGTAAATAAATAAATAAGTAAAGCAAGTAAAATTGTTAAATTAAAATGTTAACAAATAAGCTGATATATTTTTGTGTTAAGTAGTACCAAATTTATAGTAATATTGAATTTATATTTCTAGAAAAAATTTTATTTTTACAAGAAAACAAATTTTATTTTACGATTATCAGTAAAAAAAATATCTGATACAAAATAGGATCTAAATTATTATCATGTTTTTTGCCTTGAAAATAAATGTGAACACTTAAATTAATTCCAAGTGCATAAAATTAAATTATTTATGTAAAATAAAAAAAAATAATCTTAAATAAAATATATTTTAGTAATATTTAAAGCTAAAACAAAAATAAATAATTGGGAACCATTAATAAAACAGTAGATAGATTTAATAAATATTTAAACAACTAATAAATAAGCATTTTTATTTTAACAAAATTCATAGCCAATTTAAAGTTAGTCAATCAATCAATGAAAAATACTAAATGAAGCAGCATAGATGAATAGCAAAGGTTATGTCTTAATTGGTTTGATTTAATGTTAATTTTTATTTTTGTATTTATTTTATTTATCTGATTCATTCTTTTGCTATTTGTATTCTTTTTATTTTGCTTTTAGTTTCATCTATTTATTTTTATTAGGTTTTTCTTGTTTTATTTGTTTTGTTTATTTATTTCTTTTTTCTTTGTTGGTTTGTGTTTTTTTTGCTTAATTGCCTTTTTTTAAGGTCTTTTATTTATCTGAATTGTTTTATTCAATTTTTTTAGTTTTTTTATTATTTTTATGAGTTAATTTTTATCTTTTTAAAAATTTGTTGTAAATTTAAAGCTATTTTTTATTAAGTTAATATATTAAAATGGTTGTGCCTCCTATTTTTTATTTTAAAAAATACTTTTTATATATTTATTGCCTCCTAAAATATATTTTTTTAAGTTTGAAAGAGAATTTTGGAAAGAGAATTTTTGCCACGATTTGATTTAAGATGAAAAACTTAGCCGGGGTCGTAGAAGGATAGAAGCGTATAATTTGAGCAAAGAGTAAATGAATACTCTTAATTATACATAAAAGGACCTAGCTAAATAGCACAATTCTTCCAGATTATCTGTTCATTTCAAGAAACTACTAATATAATCTTTCCAAAAGCACTAATTAATTAAGTGACTATCAAACTATAGCTAACCATCTTGTCCATCATATTTCAATTGAAATATACCTATTTATATAGCAAAAGACGTTCTTTTGTATATAAAGGGAGTCGCCAATGCTTTTTTTATATAGGGGATCTTATTAAGAAGTGGTTTTAAGATAGAGAAACCCCTAAAACTTGATTAAAATTTTAATCGAAGCGCATTGGTGGCTTATACAAGAGAGGATATGAAGAAATCTAATAGCAAGAGTTTCTATAATATCCTAAGAAAGTCAATTTATTTATATTGAAATATAAAGTATTGTCATTCTGTAGCTCTTTTAACTTAAATCAGATGCACACATCTAATGTTAAGAATATAAGCCTATCTGGATTGGGATCATGGAAGTTGAGACGTTTGAGCTTTTAAATTTTATGATTCTTAAAATAACATTATGGTAGACCTCAAAAACTTATAGCTTTCTCTTTCGATAAAAGCTTCCCATTTATTGTATTTGTTTCCTTTGGATCTCAAAAATAAACTTGTTTAAAGCAAATTCACTCTTTAGTCTGTCAACTGAGATGAAAGCATTAAACAAAGTATTTAAGAAATACTAGGGAGAAAACTTTTAAAAACTTAGCTCTTAGTGCTTTTACGGGAGGATAAGCACTATTTAGCTAACCGTTCTCCTCGCTAACTTTCATTATTATCCCTTTCTTTTAATAATCGACTCCCACTTTTGCGAGTTTTAGAGAAGATTGATTAATAGATAGAGAATGAGGTGTTTCAAAAACAAGAATGAAAGTTAGATTCCTTTAAAAATTTTCCATAATGTCATAAAGATATCTTAAAATTTGAAAAGTGGTCAAAGTCGCCGGGAGTTTTTGCCGAAGACTCTCCGAAAAAAATTTGGTTTATGTTAAAAACTTATGGTTGATGGATGTTAGTCTATAGTAAGATAGTTTGCCTTTCTGCTCCAGTCCTAGCTTGATAATTTTTTTTTATTAAATAATTATAAGAAAAAACAAAATAAAATCCCCTTTTAATAAAATTAAAATTTGAAAATTTTTTCCCCGCTCCAAACTATTTAATATCATTCAGAAAAGTTATCTTATTAAAAAAATGATTAGAAATCAAAACTGAATGATTAATTGCTATATTATTTTAAAGAAATTCAAATAAATATGTTTTAATTTTTATTAAAGCAAATTATTTTAATTTATTCAAATATTTTTTATAGAAAAATAAAATAATTTATTTATATTAAAAAAAAAGCCTTCATTTTGATTTAAAAGTGTTGATACTTGAAAATTTTAATTATCATTTCTCAAAAAAAACTATTTAAACTGTTTATTGATGATGAATTATAAATTTGCACAAGAAATCTGAAAGCAAATGAATATTGATTAAATTTCTTTATTCTTTTGAAGAAGTTAAATAAATATTTTTAGTTAATTTAAATAAATAAATTATTTTTATTTCAGCGAGTTATATCTTTTTCAACTTTTTTGAGAAAAACTATAAAAAATAATTTATTAAGTTTTAATTTGAATATAAAAATAACCTTGCATATTATTCAATAATAAAAATTTTATAGGATATGGAGAATTGATAATTTCATTTCAAATGATGAATTCTTATTTCTTTTTAAAATTTATTATTTATCATAAAATAAATTACTTAAACTATTTATTAATGAATAATTAATAAGTCTTAAATAAACTACTATTTTATCACTCTAAAATAATTTAATTTTTATTTAAATCGAAAAATATTATACTTATTACTATTATGTAATTATCCTCTTTAATAATTTAAAAAGAAATAAATTTCATAACAATAGCTTTACATAACTTTAATTTTAATTTTTCTCAAATATTTTGATGTTTAATTTTATGAAATAAGTGATTTTTAATAATTTAAAATTTATTTAAATACTCACAATTCAAATATTTAATTTTAAAAAAATTATTTGTTTAAATTAATCTAATTTTTATTAAAATTTACATGTAGATCAAGGAAATGCTTTTTTATATTACTTTTCAATATCCATGTTTCTAAAATTACTTCAACAGCTTAGTTTTTTTAAATATATGCTTGTTTATTTAATTTAGTTTACATAAGCTTCTAGATAGTTAGAATAAAGTATTTTACTTTATCAATATTAATTGAAAATTTACTGGTTACTCAGCTACTATCAAAGATTTTAAACTACCAAAAATATTAATAAATCAATATTCTTTATACTAATAATTTTTACTTTTTAAATATAAAGAATGAGTTCAGAATAATTAAATTTAAAATTAAACTGGAAGCTAAATGAACTTTTAGATTTACTTTTTAAAGAAGAGCTTGAAAATGATTGTGTGAGAGTTTCTCAAAGCTAAGAAATATACTCAAATAAATAAAACTAATTCACTTCAAGTGGCAGTAATTTCATATATTCTTAGTATACAGCAAATATCAAAAATATCTATGACTACTTCATTTTTTGTTACATAACTGTATTTTCAGAAGAAGAAATGTTCAATAAAATACTTGAGTATTTCAAGCAGAATGGGACTAAAGTTCATATCAGAATAATTGTGTTTTTAGAACTATGGATTACGGTATTTATATTTTATAAAAATGAGCAACGAATAACTTTATTTCTAAATTAAAAAACATGAAAATTATATAAAAAGAATAATTAAATTTTGATTAGCTTTTGGGTAATATAAATTATTTAAGCACAATAGTACAGTTATCAAATACGATGAAGGAGTTTAGGGAAGTTTTCTAAATATGCTGATTGAAATTTGCAAATCAGAGTGCATAAAAACAAAATGGATTTAAATATAGCTAGAGAATATTTTAAAAAGGTTTGAAGAGGTTTTAGCAAGCAATATTGATGACGAGGAGAATTTTTAGTACAATTTAGTGATAAAAAAAATTAAATCAGACTGCGTGCTTGATAGATATGTTGAAAAAGTTTATGAAATAATGCAAAAAGATTAAATTATCATCTTGGCTTAGTAAATATGCTTGTATGAATAATTTTTGCTTTTTTAGTTGGATAATCGCACTATTTTAAACCACAAAAAATATCCTAATAAATTTACTGCTCCTCTTATATAATTTTTTGACTGCTTAAGCAATTTTAGTTGTGTTTTAGTATATTTTTCTTCCTTGTACGAGCCAGGATAATCTCCCTTTAAAAGTAGGGTGACAATAATCGAATAAATCATAAGTTTAGCATTTTAACTTAAGTTATACAATAATTTTTCTAGCTCATATTCGTTATATCTTAGTATCTAAACAACAAAATTTCTATTTCCTGGAATGATTGATTACATAAATATTATCTCTCAAAGAAAATTAAAAAAATTGGATGTTTGCTTTTCTAATTAAGTAAACTTAGCACTTCAATAAAATAATTCTCCTTTACCTGCAGTTCCTTATATTGGTGAATATTTATTTCTATTACTTACAAATTTATTTTTTTAAAAATTATTTTTAATAAATATTAATATAGGTATTAGTCTTTCATAGATTGCAAGAATGAATGAATTTCATAGAGATTATAATGGGACATTTAACTTTAAAAGATTAGAAGAATAAACAACGATTTTAAAAAATTTAGATTAATTCAAACATTTTAAATATGATTTTGAATTCTAACCATAAATTTATTAATATTTATAATGCATTCCTAAAATTGATGCAACTAAAGTTATCTCTTCTTTAAAGTGAGTGGATTTATTTATTTAATAATTAAATATTAGAAATTTTAAGAATCTAAATATTTTAAATTAAATTTTATTAAATATATTAAACAGGCATTTTAAAATTAATTCTAATTAGCAAAACAGAAGTTATTTTAAGAAAAAATATCTATAAAATTTTCTAAAACAGTTTATTTTCAAAATTCTCACCCTATAAAAGACTTTCCAAAATTTTTGTTTAATATATGCAACCTAAGTTAATAATTAATTGAATTGTTAGCATCTATAATACAAATTATTAGTATTAGAAAACAATTGTTACAAGCAAATATATTTTTGATTTATATTAAGTTAAAAAGAGATAGAATAAAGAGTTAAATATTAAAAACATTAGAATAAAAAATATTATTTATTAATAATATTATTAATAAATTGAAATAGCTAAAATAATATATACACAATCCTCGAAGAATCAATGAAAATAATGAATTTTTAAATAGAAGTAAAAGTTATTTCAACTAAGCTTTTTGAGGAATTGTCATAGTAAGAAATTTTATTTCACTAAATTTTATATATAGAAGTATTCTTAAATTATTAGTAGATAAAATTTTTATTAAAAATATTAATAAATTAATTATTTAGTAAAAACCAAGCAAAGAAATCTGCAAAAAAATTTCTTTAGAATTTTTTGATATTTTATACAAACTTGTTAATGTAGAATTAATTTATATTTGCCATTCAAGCTACAACTTCAGAAACATCATCTTAGGATAAAATAATAGTTTCCATAGTATCAACTATCTGAACCACAACTTCATTTTTCCTTTTATTTCTTTCCAATAAAGTAGCTACATGACCTTTATTTTCACCTGTTAGTACTTTAACTTTTTTTCCAATATCAGGAATGATAGTTTCTATATCCTTTTCTCTTAAATCTTCTAATGTGTTTTTTGAAGGAGTAATTACTGTGAATGTATAGCAATCTATTATATCTGATATAATTGCCTTCACATTGTAGAACTGCCCATCCTTATATTTTTTACTAATAATACGTATTCTAATAAGAGGCTCTACCCATTTTAGTCTTTTCTTTTTTGAGTCTTTTTTCTTCTTTTTATCTTTCTTGCTTTTCTTATCTTTTTTACTCTTCTTGTCTTTTTTATCTTTGTCTTTTTTAATCTTTTTAGATTTCTTGGCTTTCTTCTCATGATCGCTGCTACTTTTTTCATCATCACTTGATTCACTTTAATCAGATTCAGCATTACCTTAACTACTTGCTTCACTTTCGCTATCACTTTATTCTTTATGTTTAGTTTCTTCCTACATCTTTTCCAGCTCAGGTATTATCAACTTTACTTATTTTTTATCTACTTTGACAACTTGCCCGTTTTTTAACTCAACTAAATATTCTTCTTTTTCTTTGTCAACTTTTGTTATAAAACCTTGCAATCCTTCATGCTTTCCAGCTATAATATTTACCTTATCATTTATATCTATTTATTTATTCTTATCTATAAGTTTATCTCCAATATAATTATAACTCTTTCCCGTTTTGCTAACTAAATTTTGTAACCCCTTTGGGATTTCTTTTCCATCTTTTTACTTTTATAAAAATGAAGGCATGGGATCAGCTCCTAAACCTTGTCTATGATTTCTAGGTACAAATTCTATCGGTCTAACTATTTGCTACTTTCTACCAATGCCTTATTTTTCATCATATCCCATTTTTTTAATTAAAAAGCTACCAAAACTCTCTACAGGCATGTAATCATAAGCTTCCTTAGAAATATCTTCGGCTACTTTTTCTTACATCAAGTGTCTTTCTTATAAAGGCACATTTTATATAGTAGGACTATCAGGTTGTTAACTACTCATTAATATATATACTTGTTTAGATTTTTGTAAATATAAAATTTTTGTCTATCTATTAATATTTAATTTATAATTAACAAATTAAATTATTCAGATTTATAATAAACTTTCATTTTACCAATAAAAAAGATATAAAAATTAATAAATAAGTGTTAATTCTATTTAATTTTAATTTATTTTGTAACAAACATAATAGACACACATTTTTCATTACATTTCTTAAAAAAATAGCTTGCTAGTTCCCTTTAATATCAGACTTAGGAGTATTTTGAAATAATTTTATTTATGGAGTCAAGATTATTTATGTTTTAATTGTAACTTGTTTAATAAAGAGATGTGCCATTGTTAATTGGTGTAATAGGATTTGTATAAGGAGTACTTGTATAATTATAGTCCTTCACTAGCATAGGTACGTATGCACTTGGTACTGTTCCTACTGAAGATATGCCTGCAGCTCCAGATCCGAGACTTGGATTATAATCAGGAACTTTTATTGAACTATACTGATTTATGTTGTAATCGTTGTTCTTTTGTAAGCTTGTTTAAAATATAGGATCATAAGAAGCTGAAGGAGTGTATTGATCAAGAAGAGTTTGTGTTGTTTTGTAATTTCCATTTGTTTGAGATCCAAATGTTATTTATTTGCTCATACTATTTCCTGCATCAGAAAAAGTATATAATTTATTTAAATTAGTATTAGGGTCATAATTTTAGTTAATTTATGCAGAAGTACTTCCGAGATATAAATTATTTTCAGGATTTTCTTCTAATGTCCACTTACTTCTTCTAACTATTTCTTAACGATAGATGACAGCTTATTTTTAATCACTTTAGTAGTCTTTTACTTAATCATCGTAACCATTTTCTTTAACAGGAGTAAAAAAATTATTGTTTGCATTCTTTTTGACTGATTCATAATCGTTACTGTTGCTATTTTACATTTCATTAAACTATTAGTTTATGTATTGCTCATCTTCGTTTTCATGAGTGTAGTTATAAGTTGGTTGTCTGTCTTTTAATCCTAAAGAGAAAATACGATCTGCCATTTGAATACCCTATCTGCACAATTCCTCAATATAAGCAAACAAAATATCTACATCAGGTCTTTCCAGCTCATCGAATATTAACATTTATTAAATAAATTATGCTAGCTAAATGCTATACTTCTCTTGAACCTTTAATTAAAAAAATTTTTTATAAATTTAAACAATCAATCTTTTTAAAATATGTTTTACGAATTCAATCTTTGAGTTTAGGACCTATTAGTTTATATCAAAGTTTACGAAATCGTAAATATCATCCTACTCCATCAATAGAGCTGCTTCAAGGATAACTAAACCTAGTGAGAATATATCACTTTTTGTGCAATTATGTTGAGGTCTTTAACTTTATAACTCGAGAGATTTCATAAGAACAGGAGAAAGATACTTCGCTTTTCTCATTCCCATAAATGCCTGCATGTAATTATTTAAATTACCAGAGCTCACAATAGGGCTCGGTAAAAGTTTGATTCTACCTTAATCGCTAAGTAAGATGGAAGAAGGCTTAATATCTCCATGTTCGTAACCACGAGAGCGCAGATATGCTAAAGCAGCAATTGTTGAAACAATAATATGCCAAAGTTCACTCTCATCATAAAAAACTTCTTCTTTTTTTCTTCTCTGCATATCAGATTCTAAATCATTGCTAATATACCTAATTTTATTTTTTTTACATTTTTGCTAATTCATTGATTAATTTTATCATAAATCAAAGAATAATATTTTATCAATTATGTATAATCTTTGAATGAATTCATATTTAAATTTACTCATAAAAAAGATCTATATTCCAATACGATGAGCATAGCTCGCTTTTCTTAGATGTCTTGAATCTCAAGAGCTTAACTACCGAATCATGATTTAAATTATTAAGAGAATGGGCAGTATCTTAGATACTTTTCAATTCTACCTCAGAATCTCTTTGTAAAATTTTTCTAACCAGTGCTATAAGATGGTCAAACTTATCCGACTTAAAAATTTTGCATTTACCATATCGAGCATCTTCTACTTATTTAACGAATTGTAAATTTTCTATATCGATAGAGAAATCTAGCTCTGCTGTCTAATCCTATTAATCCTTTGATTTGCTTGCACCCATTTTTAAGCTTATATAATTTATTTAAAATTTATCTTTTGAAGTAGATTGTAAAGATAATCTGTATTATTTATTGATTAAATTATTGATTTATTTATATTATTCTATTTATATTTATGCAAATAAAATTTAGGTAAATGCAAACAAATATTTTTATAAATTAATTAATATTTATTTGGATATTAAAATTTGATAAAGATAAACGTTATAAATGTTTATTAGTAATCAAATTTTATTGGCTATTTTTGACTACTTAATTATTTTTCAAAGTATATTATATTAAAATTATTTTGAATAAAATCTCAAAAATAAAAAATGCTTGAAGAAACTTCAAATTTATTTAATTAAACTTATAATTTTTTTTATTTATTAGAATAAATTAATAAAGCTTAAAAAATGAGATTACTAATATCAAACTATACTTACATCAAAATAAATCCGTTTTATATTTAAAAAATGTATTTCAACTCATACTCAATATTAATAAATTAATAATTATTTAACACTTAAAACATATTTTCATTATTAGTTTAGTTTTTTATAATAATTACAATGATTTACATACATATAAATATTCTGATAACTTTGAATAAATAATAAGTTAATTGAATGAATAAAATATATAAAAATATCATCATATAATTTACTTGTAAAATCCTAAAACATATCAATTGCTCAGATTAAAACATATTTATACATAAAGCATATAAAATGTTGGATAAATACTTAATGAATTACTTAGTTACTAAGTTATTTTTATAAAAATGAATAAATGACTGAATGCAAGCAAACTAATAAACATTTCAATTAGAAAGATATAGAACTTTCTCTTGTTTAAAGAAATAGTTAATAGAATCATTTGAAAGTTATTAGTGCAAATGCATAAATAATGAAGCATAAATAGATAGATATACACATATTCTTGTTAAAAAAGCAAATTTTATTTGATTTTAATTTGGGGCAATATTAAGCTTTAAATTTTGTGGAAAGAAATCTTAGTAAATAGAATGAAATTTCTTTGTAAAGTGTTTTTGCTTCTAAATGATGAATGTATAAAATCTAAATTAATTTGATAATTATTATATTTTCAAAGATAATAAAACAAACTTAAATAAAAAGGAAAAGAATACAAATATTTCATATATATAAATTATAAAAAAATGATGAGATAATCCAACTAATCTTTTAATTCATCTTATGGTTCTAGATCAGCTTTAGCTACCTCTGGAAGCGGTAAAGTCGGATTATTAGGTAGATTATAAAGAGTCTACGCAGTTGTAGCTAGCAAGTTAATGTTCCTTTACAGAAAGATGGGCAAATGCTTATGGGTTGGAACTACTTGTAAGCTTTTTTAATTTTTATTAAGGATTGAAAGCGAAAAAATTAATTATTTTCATTATGGATTATATATACATTTTAGATTAGCTTCTATGATAAAATAATATTTTCTTCAAATTATTAGATAAAATTAATATCAATTTTTAACTTCTAAAAATTAATTTCTATTTATGAATATTAAATAGCCTTCATCTTTTTAGTCATTCCTACATACTTCTCAATCTTAATGGACTAATAAAATGCTTTGATGAAAATGCACGAAATGACTAAAGCTGGCAGCAGTAATTTATTAATTTTAAAAATATTTTAAATTAAAGAATAGGAAATAAATAAAAAAATTTTCATATATTCCAAATCAGATTAAGCTGAAAAAAGAGATTTTACAAATAAATTTTTTCAATATTAAAAATATTTTTGCATATAAAAAAAGATATTTGAGAAAAAGAGTTGATTTAAAAAATGTAAATCTAAGCAGCCCTAAGCAATCAATCATAGTGATTTATAAATAAAGTAAATGTAAAATGAACAAAATAAATTATAATAATTAATTACCTTATTGAGAATAATACTAAATAAACTTAAATAATTGGCAAAATAAATGTTTCTATCTATGTATATTTTTGCATACTATTATTATCATATTTGAGGAGATAATCAATTTTTTTTATCAAATAATATATTCAGATTAATATTATTGTTTGTAAAAATATAGTATTTATATTGTTTACCTTAATATATTTGTTCTATGGTATTCATTGCTACTATTATATAATATTGAAATAACATCACACCAATCAAGTGATGAATAAGTTCTAAAAGTATTTGCCTTTTATATATTAAATTATTATCAAATTTATGTTATAATGTTAATTACTTATTACAAAATAATATTCAATAAAGTAATTAAAAGATAATATTTGAGTATTTTTTTCTTTTGATCAATCTAAAATTTTACATTTTTTATTAGTTGAATCATCAAAAAATATTAAACATTTAAATTAATCAAAATTTTACTAAAATATTTAACAATATTTTTCTGAAAATAAATATTGATTTTTTAAATATCACAAATAAAACATCAATTTATTACAACTTTTAGTATAATCTTTTAAATTTTATATTCTATTCTATTTAAATTATTTTTCTGAAATTATTTCTTCAATCTTTAAAATAAATTTTTATAATAGATGATTATAGATAGTTTGTTTTAAAAATAAAAACCCTAAATTATTTATTTTATAATAAAGATATTGTTTTATTCCCAAATTTTAAATAATTTTGAATTATTATTTTAGATTATCAAATATAAACATAACTAAATGTTTGACTATAATATTTATTGTTTAATCAATATTTTTTACTATCATTATAAACTAAATTTTTTTATCTATTTAAAAGTTTATGATTTTGAAATTAAACTGTTTTTAATAAATTAATTCTTTGATAAATTTAATTTATTGAATAATTCATTTATTTATAAAAATATGCTATGATATAAATACATAAAAGATAGTAAGCTTTCTAACTTAAAGGCGAAAAAAATTATTATCCTTACACCCATTTTAAGACAATTATCCTTTAAAATATAAATTTTTGTAAAAATTTAAGGTGCTTATATTATTAATTAAAATTTCTGATTATTTCAAAAAACCAAATCTAAGTTTATAAAAGCTTTTTATTTTGCTCGAATGTTTTAATTGATTTAACTACAAAGAAATAAATTTTAGTAATATAATTATCTAATTTAGAAAAAATATATAAATTTAGAGAGTTTTGTGCGTTTTATAAACTAAGAAATGTAAAAAAAAATATTTTTCAAAAAAATTTGAGTATTTTTCTTTTATTTAAAACATATTAAAAAATAAAAATATCTTTTAGAGGAAATAAATTTATTATCTAATTTAATTAATTATTTAAATAATTTACATTACTCTAATACAAAGCATAAATCAAACATATTTTATTATAATTTTTAATGTATTTAGATTATTATTTAATAATTTATTTAAAACATAAATTTTGACATTTAACTAAAAAAAAAAATTATTAAACATCAAATGTAAAAAAAATATAAAAAAATTTATATTTAATCTATTATTTATTTTTAACAGTACAATTTATTATTTTGTAGTTTTTCTTTTTAATTATTTATTTTGTGTCCAATAGAATATTAACTATAATTTTTATGATATGTAAAATTATAAATTTCTATTTTTTAAAATTTAAGAATATTTAAGGCATAGAATTATTTTTTATTTATTACATTTAATTAGTATTTAGGAAATTAAAAATAAGTCTTTTAAGAAAAATACATAATTAATATTAAATTTAAGATGCGATTACATTAATTTAAATAAAAATGAAATAATTATTGATTCCTACTAAATTTCACAAATTTATTAAAATGAAAAAATATATTCAAGATAAAAATTAATCTTAAAATTTATATTTAGAAATGCTTGTTTGAGCTAAATAAGAATCACTATTAAAAATTAAGATTAAAATTTTAAAATTGAGATTTTCAATTTACTGTTTATTAATTTACATTAAAATTGTTTATAATTCATGAATTGAATGAATGATACATCAAATTATTATTTTTAATCAAGAAAAACTAATTAATTGGTTTGTAAAAAATTAAGGAAAACAAAAAAGAGTAAAAAGCTTTATATTATTATTAATATAATCACTATACAGAAAATCCCTATTAAATACATACATAAATACACATTTCTTGTAAGTAGAATTTCCGCAAAAATGTTTTCCCATTCTCCTTCTTCTAAAAAAAATAACTTTAAATCTTCAAAGTCATTAAATCATGATAAGCTTCAATTATAAACTGAAGAGCATGTCCTTTTTAACTATATTCCATGCATTCCTAGCATTACATAAGATATAAATATTTAGGAAGTTATAAATAAGAGCTAGATACAGTATTAGCAACAATAGCAGCAATATCTCCTGTCATTAAAGAGATCGTCAGAGCATTTAGACTAAGAAAAGGAAAAGTAGAATAATAGCTCCTACTCAACTAATAATTAACAAACTCTTCTTAATACACCTTTATATACTAAAATAGTTATTGATAAAATAGTAAATCAATTAACCTGTCCTTCAGATGATCTTGAAGTTGAGTTGCACATACTGCATATGAAATAACTTGTTTAGGAATAGGAAAAGACTATTCAAAGAGCTATGATAGAAGGAGAAAAGACTAGATTTAATAGAAAAGCTTGTGAATTTTCTTCTGTTGAGAGAGAAAACCCTCAAAAATACGATGCAGGATACTATGAACAACAACTATAATTGCAATAATAATATCTAAAAGGCTCTTGGTCACATAATAAGAATAATGCTGATATCTCTTCTACCTAGTAGCAACCCTAATTTGTTTATCCCTAGTCAAATAGAGACCAAGGAGCATTTGACTAAAGCTAAAGATTCTTGAGTGATAATAGCCATAATATTCTTTAGTCTAGGTGTTCAAACATAGCATATACCTCATCTAGTAACAATGTAGTTGCATCAAACTCCAAAGCTCCTTTAAGTAATGCATTAATTTTATTTTTTAAATAAGCAATAATAAAATTATATTTGATCAGAAGTTATTTTTGCTCAACAAACACTTACTCATTTTAACTTTTCAACAATTTTAAGAGCTTTATGAAATCAAATTTACTTGATTGCTTGGCATTTATTTACCACTATTTTAATTAAATTTACTTAACAAATTTTATTTCTACTCAATAAAAGCTTTATTGATAAAAGCAAAATATATTTTTATTTATTAAGGCTAATACAAAAATGCTTGTTCTCAAATATTATTATTAAATTAATTATTTGATGATATAAACTCTTTTTATTCTACTTTCTTAGTTAATTTACAAATTCGTTTTTAAATATTTGAGTTTTTATAATATTTTAAAAAAAGTATTTAATTAAAAATACTAATTTATTTTTTTCTTAATTTATATTAGGTAATGCAAATAATCTTGGCCAATAAAATATTTATAATGACAATCTAAAGCAAAATTCTAACTAGTAAAATTCTTAAGTTTCCTACTAACAATAGTAACAAACAAATTTAGTTTCTTAATAAGAAAATAACTAAGAAAGCAAATACAAAACTAGCAGTAAAAATAATAAAGAAAATAAGTCTTCATCAGCAGGAAAAGAAAATTCAGGCTCTTCTGTTGGAATTATAAATAGTAAAATCTCAAAAGATAATAAAAATAAAAAGAGGGCTTAAACTCAAACTAAAATCCAATAAAATTAAAATATTTCTTCAATGGAAAACAATGCTACTTCAAGTAACCTACCTTAGTTACATTAACAAATGAGTGCTCCTCCTCAAATAGGATAATAATAAGTACCAATTAATTAATAATAAAGTACTCCAATCCATTACAATAGGTATCCTGTCCATTAATAATAAAATTAACAATTTTATGGAACAGCTTATGGATTTAAGAATATGTATTAACTTCCCCATTAAAATCCTATATACTACAATTAATCTTCTTACACAACTCCAAATTATTAACCTTACTTATATCCTTAAAATTAATAAAATGCTTATTACTATCCATAGGTTCCTGCACAGAGAATAACAACAAATTTCTAAAACTAATATTGCATCTAAAGTACTAATAATAATAATAATAATAATAATAACAGTAATAGTAATTAGCCTTTATTCCCTAAATAAGAACCATATATTGAAGAAAATGGAGATATAGCAAGCTAAATAGAAATTCCTTTAATGGAAATTAATAATAACATAAATAATAGTAGTAGTAGTAATAATAATAATAATAACAACAACAATAACCATTCCTTAAATTAATCTAATTATGAAGATTTCTTTAGAAATTAAGATTAAGACTAATAATTACCACTCTAGCCTCACATCTCAAGACAAATGTCTCTTTAATAATCAAGCTTAGAAGATTAATTAGATTAAGGTGAAGATGATGATATGATAAATAACTATCTTTCATGAAAGAAAATTAAAAAAATTTAATTTTTAGTAAATCTAAATATAAAAGAGTTAATAAAATTAATAAACTTAAAATGTTTAATAATGAGAGTTATCAAATTAAATATTATATGAATAAACCTATACTATTTAAAAACTATTTATTACTTTATATCCAAATCTATATTAAGTTTTATAAAATTATATTAAATATATTATTACTCTAGAAGTTAATTTCTTTTAATAAAGCTATTTATAAAAAAGGAAAAATTATTTTTATGTTCTACATATTTCAAAGGTAGAAAATTTTTATCATTCCTTATCATTTTTAAAATTCAAATATAAATATAAATATCATAAATACTCTGTATTAAAATCAAATATTAAAAAATATAAGTTATAAAATAAAATTTATTTAAAAATAAAAATTTCTTTAAAAAAAAAAATAATTTTAAAGATTCGATAGATAAAATAAACAGTATCATCCATCTATTTTTTTATTCAGTCATTCAAATTATTGATTACTTAGTTTTAATAAATTTTTGACAATATATATTTGGTAAATTATATAATTATTTGGTTCTAAATATTATTATCTTAAATAATTAATTTTTAACTTGTTTTAGAGTAAAAACTATAAAAATGTAATTATCTTATAAAATTTCTATTGGAGAAAAAAAAGATTTTTTAATCAAGCATCAATTTATTCAATAGGCATTTCTTATAAAAAAGCTTTATTAGGATCATGACTAACAACATGGACAATATCTCCAACTCTTAATTTTTGTCTGTTTTCGATGTTCATAATGATGCAACCAGCAGAGCATCCACCAACTGGAGGTTAAGTAGTATCACCTTCAGTGCAGCATTAGCAACCATGAATAAAGAAATCGTTTCTTCCACACATTTTACTTTCATCTTAAGGATCTAAGTAGAAAGAACAAGGTCTGGTTGTAGTTTCATGCATGAGATCTTTGCAATAACCAAGTTTGTATGTATTAGCAGGTAAAACACCTACATTAACCACACATTATTTTGCAGGATTCAAGTAGCCTTCTCCTTGTCCAGAATAAGCTTTTAGTATAATTTTGTATTAAAATTAAAAATTCATTTTAAGTTAACATCAATTTTAGGGAAAGAATGATATGTAATATACTTCTAGTTTCAATTGCCCATTTTCCAGTACCACCAGTAAAGCGACCTGTATCTTAGTAAAAGGTGTAAGAAAGGGCAGGTCTTTCAGCTAAAGTTTTGCAACATTCTTTTAAGCATTCACATCTAATTGTAGATATGGATAAAACAATACATAATAGTACTATAAATTTCATTTCTTAGAAACTTTGTAAAAACCTTTAATTAATTCTTTAAAAATTAATTAATTATTAAAGCGACAAAATACGCATATAAATTAATCTTTTTGTTTAATAAAAGAATACTAGAAATTAGAGAGTAAGTAATAGAGCTTACAAACCCAACTTTAGATGACCAATTAACATTTCAGTTTAACAATTGTAAAATAAAAATTATAACTTATTACTAAAGTGCTTTTAAATAAGAATTTTTTCTAAAAAATTATCTAAACTTTAAAATATGCCTCTGAAAATAAACTACTTTAACTGCATATAACACATTTTAAATTATTAATTAATTGGTTAAATTAAAATAAAAAAGCCTAAACTATTTTTTTGATATAATAAAAAATGCAAAAAAAGAAAGATTTTTTAATAATGCTTTTATAATATCTTAAAATTTTTTCTTATTTCTTTTTAAATAATGATGATATTTAAGATAAAAATGAATGATAACTTATTTATTTTAAAATCTAATTTCCTAAAAGTTAATGCAAAAAGATTTAAATTCTTAAATTTAATACTAGGTATCTAAAATAAATAATAAACATCTTTTATTAAATTAAAAAAACTTAATTATTCATATTAAATTTACTGATTTAACATATTTTGATATAAATTAAGAGTTGATTTATACTCATATTTAAATATTTAATTAAGAACTATCTAAAAAATAACTGAAAATAAGAATAAAAAATATGTTTTTAATTTTTTTTATTCAAAAAATCTAAATATCTACCTTTTCAATACTTAAAATAAATGTAAAAATATTTTAAGGATTTTAATTAATCTCATAAATTAAAACCAGTTTTTAAAAAAATACAAATCTTTGTAATTTGATGAAAAAACTTAAGCATTTTAATTAAATTGATCAATTTAAAATGTTGATACATATATTTTTAGTTATATTTAAATTTTAATTTTTTTAGATTTATCTAAAAAATAATAAAAAATAATAAAAAATCTTATATTTTTTTATTTTTTATTACAAAATATCTTCGTGCCACTTAAAATAAATATATTAATCTTACAAGGATTTTAGAAGTTTTTAAGTAGTTATGTACCTACTCTTTTTTTGCCTTATTTGCTTATTGATTTATTAGATTTATTATTGGTATTTTTAGTAAACATATTAAAAATTATTGATGGGTTTTATAATTTATTAACAGGTATGTAAATGAATCAATTTACTAAAAATTAAATAAATTCTTTTATACTTTTTTTACTTTATGTTTTTTACAGATTAATTGGATTTATTTTGAAAGAAGCTATTTTTTAAAGCAAAAAAAAGAGTTATCAACAATTAAAATAAAGAATAGTGAAAATTTATCATATTTTTAAATCACTTAAAAGCTTTAAGCAATATTTTATAAATTAAAATTAACATTTTATGTATTTGGATAGAATTATTTATATTTTTTTAATAATTTTTTAGCAATATAATTAACAAATATTATGTAATATATAAATAATTAACATATTTTAGATATTCATAATTTTGTTAGTAGTATTTATTTATTATTGCTCAGAGGGATCTGAGGAAAGCGATGAATTGACCGCAGTCACCATAAGCTTACTTACCCATAAGGAGGGAGAAGATGGTGGCGAAGATATCGTTGGTGAGGTCCTTGGGGTCTTCAACGATGGTGTCAGCGATCAAGAAGAGACCACCGAGGTCTTGAGTGCATTGAGAGAGTAAGAGGTTACCTTCACCTAAGTTTTAGAGGATGTTATCGAGGGAGGAGAAACCCTTGTTGGCTTGACCTTAGATGTTGCAGTGGAGGTAAGCAGCCTTTAAGTTAGCAACTTGGGTCATGATGTCTTCGTATTAGTCTAAGCTTTCAATGGTGGTCATTTCCTTGATGGTGTTGGCAATGGTGAAGACGGTAGAACCGGCAGCATCCATGAAGCACTTGTTGTCTCTCAAGGAAGCAGTGGCAGTGATGGCCAAGAGGGCGAGGATGAGGATAGCTTTCATTTATTTGTTTTTCTTTTTAAAGTAATCTTTTTTTGAATATTTTAATTTAATTATAATTTTTCAGAAACTCAAAGGATGTATTTATAATATTACCAAAAACTGAACTAAGTTTTAGGACCTACATTCACTGTAAATAACTTTTAATACAAGAAAAATAATCACATAAAATCCCTCAAATTAGGCAAATGATTGGGGATTTTGATTGAAATTTTATTAAATCTGTTTAGATATTAGATTGGATATCTTTAATAATTAGAGATAGCAAAAAGCGAAGGCTGCGAATGAATTAGATTGAATGAATCTAATAATCTAATTTTTTTTTTGTGATTAAATTCTGATCACTCACACTTGAAGAAATTTAGTTTTAATATATATACTTTTTCTGCTATAGAGATAAAGCGTCAATAAAAAACAAAGTGACATAGATATGAAATTTATTGCATCTTTCAATCATTCAAGATAATTCTTATACATAAAGTTAACTAAAAGAAAAATTTTTTTTTCTTATTATCGCTGGCGATTTTTCAACTTCAATCTGTTTATCAAAATATTTCGAATTAAATCTTGCTATTGTAAAAAGTTATGAAAGAAGGTGTATAAAAGAAATTCAACTTGAGTGGTACTTAGATTAAATAAATTAATCGAAGTGAGACAAAATACATAACAAATGTGATAAATGGTTGAATTTACAAGACTTATTAATGATGATAAATAGAAATTATTTTGAATGAAACCAAATTAAATTGTCTAAAATCTAATTTTGAAGAGGACTTCAATTAATTGTCAAAATTATCTGAGAAGATCTGAATTTTATTTTATTAATTATATATATTTATGGGAAATCATCATTCAAAGTCAAAATAAACTCTTTTGTACTAGACATAAAGTATAAACATATTCTTTAGAATACCCACAAAAAAAATTATTTAGATTACTGCAATTAAATTTAGATCACCCAACTTACAAAAATTAATGAAATGAAAATCACATCTCTATAAGCTCGACATTTTATTACCAAAAAATGTATTTTTTTTTTATTCTTTAAAAACGGAATTTGTAATCCAATTGCGATTTAAACTATAGATTAGAATACATTCAAATGCTTTTTTATTCCAATTTGAACTTTATAAAAGAATTTTTAATTTAAAACAAGAGATCCATTTTTTTCTCCAATTTTTTCTTAAATACGGAGGATTTATGCTATTAATCCTATTTTTGTAAGTATCGTTTGAGTTTTAGAAATGGAATCAAATAATAAAAAAGCTGAATTTATAGTTAATTTATTGAATTATTTTTTTGTGAGATTAAGATATTATATTTAGTTTAAATATTGCGCTTTAAAAAGTACTCTAAAGCGTACTAAAAATCTCCTCTGACATTATTAAAAGTGGAATAATAATTTCAACTATACTTAATTTCGGTTACTAAATAGCAAAAATACCCTTGAAAGTACATTAGAAGAATTAAATATCTTTTTGTTTAAGTTTTCCTCTAAAACTTCCAAATCATCATGCTTTCATTAAATAAACCTTGATTTATATGTAAAGGTGAAATATAAATCATAATAAAATGAGATTCAACAATATATAGTATATATCTAATTTGTTGGATTTTCTACAGTTTTCTTTTTTTACAAAACAATTTCAACATTTTTACTGTAAATGTCTGATATGAAGAAAAATAAATTATGTTTAATAAGTATTATGTAAAAGTTTAATATCATAATTAATTAGAGTTAATTTTACACAAATTGCTTAAGATTTTTGTAGATACTAATGATAGTAAGTTATTACCACAAACTACATGTAAGAGCGTCCACCACCTTAAGCCCATTTAATTTTATCTTATTTCTTAAATAACTAAATAAAGTTTCTTGCAATTAATAAAGGTTCATCAAAAAAGATACATTTAATTTTATTTGATTTCTTCATTTAATTTTTTAAATCAAAAGAATGTAAATCCTATTGAAATATAATTTAAAAATTTTATCAAAGGAAAAAAAGTAACTCAAAATGAAAAATACAAATTTACCAAAGTAAAAAACACAAAAATATATTTATCAATCTAAAAGTTTATGTGTTTCCACAATAATTAACCTATCTGTGTAATTTTACTTAAGCAAACAACAAATGTTTTAAATGTTGTTTTTCGAAACCAATTAATCAAGTAAAAAATAAAATTTTTCCCTCAAGATATTCTTTTAAAATACAACTAAACAGCTTATCTAATACAATTTTCTCAATAGAAAAAATTTATTTTAGAAATATTAACTTATTATTATTCATAAAAAATTTAGCACTATATTTTAAAAATTAAAATATTAATTATTTAATGAAGGGAAATAAAATACATATTATTGATTTTTAAATATTTGTATAAATCTATTTAGCAACATATTAATAGTAACATTTGGATTTTATTTAATGTTTTTGAATAAAGCATGTATTAGCCTATATTTTTTGAAAAGTAAAAATTAATTAAAAGTTAATAATAAAATATTTATTATAATTATTTTATATTTGAAAAATGAAAATTAAAATCAAACAGGTAGATAGAGTTTTATTTTTTGAATTATTTTCCATGATTATTGATTGTAAAACTTATTCACTTATCATAAAATATTAAAACTTAAATTTCATTAAAAAGTTCAAAAAAACTAATTATACTAATCTTTATAACAATTTATAAGATGTTTGATATAGATTAAATGGATAAAAGCAATTTTGTTTGCTTTTAGCTTAAGGACGAATCAGTATATTTTGGAGAAGTAGTTTACTAAAATGAGTAGGGTTAGGTTTTTGATCCTAAATAGGATTAGGAAGCTGTTAATAAAGGAAAAGCTGTTAGACATGGATTTGGTATACAATTATTTGGAACCACAAGCGATGAATTTCTTTGCAAGTATGAAGGGTATTGGGATAAAGATAGAATGCATGGTATTTGTAGATGTTGGTTTCCTGATAAATCTACTTATGAAGGAAATATGAAATATAATGTTAAGGAAGGAGCTGGAAAATTTAAGTGGTCAAATGGAGATGAATATGATGGTATATGGAGAAATAATAGATTTGAAGGTGCTGGTACTTTTAGACATCATTCTGTAAATAATATTAGCAGTTAAAAAAATTCAAAACAGCCAATTAATAAATATTTAATTTAATGAAGGGAAATGTCTTAAGCGGTATTTTCAAAAACAATTATTTTATGAAGACGAACGACTAGTTTATCAATCCATTCTTATCAGGAGAAGAAATTGATTAGTTTATAAAAAGAAAAAATGAAATAAACTTACTTAAAGAAAAGAATAAAAAGCAGAAACTTTTCTTCTTTGAAAAGGTAAATTGATTTTAAAACATTAAAAGATGGTTTTGACAAATGAATGATAAACTAACATGTATAATAAAGAATATTAAATTTTTATAGGGTTCACTAAATAATTAGTTATATTTTTTTGTATTTTAAATAAAGGTAAATAAAATAGAAGATTTAGCTTAGTTGATAAAGAAATCCAATTAGAATAATAGAATTCCTTTAATTTTTAGCTCAAAGCAGTAAATATTTAAGTGAAACCTATTAATTAAATGAATTATTTATTAAAAAAAGACTAGGAGCTAACATTAGCGAGATATTCAATTAGATTTAGCAACTTGATAAAAGAAGTTGGTATGATTTTGACTTAAGATAAGCCTTTTAGTTGAAAAAATAAAATGTCTAACAATTAAAATAATATATGGTAATTGAACAATTCAAATATTTGTATTCAAATCTCAAACGTTTTTAAATATTTATTAGGCTAAAACAAAAAAGAATCTTAGTAATGTCTTGGTAAAAGGAGAGACTTTTGTTGTTAATCTAGATGATTCTGCATCTGCTTAATATGATGAAATATTTTATCCTGATATCAGAGAATTTTATAATTCATCAAGCTTCCCAAGCTAAATTTGGAATATAGAATATTTGAATCGTCATGAAGTCTTTGAAAAAATAATTGCAGACACTGAAAATTTTTTGAAAATGGTTGTCTCAAAAGACTTCACCCTTGCAGTTTGGTCTAAATATAAAATAGATGATAGTGTCGACAACAAAAAGATTATTGAGAAAATTGAAAGACGCTTCAGCTCTATTATTCCGATGATTAAAATTGATTTGATAATGATAACTTAATGAAAAAAATTATGCATTTAATAAAATTATTTTATTTATGTATAAACTGAAAATTACCATTTTTTTAGTTTTACCATTTGAAATTTTGAAGTGAATTATTTCAGTAAAAAGAATATATTTTCTATCAACCCATAATTTTTTAACTTAACCTTGAAGCTGCTATTAAAATTTTTGGAAAAATAAAAAGTAAATAATCATGTATAAAATATTTGTTTCTTATTAAAAATTTCATACAATTAATATAAAAATAAATTGATGACTTTTAATGAGTACGAAGTAGTTTGGGTCAAACCAAGCTGCTGATGAACTTATTTCGCAGCCTGAAAAATATTTCTTTTTTCTTACTTTTTACTACTTTATTATTGTATAGACTTATTTCAGTTTGAACTGATTATAAAAAAATTAATACTATTTTAAGTAAAGTTATATCTTAAATAAATATTATTTTAATCTCTAAAGAAATACACTGCTTTGAGCCATTTTTTATATAAAAATATTTTCTTTTTTACAGTTAAATTGATATAAAGTAAGATAAAATATTTAAATTACAGATATTGATTTTTATTAGATATTTTAAGAATTTGAAATCTTAGATAAATTGATAGTATAAATTTAAATCAATTATATTTTTTTTGTTTGGTTTGTTGCTCAAAAATTCATTATAGCTTTAAATTTTATTAATTTGATTATTAATTAATTTCACTTATTTCAGTTATCATTTGAGAAATAGTTTTTATATTTTCGTTTTTATTGCATGTGAGAGAGTTTTAATAGGTTAATTATTATTAAGCGAATATATTTTTATTTGAATTTTGAGATTATTTCTGATTATATTGACTGATTTAAAAAATATTATTTTAATAATTTTATTATTTAGCTTCTTCTGAAATTTATTATTAATTTTTTTCCTCCTCTTATTCTTGTAATATTTCTTCTCTTTATACTGTAGAATTACATTTATCGTTATACTTTTAGTTGCTTTAGATAATTTAATTACTTTACTATTATTAAGCACTTGGATTAATATCCAAATTATTTTAATAATTTTATTCACCTAAAGATTCTTTTTATTTCTTTTCTTTTTCTAATTATTCTAAATATTCTTGCAGCTAGTCCTCTATTTAAATTAATTATATAATGCTTATAATATACCTGAGTATGAAAATAAGTTACTTGGAATGAATCTACCTTTTGAGTCTCTTATTCTATTTGTCGCATGTTTATGCCTGCTTTCATATTTATACTTTTTTGACTTTTAAAATAAATTAAGTTATATTGACTCTAAACATAGAAATGGTTTACCTTTTATGGGTTTTACTATTACTACTAAAACTCTGTAGTTTCTTTTGATCTTATTTCTCTTTGAGGTACAATTTTATTTTGCTTTAAGTCTCTTGCAGCTCTTTTTATTCTCATAATCATCATTCTCTTGAATTATGCAGCATTTACATATCTAGGTTCTTCATCAGTGAAAATAACTGGAGGAAGAGCAAATGTTTGGCTTACTATTTCTTGTTATAGCTTTTAAATTATAAATAATAAAAAAATTAAAATATATTTGCTATTATTTTATAAATACTTGATTAAACGGACATATTTCTTTTTCAATTTATCCTTTATTATCATTAACAACATGAGAACTACTATGATTAAAAATAGTATTGTTTATATATGGATTGATGGAGTTGGTATTATTTATTTTGTTTGGATTAAAAGAAAATTTAGTATCTGATTATTAAGCTTCTATACTGATAACATTATTATTATTGTTATTATTCAAAAGATTATTTTCATCAAAGTATTGCTAATTTAATTTTTTTTACATATTTGAAGGAATATAATCGTTTTCAAATAAATATTATTATTATTATTATTGTTATTATTACTCATTACTTATTTAGGAATATTTATGCAAACTATCCCCTTAATATTTTGAAATTATATTCTATTTTTTATCTTTATTAAACTATTATATCTTCTACTATTCGTTTTAAGAGTTAGAATAGTTTTAAATACTCTAAGAATTTGGTTAAAAGGTATTAGATTTATTCAAAATTCTCTCATTTTAGTACTCTGAGTAATTTTGAGATGGCAGTACTTCTTTTTCGTAAACATTGTTGTTTTAGTTTACAAGTTAGTTGCTTTGTTTAACTTTATGATGTTTCTAAATGGCAAATGTGGTACTTATTTAGTTCTGTAAATCTGCAAAACCCTGAAGAGAGCTTTCTTCTTTGATACGATCAGCTGTATTCAAAAACTCGAATTTTAGATTTTGCTAAAATGCTGTTTATTAATTTAGTTAGCTTAATTGTAAGTTCTCATTTTATTTCATAGCATTTGGATTTAAAAAATCTAACTCTCTAATTTTATTTTTCTAATTCATTGATTGAATCGACTCAGATAGTTTCTTCTTCCTAATAGACTGTTTAGAAGATTGGTTAGAATTTTCGTTTTTCACAATATCATAGCCTTTCTGTCTAATTGAATCTTAATTTATATTAGAAAATTCTTTAGGCATTCTAATTATTTACTAAGCCTCTAAGCTCATTTCTCTAATAGTAAATTTTTAATATATCTAAAAAGCTATAAATAAATTAATTGGATGTCCTTTGCTAAATCTAAATGATGTCTTTTAATTTAAGAGATAGATAACTTTTTTAATCAATTTAAGCTAGCAATATTCTGATAAACAAGTAGAATTAATTATTTCAACTAATGTGCAAAAGATTTTAAATAACAATTCTTTATTAATATTTTACTGCTTTTAATATTTTTGTTCACTTAAAGAAATCAGATTTCTTTTGTACCTCTCTTAATAACCACTATAATTTGAAAAATTTAGCGATTCCGCAAAAAATTGATATATATGCTTTATACATATATAAATTTCATTTACAAATATACAATAAAAGTACTTTCTTTTTTTAATAGTTAATAAATTCTTTATTTTATACATATTCATTTTTTTTTAAAAAGTTACTGTTTTTAGCAACAAAATCTTTACTAAGTAATTACTTAATAGATAAATTTTTAAAATCAAAAAATTTAACGTTAAAAAAATAGGAATAACTTAAATAATAATAAAATAAATAACTATGATTACATATTACTTAATCTAATGTTAATACAAAAATATAAACATTTAAAAACTATAATATTAAATAAATTCATAAATTTTCATCTGCAATCTTTCTCATTTTTTAAAATATTTGATCTGCTCTACTTTTAGAAATTTCAGGGCTTTCACTGTAATCCTAACTCAAAGTTTATTCTTAAAAATCTTTATAAAAATTTATAACTTATTGCATCCATTCTAAAAAGGATGAGTCAATATTTTCCAACTCTCCCTTACGTGCTTCTTTTTTAAGTTCATAGAGTTCTAAGGCATATTTTTAAATATGCTCAATATTTTTTAATGGCAAAGGTACTTCTTTACTCTAATCCCTTAAATTATCAACATATTTCTTTAAATAATTCTACTATTTCCAAGTCTAATAAATAGGATTTTCCTTAAATATTATCATGTGTAAGAGTTAGAAACCAACTATAATAGAAGTAAGTATTTCTTTTACTTTTAATGTTGGATTTTATTTTGAAAATATTTTTAAATATGTTTTCATGTGACCATTTAATGCTGTATATGGCAGCTTAAGCTCTTTCTAAAAAAACTTTAGTGTATCTTCATCAAATTTATTCAAGTAGACGCTTTCACTCATAACCCATAAGTTCATTTAATCTATTTTGTTTGGTCTAAGCTTTCTTTTCAAAAATTTTCTTATATCAAGGAAAGTATAATCAAATTCAACTTCAGACCCATCTTCTAATTTAAGAAAGTGATGAGTCTTTTATAAGATTTTCTTTTTATCATTAGTTATCAAATAATCTTCTGTTTTACTAGCATAAAAGCCCTTTACGTCTAAATCAGATTGAGATGTATGAGTATGATATCCTCTGCTTCCAGTCTCTGCGCAAAATAAAACTTTTACATTATATTTACTCTCTACATCTTGGATAACAAACTTAAGGACAGATTATTTTAGGTCTTCTCTAATTTAAATATTTTCCATTTAAAGAGATTATAAATATCTTATTCTTTTGTGTGTTTAAATTCGCTTTTAAAAATAAAAAATATTTTGATAAAATATCAAATTCACAATATTTTATTTAACTTTAAGATTTTGATTTTGATATTATAAAATAGAAGGATTTACTTTAAAAACTAAATAAAGCCTCTATTAAAAAAAGATTTAAAGTTTCTACACCATAAATTTTATAAGCGAAAAAACATTAACTACAACTAATCTTTAAAATAAATAAGAATATTAGATATTTATTGAATTTCTTTTTAAAAATAATAAACAAAGTAAAAATGGAAGAATAAAAGTTGCCTTTTGAAGAAGAAGTGAAAAAGCTAATTGCATCTCTCGAATAGGAGTTTGCAGAGCATAATATTAGGTTCATATTTGTAGTAGCAGTTGGAAGCAGATTAAATTAAACATATCATGAAAATTCAAATCTAAATATCAGAGGATTTTATGTTGGTAATAAAGATTCCTACTTAAGTGTAATGAGACCACCAAAGGAAATAAAAATAAATAAAGACATTAAAAAACAAAATTAAGATAGCTTTTATATTGATTACGAGTTTATGGATATTAAAAGATTACTATTTGGAGCAAGTTAACCAGATAAGTAGGTTCATGATTCCAATTTATGGTTTTACAGTAATATTGTATACATTAACTAAATTGAACCTTAAGTCTTTTAGTAAATAAGGGGTAAACTATCATTTCCTCAAGCCTCTATAATAGGAAGGCTTATTCAATATTCAAAAGTTTTTCCTAACCTAACTGAGCTGAATGTAAAAGAAGTTTACTATTCTTTAATTTCTACAATCCAAGCTTATTTCTATATTGTAAATGGAAAATAAAAGCTACTATTTCCTGATAATAATTTATACACAGTATTAAATAATATTAAAACTAACTTCAGTGAAGAAGAAAAGCTGGCAACAACCCTGGAAAATTTGCTAAAAAAATATACTAATTTAAAACAGCAATAAATAAAAGCAACGAATAAAGAAGCTGATGAGAACTTTTTCATTGAATACCTTAAATAAATTGTTGAAAAGAATAAACCTCTTCAGAAAAAATAAGCAGAGCTTGTTGAAAAAGATCTTAAACCCTAAATAGAAGAATAAGAATGTAACAATTTATTCAAAATGATATTTTCAAGACATGATGATTATAAATTGATTTCTTCTAATTGATTATTTTACTCTTAAAATTTCAATTTAAATAAATTTTAAGTATTTTAAAATTAAATTAGCTAATTAATGTATGTATTTAACTTTATATTTTATAAAATAATTATTAACAACTGATTTTTTTTATTTCTTAATATGAATTCTTTTTAATATTACTTTCTAAATATGAATGATTTAATAAATAAAAATAAAAACATAAAATCTTAAAATTTTGTAAATTATTAAAATTATTTAATTTTCCTTTTAAAATTTTAATAAAGTAAATAGTTTTTAAATATTATAAATTAAATATACCTAAAATAATGAGGATTGATAGTATATGCAAATATTTTCATTTATATTTAAAATTATTACCAAAAATATTATCTAAGCTTAAAAAAAACTAAATTAGTTTTGTGATTGATTATGTTTTTATTTAATTATAAAACAAATTTAAGGATTTTCTAAGCTTAAGAATTAAAATTTACACAAACAAACACTTTAGATATGAATATATACAAAAAACAAAAAAAATAGATATAGATTCTTTAGAAAGTATGTATTTATAAATTACTCATTTGTTTTTATTTTTTTTTATATAAACAGGTTTGAAATTCTCATTAATTATGTATTTCAATTAATTATTTTACTTAATTAGTAACATATCTGGGAGTTAAAGTTATCCATCAGGAATTGCAGGATATCCTAATTTCTTAGGACTTTAGTTTTCTTATCCTAAATAAATATAACAGGAAAAAGCATTACACACTTTCCACCAAAATTCTTTCTAATCCTAAATACAAGGTTTAGAATTAAGTTCAGAAAAAATATCCAATAGTTCAAGATAAGGAGGCGTGCTATCTTCTTTTGCGTTAAAAATAATTGATCTCATTAGAGCTACTACACACAAATCATTGATTTTATTTTAGATCTTTTTTATCAAGCTATAGCATAATGACAAAAAGTTTTTGGTTTTAGATTCTTAAGCTAGCTCTCTAATTATTTACATTACAACTTATTTAGCTTGTTCTGATGTAATAAATTTATCTTCTATTTAAATTTTAATAGGTTCTTTTTAGAATAAAATCTATTCCACATATTCTAACTTTTCATTCATATTTTATGAATTGAAGGGTGAGTCATCTTATATCGAATCAAAAGGTAAATTCAAAGCAAATGAAGTAAATATTAGTCTAAATACATCATTTTTGTCCTAATTTTAGAATTCTATGAATAGGTTATTTACAATTCTAGCATCAATTTTTTAATTGTAGACTAAACTAGGTAAGTCAAACACATCATTCTTTTTTTTAATAGCTAATTCTGCTTCCTTAATTTTTTTTAGAGAGTCTATGACACTTTATTAAAATGGATCAAGTAAATTTGCACTTTATAAGCTCAATTTCTAGATACTATCTAGTAGATCTATTAGCTAAGATAAGTCTTGTGATTCCTAATTTTGCTTTAGTTTATCCATTGATGAATTATTTTTTTAATATTTATTTAGTTAGTAATTAAATTAAATAATTTAATATTGATTGATCAAAGTATTCTTTAATTTAATAATAAGAA
Organism: Tetrahymena thermophila SB210; assembly: GCF_000189635.1. Taxonomy (NCBI): domain Eukaryota; phylum Ciliophora; class Oligohymenophorea; order Hymenostomatida; family Tetrahymenidae; genus Tetrahymena; species Tetrahymena thermophila. The sequence continues at coordinate 339,259 of NW_002476301.1, read as the reverse complement.
TAAAAGTATTTTATTAATTTAATTCTTTTTTATTTTTCTCCTTAATAAAAATATTTTATTATACCAACAAAAATACTTTTTAAATATCATTAATTTATTTTGGTAATTTAATCTACTTTTATTGATTTAAATATAAAAAATGAAAATTAATTTATTTATAAAAAAAAATAAAAGAAAGCCAAAGGTTTCACCAGTCTTTTTTCGTTTAAATTTACATTTTAATTATAAATAAATTAATTTCAAAAAATAGCAGAAAGTAAATACTTTTTTGCTTAGTTTACTGTTAAATTTATGGATAATTAGCTTTGATTAAAACATACAAAATAAGCAATTATAATCTACTTATTTTTGAAAATGTGTCTAAAAATTACTATGTAAATAAATAAGCAGTTGATTATTAATTGTGTCTATAACTATTATTTAATTTAGTTAAATATTATCTTTTTTTAACTTCGAATTTTAAATCAGAATGTTAAATAAATTAGAATGAATGAGATGTTTATTTTTTAACTAAATTTTGGATAAATTGAAAAATATACTTTTATAGATTGAATGAATAAATCTAAATACAAAATTCTATTAAGATTTGCATTATTTTGATATAAATTATTTTATTATAGTTTTTATAAATCAAAACTTAAATTCGTTTTTTTGTTTTTATTTTTAACTCAAAAAGCTGAGGCAGTAGTGTTTTTAGCAATAGGATAACGAACTTCAGCAACAACGAAGCACTTACCAGGACCCTTATGATCATTATCATCTCTAATAATTCTAACGTAACCCTAATTTTTCATTTTAATTTTTAATTATTTATTTATAAAATATATTAAAATTTACTTCTTCACCCCAAGTTGTACCCCATTGATTTTTAATTAACCAATAATCAACTTTCAATTCTTCATCATGACCATAACCTACAAGTAAAAGGCAGTGATCGGGACCATCATAAGGACCATCTTCGCACTCAGTAATGACACCTGATTTGTAATATTTGAATGAGGTATCAGAACTATTCAAACAAATTGAAAGAGGTTGGATAAGGAGTGCAGCCTTAACTTAAGATTAATCAGAAGGGACATCAATATATCCTCCGATTTAGAAGGTAGGCTTGTCTTCATCAAATTTGCAAGATTGTTGCTTGGCAATATAAGGATATTCTGTTTCAGTCATGATACCACCATTATTTTAAATACATCTGAAAGCAGGTTCAGGATCACCACCAAGACAGCCACTTTCATCGATTCTGCAACAATCAATTACTTATTAGGTAGAAAGGGATTCTAATTTACCTTAATTTTATAAAAGAAATTATTAAGTTAATATTGATGAAATTTAAATGAAAAAATAATTTGTAAAAGATTTTTGGATGAATCATCTGCTGTATACAATTTACAAATATGAATTTATTTAATAATCGATTCATTTAATTAATTAAAAATAACTCAAATATTTTACCAGTTTTCAAAAAGTAAAGACCTTCGATACTTTGTACAGTGGAAAAGGCCCAGCAGCCACCACATCCGTCTATTTTGATAAATTAAAAAGAAATTAATTAACATTAATTTTAAAATCTTAAAATTTATGAGTTGAAATTTCTTTCATATATTATTCAATCGAAAGAAATTTTTTTTTTTTTTAGTTTCCAAACAAATAAGTTTAGTAATGCAATTATTTTATGTATAATGTTAAGATAGGTACTTTGGACTTTAACTGGAGTAATAGCACCCTTATCTCTCCAATCGAAAGAGGCAGGTAAGTTATCAGTTGGGAGATGAGGTTGTTTATTTTTATTATCATCATCGTCATCATCTTTTGAGTGTTTATGACCAGTATATAAAGCTTTGAATTCTTCATGGGTAAGATCAGCGAATTAATTGACGCCTACCTTAGAAAAGACTAAAAATTTATTGTGTCTATAGATTTCTACGTAGTTGTTTGTAAAGACAGAGAATCTGTATTATTCTTCAGTATCATCTTTATAAGTTTTAGCGTATTTAACCTTGAAATTCTTAAAAGCTCTTTCAATAGACTTTCTAAGCATAAATTTAATTTCATCATCAGTTTTATGATCAATAACATAGTTTAAGGTGAGCAAGAAAACACCTAAAACTGCTACACTAACAAGAATTTTTTAAGTTAAATTCATCTCTTTATATTCTCAATATAATTTAAGTTTATTTAATTTTTTGTATTAAAAATTATGTCTAAATCAAAAATCTATATATGCATATCAATATCAATACTAAATCAAATAAGCATAAATTCTTTTATAAAAGCTCCAAAGAAGGTTTATAAAAGAATATTTTTTCTAAGAATAAACTTATGGCTTATACATGTATCAATATTGAAAAAAGTAAGACTTTATAAGAGGATAAAAATGTAAAAAGCAATGAATAAATAAATTTTTATTTGCCCCCCTATCAATAAATAAGCTTGCTTAAGATATTCATCAAGGATGTAGGGATGAGTATCTTTTAAAATTCGAAACGTTCATGATAAATTTAGTCTTTGAATTTGGTTTGAAAAAAAAACTAAGGAGTCACTGAATAATTCAAGGTTAACTAATAAAAGAAGAAGGTACTTATTTTCCAAATACTTTCAAATTTTATTTTTTCAATAAAAATACACTATAGAACCTTTTGATGATAGTATCTTTTTTTCTATTCTAAATAGGATAGTTGATTATTTGATGCCTAGCAAAGATTAAAATGTAAAATAATTTATTTTTACATCCTTTTTTTTAATTTTAATGAAAAAATGTCATAGGATTTTTCTAATAATTTAAAATCATTTAATTTTTTCTAAATTTAACCCTTATCACTCCAAAAAGTTTGTTCTTTCATCAAAGCTATGCCAAAAATTAAACCGTTGATAATAAAAGTTTTGCAGTTAAAATTCATTAAATTTTTAGTTTTACATATAATAAATTAAAACTTAAAAGATATCTGCACTCAATTAATATTTTAAGTAATTTATAGAACTATTTTATATGGTAGATTATTAACAAAAATCTAGTTAATTTTATTAATTAATTAAAATAAACTATATTAATAGGGTTTCCAATCATACCATAAAGAAATTAAGATTTTAATTTTTTTAGAATTACGTTAATAAAACATTTATTTAAAAGGAAAATAATTTAAAAAATATATTACAAATTAAATAATAAATATCCAATTAAGCTAAGCAATGCAATTTATTAAGATTTTTTAAAATTTTGGCCAAAGAAATTAATTAGATTATTTTTTCGTAATAAATTTCAAAAAAAAAATTTTAAAACAGTAGAATCACTTTTTATATTCAATTCTAAATTAAATAAATTAGAATTCGTACAGTTATCTTAAATTCAAATAAGTTTTACACTAATTAAATATAAAATTAAAACTAGTTTGGATTATTTTTTAAAGAAAAGTATAAAATTAGAGTTAAATAAAATTTAAAAAAACAAAATATAATATTTTATATTTACTTTTGAACTTCATAAAAAGTAAAAAAAATATATATTAAAAATTTAACTTCCTTTTATTTTATATTTTAAAAAGAAAATCTTAATTAACAATTTTTTATATTTCTCTAAATAAATCAAGGATATTACATAATTAAATAATAATTATTTAATTTATTTTACTTAAGATTTTAAATAAAAATCAAATAATACTAAATTTAAAATTATTTCTTTTAATTGCACTTTTATTTATTAAAATAGTAATAATTTAATTTTGTAAATCTATTAATTACAGTCAGTATATTTATTCAATTTGTCAAAACATCTGATTATTTATTTAATTAAACTGAGGGAACAAATAATTTCTTTTAAGTAATAAGTAGATCATAGAATCAAATATTATTGATTGAATTTGATTATAGTTTGCAAAAGTTACGAAAAATAATAATTAGCCAAATAATATTTTTAACTCATTAAACAATAATTATTTTATATAATTGATTAGTGAAAATAATTATATTTGTATTAAATGAGCACTAAATAAGTAGAAGTTCCTATTTAGAAAGGTAAGAAAGATAACGCTCAACTTAAATCAACTAAAAAGTAGTAGTAATAATAGTTACAAGAATCTAAAAAGACTGATAATTAATAGCAATAGAATACTTAAGAGACTGTTAAAGGTGGTAAAAAAACAGGAATTCCTAGGAATGTAAACACATATTCTCATTTTTTAAAGCATGAGTATATAACTGAATAAGATATTGAATGGGTTCTTAAATTGAGAAACTAAGATGATAGTTTAAAAGAAAAATTAAGTCACATCCCAAATGCACCATTTAGTGTATATGATAAGAAAATAAAAACAATGGAAAAAGCTCATAGTTGCAAAGATGTTGGGCTAAAAGGGAATTTAAGTGGTGTCGAACACTTATTAAGACATAGACTTGGACCTACTCCAACTCTTGGAACAGTATAGTTTGAAACTAGCTTAAGAGATGGTGAAAAGAAAGAATAAAAAATAGTTGAATTAGAAAAGGGATGGAATAACATACCTAAAAAAGATAAAAAAGAATTTCCTAAGTTTTTACCAAAATTAAAAGAAGAATTGGAATTACGAAAAACGTTTAAGAAAACCGGAAAACTAGGGAATCTCTACCATGACGGATTTGACAGATATCTAAGTTTACCTAAGTTTTCTGAAGCTTTTAGAGAGAAAAATATAGCTCCTCATATACATTTATGCAGACCTGATGCATTTACTTCAACAATAAATTGGGAAACATCCCTTAGATGAGCTCTTTAAAAAAAATATCCAGAAAAACTAAAAACATTTTACTTAAAATTTTATATTTTTTGAGATGTTTATTTTATGTTTTTTTAATTTTATATTCATTATGATATTAACTTTCTAATAAAAATATTTTGATAAATTGCGAATATATAAATTATTTCAAGTTTGAACAAATAATATTTCAAACAAATAAGCAATCAATCAATATTTTGTACAATTTAAATCATTTTTATTTGTATGCTTTTTGATCCAATCAATATCAAAAAAATGAAAGATTTAACTAAAAATAGTTAATGAAATTATGAATGAATGAATTAATTGAATATAATTATATTTATAAAATTATACTATATAAAGAGAATATATATGGGTTAAAGATATTTAATGTTTTTTGTAATGAATGAATTACAAAAATATTGTTAATTGATATAATTTGTTTTGTGAGTTAAAGTTAAAATTAGAAAAATTAATTTTTATTTATTTATATTTATTTTATAGAAGTCAGTGAGTAATTTTCTGCTTAGAAATGGAATAGTCAATCAATCATCACTCATAAGCATGCAAGTACCTGAGAGAATCCACTTATTAGGGTCAGAATCATCACTTTCCATATTTAAGTTAGCAGTGAATACAAATGTTTGACCTCTGGCAGAAGTAACATAAGTTGGGCAGTCATATTAACCATTCTTCTTCTTTTTATCAAGAGGAACTGCAACTGCATTTATAACTGGCATCTTAGGATGTAACTCTTTTGGTTTTTGTTCAATTAAGTAACCATCTTGTCCTTAACCACCAATTTCCCAAGCAGCTCCTTCTAAGAAGAGACCGTGAATGTAAGCACCATTTTCAGCTGGATTTACAACATCTTCAGGACCCTTCATAGCAGTAACGTTAGTTTAGATAGTGATCTATATTATTAAATATTAAAATGATATTTAAATGATAACCAAAAAACTATTTTTGAATAAAAATAAAAATTTTATTTACACCATCGAGAGGTAATCCCTAAGCTCTTGCTGTGAACTGCATAATAGCAGTAAGATAAGACATAGGATTGAATAGATATGAAATACATAAAGAGGTAGGAGTAACCAATTCTTTACACCATTCTTAGAGTTATATATTTCTTTCAATAAGATCAGCAAACCAAGAAGATAATGGTTTTTTAGAGAAATAAGCCTTCTTTTCCCAAGTGTCTGGAACCTTGTTGAAAGAAAGTGATTATTGTAAGCTTTCCATAGCATCTGTCATGTTAAGTGCACCTGTTAAACCAAGACGGAGATCTTCCAATGAAGTCTTTATTTCTTTAAGTAGTCCATTCATACGTTCGCATTCTTGTAAGCAAACAACAATATAAGGAGTTTTTTCTTTAACCTTTTCTTCAATAAGAAGCATATTGAAATCGTGAGGGCATCTTGTCTTAAAGTCAGTTAAAGTAACCATGACACCATCATCCTTTTTAGAAGCACCACCACCTGAAGAACCACCTTGGACTTCTAGGATGGTATTAAAGACCTAGTCGCAAGTCTATGTTAAGTAACCAATTTCAGCGTTAGGATGCATACCAAACATTTAAGGAGATTCAATTGGTAATTTTTCTTCTATGTATTTTCTATATGCTTCATAATCAAATTTACTGGGATCAGGTGACTTGAATTGAGGAGCTAAGTTGAAGTTTTATTGAAGCAATTCAGATCTAATCAATACCTTCAAATATGTTCTATTTGTTCTTCTATCCCAATCCTTTTTAAAAAAATATTAAAATTAATAAACATTGCTTCAAAAATAAATAAAATTAATTTTACATCTGTAATATGACCACCATACATAATTTCACCGAAAATGTAACGTAAATCATCCCAAGGTACTTAGTCATACTTAGAAAGATAATTGTAGAGTACGTCTGCACAAATTGTAAGATCACCATCATTGAAGTTATATACTCTTGACCAACCTTAAGTACCGAATTTCTTACGTCCAAGCATAAGACTGTGGAAGAAGCAAAGAGCGAAGAGACAAGACTTAAATTCAGTTGGTTTCTTATCACATTTATCTAAGAATTCTTGATCGAATTTATTATAGGCACGACGGAGGTTAGCCTTTAAATATTAAGGAGCTTCATTTGCAATCTTGAGAGATCCTTGTAAAATAGATTCAGGAATAATTTACATAAGAGGAAGTAAGACATTAGGAGGTTCGGAAGAAATGAAGACACGGAAATTAGGATGAGTTTTAGGTGAAGCAAACACACTCTCAAGGAAACCTTCAAGACCATTAAGTCCATACAACCAACTTTGCATAAGATGTACATTTTAAAGCATAATCCAGTGTCCTTTTTAAGCACAATCAAAGAGAGCCTTTTTAGCTCTATCTTCTTAACCTTGACCCATAGAAATATTAATGAAACGGCCGTTATTTGCGGAAACATCAAAAGTAGCTGCGACTCTTTCAACATCAGGTGTAGGATCAACACCAGGGAAAAGTACGAAGAAAATGGGTACTGTTTTGGAAGTTTCTTAGAATGTTTCAAAGATATTGAAAGGAGGTTATTCAATATATCTTTCACCCATCTTATCATGAACGAATTAGCTCAAAGCAGATGGAAGTCTGTCAGGACGTAAAGCACGTAAAAGAAGTAATCTGTGGAACTTTGATAATTCCTTAAAGGCCTTAGGTAAATCAGCTGTTTCTGCCTTTTCTTCACTGTACCACTTCTTCCATTACAAAACATCAGTTTCAAGAGATTAGCAGAAACCTTAGAATTGATGAATAGTTTCAAGAGCCTTGCAAGCAGCCCAAATATTATCGTTCAAGAATGATTTAAGAGCATCAGGCATAGGAGTAGGATTGACATCGACTTTACCAATGATGAGGTGATCAACTTCATCTGAATTAAGTTCTTCTGAACGCAATAAAACTCTAAGACAAAGCATAGCTGCAACAATGAGCTTATGGCTTTCAAATAGACCACGACGAGTGGTTTGATATGCAGTGTAAGTAAGTGATTCAATTAGTTCGTCAACACGCTTCTTCAAAGATCTGGGACTCATAGGCTCATCAGAATCTTTTGCCTTTTGTTGTTTTTCTCCTTCTTCTTCACCTTCTCCTTCTTAGTTTTCAGCATTTTCTTCTTCTACAGGACCTTCGTTTTAACCTTCAGCTCCTTCTTCTTCTACTGGCCCTTTATTTTCTCCTTCAGGCTATTCTTCTTCAACTGGTCCTTTGTTTTCTTCATCCTTTTATTCTTATTATTCTTCTTAATTCTATTATTATTGAGCTTATTAATGTTCTTCTTCCTCTTCTTCTTCTTCTTTTTCATGTTAATTTGAGGCATAGGTTTCATCACCATATGGAACCATTGTAGTTTTACCGTAAATCTTATTTTCAGAAATAGCATCAATAGCACGATTGATGACAACGATGAAAGATTCTAATGAGTATTTGTAGAAAGAGTGAACCTTTGACAAATCTGAAAGTAAGAAATAGAAAAGAGCACCACGTGAAGCTGCGGGTCTGTAATTTTCAGAAGTTTCATTGATCTTAGCTTCAGTAATCTTTGCAGCTGCAACTTTTTCAGCAATTTCTACTGAAAGCTTCTTAGAATATTCAAGATTTTCAATCAATTCAATATCATCAAGAATATCACCCTTAGCATTAGCAAGCTTGTATAATAATTCATCTTCAAGATCTTTCAATTTAATCTTGAAATCATTTTGTTGAGTGATAAGTTCAATCTTCATTTTAGCTAAATCAGGACGTTCACGAGCTACGACCAAAGAAAGAAGTTAATCTCCTAAACCAGCTTCTGTGACAGTGAAGTTAATAAGAGCAGCTTCTGCTTAAATTTCAGGAGGATAGTGAGGATTTGAAAGTTTGGTATGGAGGAAAAGTTTGAAGTTGGGGTGAAGGATCAAATCTTTACCAGCGAATTTAATAATTTTATTTTTACCTCTCTTAATGAAAGAACGTGCAATAATAGGCATCAATATAGCATCAATACGTTCATTCATATTTTCGATGATGGCAGAGTAACCATTTTCAATGGATAATTCAAGATCTCTGTTAATATTCTTTGAGCCAAGACGAAGGATCTTCAAGTTGTTTGCTTTTTCCTTTTCACGAATCCAAGTAATACCCTATAATTGAGGATCAATCATCAAAGGATATCTTGCAGAGTTTGTGAGAATTGTACCATTTTCTATAGAGACAGAGTCACTTGGAAGTTTTTATTTGTTCCAAAGAGCGATGGTTGATTCATCAGTTAAAATTTTAATAGGATTTGGATCAGGAGACATAGGAATGGTATGCTCTTTCATGAATTTCATGAAGTTCTGGTTAATCATAATATTACGGAATTTCTTGTTGAAAGGACCAGAATAACTGACGAAAGAAGAGGCAACGAGGACATCACCAACCATAAGTTTGAGTTAATCTTCTAATTGAATGATAGATTTACCCCAACGTTCATTTTCACTGGAAAGAGCTGTTACTAATCTTTATGCTAAATTAAGTCTTCTGGCACATCTTTCAGCTTCTGAAATAGCTGCATTTCTTTCAGCAATAGCCTTATCGTTTTCAGCTTTAAGCTTATTCAATTCTTCATTAAGCTTTCTAACAACTTCTTCGACTTCATTAAGCTTAACAGTAGCTTCTTCAAGTTATTCTGTAGCTTCCTTAAGAGCTTTACGCTTAGGTTCAACATCTTAAATAACATCGTAATATTTAACAATATTAACGACCCAAGAACAAATACCCTTGGCAGCAGCTGACTTTGAAGCCATCTATTCAGGAGTGAAAGAAGGCATATTGAGATATTGATTCTTTACAATATTGACATTAGCTGCAGGAACTTAGTTTGCATCTACGACATCCTTGAAATTGAGTAATTTTTCCATAAATTCTTCAGGGGACTTCATCAGCTTTAAGGAACTCTTCCATGAGACATCCTTAGGCTTTTTGTTCTTATCAATTTCAATAGCTTCATTGAAATAACCAGCAAGGAGATAAATTGTAGCAGCAAACACTTCTGGCACACCTGCAGGAGGACTTGCAAAAGATTTAGCTTATTAGAAATCTTTTTTAGAAATAGAGTTAAGAGCAGACTTGGCTTATTCGACAAGAGGTTGGGCTGCATCTAGATCCTATTAGGTAGAGGATTTTTGAGCTTCTACATTTTATTTAATGAGACCACACTTATCTGCTTCAATTGTGGCTTTAGAATTTTCTTTTTCTACTTTATCTTTTTCACGACCTACAACTTCTGCGAAGGCATCAGCTTCTTTCTTCTTAGCTTCAGCTTCTACTTACTTTTCTTTGACTTCAACTTCAATAATAGCGACTTATTCAGCAGTTTCTTTGAGTTTTACAAGACCTGTTTCATAACGTTCCTTGTTTCTTTCTAGAGACTCACGTTTTTAAGCAAGCATATTTGTGAATAAGGAAATAAGTTCAAGGAAAGATTTAGGAGTGGTATAGGCATAACGACGTTCTTATTCAAGAAGTTTAAGACCCAAATCATTGACTAGAGTGAAAGAGAAAGGCATGAATTTAACGACGGCTTCACGTACCTTATCATCACCTAAATCAACTGGTTCAAGGAAAGATTTAGCGACATTGAAAAGTGCCTCATAAGGCCAAGGTTAGAACCAATCGATAACAGTACAATTAACAAGAGCAGGGAATTAACGAGCACGACGACGCATATCACCAACAGGAGAGAAACAAATAGCCATGTGGAGATTCTTTTTAACTTGATCAATAAACCAATTCCAACAGTTTTCACGAGTATCAGGTTTACCCTCACCCTTAACCTTTGCACGGACTTAGTTGATCATGGCTTCTTTTTCATCAAGTGTGTAAAGTTCAGCAATTTCACCAGAGGAAAGAAGATCGTTAATGTACACAAGGAAACGTTCATTAGTAATTTAACCTTCAGTAAAGAGGAAAAGAATACCTTCTTCTTTAGGACCACACTTGAAGTATAATTATTATAAATCATTACGAAGATCAACCATGGAGTAGGTAGCAGAAATTGTGATAGAGAAAGTTGTATAACCCATAATGAATGAAGCTAATTTAGATAGAGATTACTTACCAGAACCACCAACACCTACAAGTAAAGCATGTCCTGAAGAAGGAAGAACAATACGGCATATTCTGCAAACATGCTTCATAGCATCTTCGAAAAGGACAAGACCCATAAAAGCATTGTTATCATTGTATTCCTTTAGAGCTTCAGAAATGTGCTTTTCCATTTCATTGTTAGGCATTTAGTCGTAGAAACGATCAGAGTTTATACCTGCTATAAAGTTGCAATAAATGAGATTTTCTGGGTTATTACCAAAGTAACGTGAGAAGTTGAATTTAGAAAAGGACTTTTTAACAATATCAAAAATATTTTCTTTATAAGTCTTAAGGTTATCAGTAGAAACCAAACGATCACCATATGTACGTTCACACTCATGGATCCAAAGCTTAATTAATTTATCAGGTTCAGTAAATTTGTTAGGATCAGAAAGAAGAAGACCCTAGAATACATTGGACATATGACGAAGGTTGAATTCATAGTGGAAATTGATAGCTGTTTTACGGAAATTTTAGGTAACAGCTTAGTGAAGCATCAATGAGGCACGGACTATGATATTGGAGTATTCTTAAATGGTAGATTTGAATCTCTTTAAGTGACCATTAAGGAATGTAATATAAATTAGTGAAAGTGATTCATTGTCTGGGAATGGAATAGAAATAGTCCAGAAATGACGCTAATAACGAGGATTAACAAAGAAAGAACCAGCTGAAGGATTCATAGCAGCAAGTACTTATGTATTAATGATATCCTTAAGAGCAAGCTTACTAACATCATAGAAGTGGCCATAATCAGCTAATTAACGAAGAAGTGCAATAGCAGTTTGAGTATCATAGGCATCAAGTTAAGGCATATTCAAGTCATCAATGAAGTAAATTAATTGGACTTTACCTGGGGGACCATATTGACGACCAGCTTTCTTTTCTAAAGTTTGTTCAATTTAACCCTAAAGATAAGTTGAATCTGTGTAATAGTTGAAATTGATTAACTAATAAGCATAGTTTTCAGGCTTTGCTTGCACAATTTCTTTGAGAATACCCTTAGCAAGTTGAGTCTTACCACAACCAGAGTTACCTATAAGAAGAGAAGGGTGTTTTACCATCAAGTAAGACTTAATAAATTCTGTAGTAGCAAGAGTTTCGATAGTGTTAACTGTTATATTACCCATAGTTTCGACTTAAGGATCAAATTCCTTATTTTCTAATCTCTTACTCCATTCAACGAATTTAGAAGAATCTCCAGATTAGTCAACATAGTAATCGAAAATAGTACCTTTACTTGGGAATTTTACTGCAGTTTTCCATGCACCTTTCCACCAAGTAGAGAAATCTTTACGATAATCAATAGAATCCTTTTCAGCAAGAGCACCACCAATAGCCCAAATAAGAGCATATACAAAAAGATATTCAAGATTTTTAACATCTCCTTTAAGTAAAGTTTGAAGAGACTTACAAATTGAAATGACTTAGGAGATAGGTGAGACTGGAACTAAGAATCTGCAGTGTTTTTTAATGTGGTCAAGAGTATCAGGAACATATTTGCCAAAAAGAGTATCAAGGTTCTTGGACATTTCCTAATCTTAGCTAAATTCTTACTTAATCCAAGATTTAACATATGAACGCCATTAGTATCCAACTTCATCAGAAATATAAAGAATACCAGCACGAGAGACAGTAGCAGGAGTGGCAAAACGTAAATCACGAATTTCGAAAAGAGCTCTCATGTGAGGCTTAAGAGGAATACGCTCGTTATTGGCAAGTGTCAAAATCTTATTGTCATCCATAACAGAGTTCATAGATTCGATCCAATTAGCATCAAGATCACCATCTAGGCAAATCCATTTAGGATTGGTATCAGGCTATTCAGCTAATGAACGTAACATTTTTGAGAATAAACCATCCTTCCATTCTTTTGAAGGTAAGTTATATCCATAAAAGTCCTTTGTTGAGACGACTTTAGGATCAATATCAATTAAAGTAGTCTTCTTGTTGGTCTTATCTTAAGCCTTAGCAAGAATCTTCCAAGTAGTAGATTTACCAGCTCCAGGAGGGCCCATAACGAAGACACAGTGACGAATAGCAAGTAATTCACTAAGCTAAACAACCTTCAATACAAATTCTGGATCAGGGTCAAGCTTATTTTCAATGCAAACATCTGTAATAATTTTTTCAAAATCAAGATCTTTCTTAGGCTTAATATTGATACCAGGGAAGAGATCACCTAAAAGGCCGTGGAAGACATACAAATCTTAGAAAGCAATTTTAGGAATATTGAAATCTCTTAAAGCTCTCATAAGCAAGGCTTATTCAGCAATTTCAGGTTCAGAACGTTTGAAACCACCAGCGACGACCAAGACAGACTTAATGGCACGGAGACCCCAATCATAGTGAAGTTATTTAGAGAGTAAATCACGGCAAAGCATATAAAGGGTAACGAATTTTTTGGCAAGAATTTTAGCTTCAATAAAACCTTCAGCCATAAGCATATTTTCGCAAATTAATTCCAAATCAGGAACAACGACAGTAATAGGACGGAAAAGTGCCTTCAAACCTTCAGGCAATTCTGCACGACCTAAATAACCAGGATTCATTGTAATGAAGACACCACAAGTGGGATCTAAAGAAATTTCATCACCTTCGATAATAAAACGTTCAACATTTTGCTTAATAGCATCAGTGACAGCCTTGAACTAAACAGAGCACACAGAAAGCACTTCTGGTAATAATCTATTGAATTCATCAAAACAACCCCAACATCCTGAAGAAGCGAGACCTTTATAAATATTACCCATAGATTCATAGTTCATTTCTGATGAACAATTGAATACATAACATGCCTTAGCAAGTGCATTAGCGAGATCTTTAGTAGTTTCTGTCTTACCAGTACCTGCAGGACCAGCAGGAGCGCAACCCATCTTTAAGTGAAGAGCCTAAGTGGCTGTGACATAAATACGATCTGTCAAAGGAGTAATAACCAAACGTGGACCATTACCAAGATATTCATAATTGTAAACAAAACGAGCATCAGCAATCTTAATCTTAGCATCATTATCAACCCAATAAAATTTAAGTTATGATTACCATTAAAATTCTTCAGCCTTACGGACATGCTCATTTATCAAACGATGAACGACATCACGAGAGTGGGTATCAATAGTGATTAAACACATAATCTTTTGACGAAGGGGCTTTGACAAGTCACCTTAGACCATACCAATAAGCTCAGTTAATTATTTGATAGATTCATCTAAAAATAGCTTCATTGCATTGATATCACCGCTCTAGAGCTTTAAGAAACAATCTTCAACAGCCTTTGACCATATGATGTTGTTGACCAATAAAGTAATTTATGAAGGATCTGACTTCAACCATTCCTTACGAGTCATGGATTAGAAATTCTTGAAAGAGGAGTTGGCAACTGACTTAAGAGTTCCAATCATGGTGTCAATAACATCCTTGAGATAGCTTTCTACCTTACCCTATAGTAAACGGGGTGATGAGAAATCAACTTCTTCAGTACCAACACAAGAAATCATCTTTAAAGCAGTTGGACGACCACCAGAGCTGTCTTCCTTTAATTACAAATTATCAATAGCTTAGAAGATTTTACTCATGTGACGATTAATCTTGGCAGGAGAATTACCATTAGATAAAATATCTAACAAGTCATTAACTGAAACGAAGTAGAAACGAGGGAAAGCACGACGCTTGCTATCCAAGAATTCATTTAAAGCCTTTTCGCAAACTTTCAATTGGGCTTGAATATTTTCTAATCTCTTAAGCATACCTTCAATTGTACAGAACTTTAAACAATTCTTGATATCACAACCCTTTTGCATAATTTCTTTCATATCTTTATCAATACCAACAAATTGAGCTGATTCATTAGGTAATTCACGCTTAACTTCTTCTGATTAGATGAATAGATTTTCTAAGAAAGACCATGTCTTTTAGACTTCAAGTAATAATTAAACAACATCATAAACGCTACCCAAATCATACTTCCATTTTTCAACTTCCTTTTCGAAGTAAGCTACATACTTACTTAAAAGCATATTGTTAATTTGTAATTGATGGTCTTCTAAAGTTTCAAAGTTTTCTTCGCTCATCTTCAAAGTGTGAATATCGGTGTTCTTATGTTGAACAAGTTCAAATTCAATATCTCTCCAGAAATCAATAATCTTCTTTAATGCTTTTTCCATTTTTAATTCTTGCTTAGCTTAATCAGTAATTTCTTCAATACCATCTTTATAATCGAACAATTTCAAATCCCAAATGATTTCAAGCATAAGTTCTTAGCTGACATCGAATTCCTTCTTAACTAAGTCCTTAAGCTTTTTCCAGTGACGGCCATCTTCTGAGTTCATAGAAGGATCTTTAAGTTCACCGAGAAGAGGTAAGAAAGTGGCCCACTTCTTAAGTTCTTCAGTTATTCCAATAAATGCATTAGATCTCTTATCGATACCACGCAAATCTGTAAGCGCTTTTCTGAGCTTTTTGATTTCATCTTCCATATCCATAGAGTTGATTGAGCCCCACTTCATTTTTTTATATTCATCCATGGTTTTTTCAGAAATTTCAATTCTGACCCACAACTTTTCAACAGAGCTGACATCAGTACGGATTTATTCCATCAATTTCTTGCTTCCGATAACTGCATCAGGGAATTCAAACATACGGGCGAAATCTTCATATTGGTTGAGTTGAACTTCGAATTCGTCAACCTTTTACTTAACTTCACCAATTCTCTTAAAAGACTCTGAAACTCCAGTCTTATAGATGAAGAAACTTTCTTTCTTTAAGCTGTTAGCATATTCTTTAAGGGTAATTTCTTCGAATTTCTTAATATTTTCCTTTGTTTTATCTGATTCAGTTTTAACTGGATTTTGGATATCTTTTTTGACTGCTTGAGCCATTTTAGCAAGATTTTTCCATTCTTCTTGTAATTTCTTACATTTTTTGATATCAGAATCCTTACCAAAATCTTTTTTCTTTAGGAAATTGAGCATTTCTTCAACTGTATCAAGAGTAAGGACATCATCGTCATTCTTTACACGAACTTTTTCCAAATTAATCATAACGTTGATAAGCTCAGAAACATTTTCTCTAATATTCTTATTTCTGATTTCAATATTTTCTTTGGTGTTTTCAATAAATTCTTAGATGTCTTTGAGTTACTTAGAGATATAATTCATGACAGCAGAACCAGTCAAGTCATTATTGTTAGGCTTAGATCCTTTGACGAATCCACATCTGAAAGGATTACCTCTGATAGAATGAAGTTCATTATTCTCATCCTTGAATTTAATATCAATTTCTAAAACAGCTTCCTCTTCACTCTTTATTTAAAAATATTTTTTATTAGTTAATTAAAATAAAAAAATTGATTTTATTATTTACAGTAAATTGTATGAAGTAAGAACCATCATCATTATCAACTATATTGAAGGGAACAAGAGATGGATCTACAGCTTCACCTTGCTCTTCTTCAGCAGCTTTTTCTGCAGCAGCTTTTTCAGCAGCAGCCTTTTCAGCTTCTTTCTTTTTTTTATTTTCTTCTTCATCTTCACCTTCTTCTTCTTCATCTTCCTTGATAGTGTTTTTAGTATTTGCCTTATCACCTTCTTTAACTTCTTCTTCCTTTTTAATTTTAGCAGGATTGCGAATAGTAACAACAAATTCATCAGAGCCAGATTCACGATTTTAATCATTCTTATTACGAGCCTAGATGACAATAGTTGTTTGAACACCAATTAAGTTCTCTGTAAGAAGACCAGGACCATAAGCAATAGTTTTGTCAGCCTTTGTATTCAAATAATAAGTAAAAGCACTCTTTGTGATAGTATAATCACCCTTGTTCATGCAAACAGTTACTTCTACAGATCTTGGATAGTCGAAGGTAGGAGTTTCACAAGAAATTTCTTTCTCATTAACAAAAGTACCATTAACTTCCTTTTCTAACTTACCGCCTGAAAATTTAACTGAAATATTTTAAGTATCCTTAAAGCCATCACCTTCAATAAGAACTTTAGTTTTACCAGTGAGTGGTCCTAAAGCTGGCTTAATACTGAAAATAGCATAAGGAGGACCAGTAATTGTTGAAACATTCAAAGCCCATAAGTCATTCAACCAGTTGTTGGCCCAACCACCGAAAACTATAGCTCTAGATTCTCCAGAATCATAGAAAATAGAAGCACTTTCTCTTGGTCTTGGTTTGCAGACAGCCTATTAAGTTAAAAAGAATAAATTTAGCATAAACCAATATTTAAAATAGATTTCTTACTTTTGAAGTTTCATCAGCTTCCAAATTAATGGAACTCCAGCTGAGAGTGTCTATATCTAAAACAAAAGAGTCATCAACAAAACGAGAATTAGTTCTATTACCACCTTCTTCAAATGAACCAACGCTACCACCGAAGATAAAATACTTCCATGAAGGAATGGAGGGAGCCATGATACCTGAAAGATTCCATTTAGGAATTTCATGAGCAATTTCGGGATCAACCCATTCATCTTTTTCAATATCATAAATCATAATATTTGAATATTATGAAGTAAAACTCCAACCACCGAAAATCATTAACTAAGGCTTGTTAGCCATCATAGCAGCAGAGTGACCACCTCTTGGATCAGGAGGATTACCCTTAGGTTCAAGTCTAGTCCATTCAAAGTTTTCAGTTTCTAGAACATATAAGTCATTAAAAGCAAGTCTTTAATAATTAATACCACCATGTCCACCAAAAATATAAACCTTTCCTTCAAAGAAAGTTGCACTATGACCATATCTAGGCTAAGGTGCACCAATTTTTGATTCAGCATTTTTTGGTTCTCCTCCGCTAATTTAGTTAGCAGGCTTACTCCATTAATATGAAGCTTTTTTAATAAATATTATTTTTTAATAAACATTAAAAATAAATATTTATTAGAGAAAATTGAAAATTTGTTTAATTCAAATTAAAAAAAATTTTAAAGCCATTTTTAACATTCGTTGCTAATCAATAAATATTAATTCAAATTAATAATAAATTATTCAGCTTTAATTAAAATTGGAGGTTTTATTTTTATTGTTATAATTAAATTAGATTCGTTTTGAAACAATTATTGGAATCTTAAAATTTTCATTCATTATTGAATGAAAACACTTTAAGATATCAATTAAATTCAACAAGAAAAAGAAAAAACAATATTTATTTGTTTATTCCTCATTTTTTTAAAATTGCAAATTTCCAACTAAAACTCAAATAAAATGTCAAACCGATTTAAATTAATCAAAAAAATTACTTGTCTTGAGGATGTATGTGTCATTAAAACGCAAATTAGAAGTGTAACTACCACCAAAAACTAACATTTTATCAGCCGAAATAGCGCAAGATGCATGATAACATCTGGGCAAAGGTACATCACCTTAGCATGCAATTTAACGCCATTCGCAGTTATTTTAAGTTAACTTCAAGGTAAATACTTAGTTATTGGGAGCTATTTTACCGTCCTTGTAGTTATTCTTGTCATTGTCTAAACCACCGAACATGATATGAGTCTTACCTACAGTTATGATGGTATGACCAGATCTAGCGGTTGGCTATGTTGTACCAGTTTATTTTAATTATGTCCAAACGAGAGGCTAAGGCTATAACAAATATAAAAAAAATTAATTTTCTCTTTTAATAGCTTTCAGTTAAAGTTACCATTTTTTCTTCTTATCACTTAGCTTATGATTTCCTTTACTTTTCTTTTCCTTTCGCGCGATTAGACTATTTAAAATGTTTACTTCGTCTTTCTTTGATTATGAAAAGAAAAAAATATATATTGTATTTTTATTTAATATTTAATTTTATTGAAGGTCTATTTATTTTTATTAAACAAGCAAAACAAAACCTTCCACTTTTTAAAAGATTTAAATTTTTCATCACAGTTTTCTAAAAGCAATTAATTAATATCTAAGACAACAAATATATTTCTTCTATTTTTTACAAATTAAATTTTCATTCATTTTTATTTGCACTTTTCTTCCTCCTATCCACATTACCAATTTTCATTTTTCATGCAAATAGGAGATATTAATAAATAATTATATACAATTTTCAGAAGTTTTATTTTTATATATTTAAATATTTTTTAATTTAATAAGTATACAATTTTATTAATGCAATAATAAACGATTATTAAATTTACATAAAACTATTATTATTATCCTCTATATGTTATATAGAAAAAAATATAATTAGAATTTATCATATTATTATTTAATTAATTATAAAATTAAAAAATTAATATTTTTACCTTACTCATATCACTAAATTCCTCATATTCTTTTGGCTCTAAATCAAAGTTTAATTTTTATAATAAGTTGAATAGAGAAAATTAGTACTTAATAAATATTGCTTCTTTTTCTGATCTAAAAATAACTTAAACAAATAATTTAACATTTATTACTATAATTTTTTTATTTCAAATTATTTTCTTGAATAAATAATAAATATGTACAAATTTTATAAATTAATAAGGATTAAATAATTTCATTTAAATAATCTTAAGTTTCTAATATATATTTTGTATTTTTTAAAAGTTTTGGATTTAAGATTAAAATGTCTGATCAAGAACTATTTGCTTTATAAAAATTTAAAAATAAAATCGTGAATTAATTAATGATTAATGAATTATGATCACAAATTCTTTCAATTAATTTTTCACTCTTTTATTCTACTTCATGTAAAAGCATTAAGATACTTAATATATTATATATATATATCTTAAAATAATTATCAAACTTAATTTTTTTAATATTTTGGAAAATAATTTAATATTTGAGGAAAAAGAGAAAACTATTTTAACTTTCAAATACTTATTTTCGGTTTAAAAACTAATTCAAAAATTATTATTACATGATTTTAATTAAAATAATTAATTTTGGTTGTCCATTTTTACTCATTATTAAAATTAGTAAATTCATTTGATTTTTAGGTTGTTGTTTTCAAAAAGCTTATAATTAACTTTAGTTTAATAAATTAAGATAATTATTTGTCTATTTATTTATCTATTGTTTTGTTTATTTAAAATAATTTTTTTTGTAAATATCTAATTTTATGTAATAGTTAATCAAAATAAAAACACATTAACAAAAAATAAATTTATCATCTTTTAAATTGTAAAATAATATTTAAAAAATACTAGAACTATTTGTGAAATTTATTTTGAATAAAAGTGCTTATCTATATTTGTATAATCAATCATAGGAATTAATTATAAGTTATAAGACTTAATATTAATTTTAATAAATTGTAATTACGAATTGTAATTTGTATATTTAATACTGTTTAAAGCAAAAAATGGATTAATTGCACTCATACAAATATAATAAAGACTACAATGGAATATAATAATTTCGCAGGAGTTTGCTAATGAAAAATTTAGAACTACAATAAAGTCCATATAGAGCTAAGAAATCTAATAACTTTGAAAGGCAATAATCTTCAATTTAATTGCAAACTTTAAGCAACTTGGATTAATTAAAAGATGTAAGTAACGGTTTTATAAACAATCCACAGTTTAATAATGGAGAAGTAGAAGAAAAAACTTAATAGATTTAGAGCTAGTAAAATCAAAATATCTCAAAGCAAATTCATTAAAAGCGCTTTTTACCTTTTATTTAGGAAAGAGATAGTATAGGAAGACTCATTTCAAAGGTTTTAATTTATTTATTAATGAAAAGGATTGATTTCTATTATTTGTTTAATCTAAAATGATTCAATTTAAATAAAAAATAATTTATTATTAGAGCATAATGTTAGGTCCAGGAGATGGAAGCTAGTCAGAAAAACTAAGACATGAATCTTATAAATATCTATTAAAAAAATCAATAAATGAAAATATAAGTAAAAGTCCCAAGCAAAAAGGAAACAAGTAATAAATGGGACTTCTAGTAAATTAACTATTTTAAAAAAAAAATATATCTATTTCTTAACCTTAAAGTTCAAATAATCTTCAAGATTAGTCTCCTATAAATTTTTAAAAAGGATTTACAATAAATTAGGATAAAATAAAAGGATATTGCAATGTGATAGATAAAGTATCTCCTTTGTCTAAATAAATAGCAACTAAAAGAGGTTCTTTATAAAATGGTAATACTATAGATATTAGCTAAATAGCAAGCAAATAATCTATAAGTAGTCAACCAAATACTCACAAAAGACATTCGAGTGAGTTAAATCTTGCTTCTATGATTTTTAGAAATTTAAGTATCAATAATAATTCTTAACAGAAGTACCTTTCACATTTGTAATATAATTATTAATAGTAGAACTATGAAAGGAAACATTAAAAATAATAATTAGAAAACGACTTTTCTGCAATTGAAATTACATAAATATAAGATAAAAGTTAAGCTGATTAAAAATCATTAACCCCTATGAATAATTCAAGTATATTGAGTGAACTTAAAAACCATTTTAAAGATAAAAAAAATAATAATTAAATTTGTTAATCTCTAGACCGATAAGATAAATCGTAATAAAATACATCTAAATCATTATTAAAATTGTAAAACTCAGATAATGGTTAGTCTGTTATAAATCTAAGCAAATATAAATTTATTAAAGTTGACCCTAAAATACATATGAAAAAATAGATAACACAATAAAAGGCTAAATAACAAATTAATATGCACTCTAATTACTTCTTTAATGGAAATAAGCAACCTTTACATAATAACCATAGCTAATCAAATAAAATGAATCAATTTTAAAAGGAAAATGAAGAAAATTTTACAGAACTTTTTAAAGGGGTAAAAGTTTCATAGCAATATATAGACAGATTTGTAAAAAATGAACTGTCTTATTTTGAAAACATTTAAAAAAATGATGAGGAAAAAATAGCAAACTTTGAGTAAGAAAGTGTAACGAAATTTGTTAGTGGTATTAATATTCTTAAAAATAGAGCTAGAAAATTAAAAAAGAATATTAATCAGATGTCAGAAAACGCTATGAATAATTTAAATGAAATTGATTCATAATACAATTATAAATATAGTATACCAATTCAGTTTTGAATTTTCATTTTTATCAGTTGTTATCAGCCATTAATTTGGTAATTTTTTATTTTTTTGTCAAAAATGTAATACCTATTAATTTATTTATTAAGTAAACTAAATTATTTGAGTGGCTGAAAATTGAATATTTATTAATTCTTCAGCTGAAATTAAAAAGTTAATAAAAATTTCTTTCTAATTATTGATCTTTATTTTAACTTAATAATAATATAAATTTTGATGTGAATTTCACTTTACAAAGTAACTACACAAAAAATAACGTATCAACTTATATGATTTTTTTGTAGCTATTTTTACTAAATTTCAAAATTCACATCAGTACCATATCATGATACAAACCCCTAAAACGGCTAATAGAGCTCCATAAATGTATCTCATTTTTAATTATTCTCCTTTGAAATAGGTAAAAACAATGCCAAAAATTGGAGTGGTTGATATGATAGTTTAGGATATTTCTGGTTTTGTAAACATCAAAGATACCTATTGAGACCAAATACCCAGAATAGGTCCTATCAAAATACCTAAAAAGAATATTTTATTATCTTAGTATGATAAAAATGGCCAATGAAATTTCTCATTGCTTTTGAGTAAAATAATTAGAGCAACGCATAGAAGACCAGCTAATAGTCTTAATAATGCACTCTATAAAGGATTTAATGAACCTGAGTGAGCAGCATCATGAGATAGAACCATGCTTAAACCCCAGCAAAAGGTATAACCAACTCCATTCAACAATCCTACAAATTCTTTTTGCATATTATAGAAAGGAGAAATAAGAAAATCTTTTAAACTGCTTAGAATTCCTCTTAATTTGCTTTAATATTTTACTTTAGGCTCTTCATCGTTAGTTGTTTATTAGCTTAGTGAAATTAATGGTAATTCATTCATGTTTTATTCCTAAATTATTAATTCTGTTTGAAATTACTCTGCTTAATTATTCTCTTCATTTTTAAAAACTAAGTAAACACCTGACATTGTAATAACTATTCCAATCCATCCTCCAATAGAAAGGGTTTTTCCATAATATACCCATGAAATAAAACCTGTAAAGGGAGGTGCCATAGTTTCCAATAGAATAGTCTTTCTTGCACCAATACACCCTAAAGTTTTAAAGTAAAAAATATCACCTAAACCAATTCCACTAATCCCAGATATTATTAGCTTCAAGTAAACGTAAAATTCGTCTTACGGTAAAATGGAGTCACAAAAGTTAAAAACAACTATGTAAGTAAAAGCTGCAGAGACTAACATTCTCAAAAAGTTTAATATTACAGGAGAAGTAGTTTTAGCAATATCTGATAGAATAGTTGCGGATGCTGCATAGCTTATAGCTGAATATAAAGCAGTCAGCTCACCTGTTAGTACCATAATATTCTATTTAAGATTTATATTTCACTTACTTTTATTGCTTATTTTTAAAAGATATCAACCAATTATTGAAGAAAGATTTAAAATTTAATCAACTTTTAAAAAAATACATCAATAGAGTCTAATTATTTTCAATTAAGTATACTTAATTTTACTTTTATTTAAATCGGAATTGAAAAAAAATAATATTTCATTTATATTGCTTTCATGTAATTTAGTGATCAAGTTCTGTTTTTTAACATTGATTACAGCTGTAAGTAAATGAACTTAGATACTTAGATTTTTAAATGCATTTATTTAGAAAAAAAAACAATTAAATTATGTAAAAAGGATTCCAAATTAATCTACTATTTATTTAAATATTAGATTCATGGCTAATATAGACATGCAAGTATTGTAAAATTTCACATATAAAAGCACTTATTTGTAATTTCTAAAAAATTTTTAATAAAGATAAGGAGTTTTTATTTTAAGTATTTAAATATTAAAATATAATTCATAAACTGTTTTTTAAGGTATTTAAATTATAGTATATTATGATTATTATTTGATTTTCTGGCTTAAATTAAATAAATCCCTTATTAATTTTAAAAATTAGGAATAGTTGGGTATATGATACTTTAGTCTTTATGGTATTATTAAAAAGTTATTTTATATTTTAATAATTCTTACTCTAGTTCTTCACTCAAATAACAAGATATTTTATTGCATAATAAACTTTTTTGTTTAAAATAGTTAAGTAGTCTATCATTTTTTTAATTTAGATATATTTTAATAATTATACTTAAAAAAGTAAAAATATATATTATTTTTTTGTTAAATTGGTTTATCTTAAATTTTTTATTTAATTTAAAAAAGAATATTAAATAAATTGTTAAATCAAATAAAATATTTAATTTTTAAATGATTATATTACTAATTAAACTTACATAAAATTATGACAGTTTTATGCTTAAAAAAGTAAAATCATTATCTATTTTTCTGTTAAAAATTAATTTTAATATTAGAAATTAAATTTTAAATCAAAGCATAACGTTTAATTTTAAAATAATATAACTATAAATTACCAAAGAAAAACAATATAAAATCCTTAAGATATAAAATAAAATTTTAAACTAAAATTATCAAATATCTCATATATATGTTATAGCAGAGGCATAGCTCACTGAACTGTCATCTTCATCAACTACTTAACTTGATTAAGCATATTAAACAAATTTTGTCTTTAAAGTTTTAGAAAGAGCACTCTATTCAATTATCTAATAAAGTTAAAAAATAAATGAGTGAGTAATAGCATTTTTGAAAATTTGGTTATACATGCAATAATATTCCAATTCCTCGCCTTCCACATATAGTATTTGAGGTCTCATTTAGATATTAAGCAAATTTTCTTTTTTATTTTTATAAATAAAATATTTTTCTAGCTAAATTAAATCTAAAATACTTAGAACTGTGAGATTCAATTGAATCCATTCCTTCCTTATCTAATTTTTATATGGATTGATATATTTTTCCTGCTTGAGGGTCATGATATTAATAGTTGAACCTGTTAAATATATTTATTTCTAAGCACTAAATTTGTTTATTTCAATTAATCATACCTTTCTCCCCAATGACAAAAGTCGCTTGAGATTATAAATAAAGTCTTTTCATCATCAAAGTATTTACTTAATATACCTCCATATTTCTGTTCTAAATCATAAGATGTTTATCCGACCATAATAGGTACTATTGTGAATGGTTTACTATAAAAATTCTTAAAAAAATGAAACAAATCTTAATGAAATACTCTCCCATAATTTTTTTGATGTAAGGCAAGTGCATTTCTAAACTATGTTCCGCTTCTTCTGTTTATTTATCTGTTTGTACAAAAGAGCCTGTCTTTATCAGTTCCTAAATTACTTAAAAAAATAATAATAACAATAATAATATTGCCAAAATTAAAACTTACCATCTGTATCAACTTATATCTATCCAAATGGAGTATCTAAACTATTGCATGAAGACAATCCACATCCTTAAAATCTTTATCTATGCGATGGTCCAAGAAGAAAAATTCTTTAACTATAAATATTATGTTTTTATTTAATTTTATAAATTTTATTCAATATTTACTGTTCTTAAGGATTTATGTACTTATAAGACCATGCTTGAGTTGGTCCACTATACCTATATCCTGCATGGCTTTAATTTAATAATAATAATTTTAGTTTAATATGATAATCCATTTATATTATATTTATACGGTCCTATCATAGCTTTGATCTTTTAGATTGGAGAGATTTACAGTTAAGCATTTTATAAATAATTATTTAATTCTTAATTCAACTTAGCTTCTATTAAAACATAATGAGTAATGAAAACATAATAAATTGAATTATTTACGATTTCCCTCATACCATGATCCTGCAAATGCAGCTTTCCTTGTTTATTATTTAGAGTTCATCTTTTTTCCAAATTAAAATAATGTTATAATAGTATTATTTATGTATTCGGAAGTATTTAATTTTTTAATTAAGTTAATTTGTTTTTTTTAATGTAAATATATAAATATATAATTAGATATCAGAAATGTAAAAAGTGTTTTCTTAAAAAATTTTTGATCAAATATATAAGTTTTAGAAAAAAATATCTATATAGTTTATTCATTTATCTAAAAGACATTAATTGTTGATTGAAATTGAAATAGTAAAATAATTTATTTTAACATAATAAATAAAGAATTTTCAAAACCAAATAATGATAGCTACTCCTAATACAGCTATAAAAGATCCAATATAGTATTCTAATTTCATTTCTTCTCCTTTATATTTACTAATAAATAAACCAAATACTGGGGTTGTTGCAAGAAGTGTTTATACTACTTCAGGACGAGTGTATATTAGCGAAAATTGCTAAGACCAAATTCCTATAATTGGACCTATCAAGATACTAATAAAAAAAATTCGATTATCTTATTAAGATTTAATAGGCCAAATTATATTTTAGCCTTTTATTTTCACTATAATAACGATGCATAAAATTCCTGCTGCTAATCTTATAAATGTGCTGTTAATAGAGTCAAAATATCCTGAAATCATAGCATCATGTGAGAGAACCATGCCTAATGCTTAACAAAAATTAGCAGCTATTCCAAAACTTAAACCCATATATAATTTAGAGTTTATAGATTATTCTTTAATTTATTAGCAATTATTATTGCTTTAAATTTATTAAAAATTATTTAACTCCATTTCATTTTTAACTTAATCTTCTAAATATTACTAATTTTATTATAATATTGGTAAATCTAATTTATTTTATCCCTTTTTTTAACTGTATTCTGCATTTACAACTATGTATATTCCATATATAGTTAAGGATACTCCAATCCATCCTATTAAAGAAAGAGTTGAGTCAAGATAAAAATATGATATTAAACCTGTAAACGGAGGAGCAAGAGTTTCTAATAAAATAGCTTTTCTTGCCCCTAAGTAGTATAAAGTGTAAAGATACAAGGCATCTGCAAGTGTAACTCCTGAAATACCAGAAATAATTAAATATCCATATAATTTAAGATCTGCATCAGGAAAAACATTTTAGCTGAATATTAGCATAACTAAAAATGATAGAATCATTGAGATGGTATTTCTAATTAAACATACTAACATAGGAGACGATTTGGTGACTATTGAAGAAACTAAATGTGATTATATTGAATAGCTCATAGCTGCTACTAAGCCTGCTACCTCTCCTAAAACCATTAATTTTATTTGTATTTTAAAAGTCAATTTTCTTATTTATTATTCAAAACATAAATGAGATATTTCAAAACTAACTAAGATATAATGCTAAGTAAAATTAATTTTAGGATTTCAAATTGGCGATTCTTGAAAAAATTAATTTGATAGTTAAAACTTAAATTTCTAAAGCTGTTTATTTATTTATTTATCTATCTACTATTTTTAAAAATATTTTAGAAAATCAATTAAATTAAATTTGTTGAAAATAAAAAATCTTTTGTTTAAAAAAATTAAATTTAGAGTAGAAATAATTAAAGTAATTTTAATTGATTATATTTTTAAATAAAAATTTATTTAAAATTAATTTTAAAGAGGAACAATATTTAAGGTATGATTTTATTTTCTTAAAAAATAATTTTTAATTAGGTAAATCAATTTATGAATTAGATTTGTATTAGAGTTATTTATCTTTTTTTTTCATAATAAATTAGCTTATTAAAATAAAATTTGGTTAAATGATATAAATATAAAATTGAGATTAACTCAACTTCTAATAAAAAATATAAAAGAAATTAATTAAGATTTTTAAATAAGATTAGGCCGATTTTATAAATTATTTGAAAAAGTATTTTTTAATTCAGGATGATCGATTTATTTATTTATACTTCTAGTATCTTATCTTAGATTTAATTTGATTTTTCAGCACCAGACAATAACTCCTACTCCAATAAAAGCAATAATAGAACCGAAATACTATTTATTAGAAATGTTTTCTCCTCTAAATTTGCCATATAAAAGACCAAAGATAGTAGATGTTGCTAAAAGTGTCTATGATATTTCAGGACGAGTGTAAACAAGTGATAACTACTAGAAGTAAATACAAATCAAAGTACTTATTAAAACTACTGCTAACAATGATGAAGTTTCTGAAACAGAAAGCTTTGGAATAGTGAAAGTTTCTTTTTTCCAAAATTTAAGCATAGGTATTAGCATAAAAACTGCTGCAAGTAATCTAATAAATGTAGCTAATAAAGTATCAAACTCTCCATATTAAAGGGCAGCAGAAGATAAAACCATACCCAAGCTCTAGCAAAACATAGCTGCCATAGCATTAAGAACTCCTTGATTGAAAATAAACTATTTAACTTCTTCTACAAGCTTTTTCACTTGCATAGTAAGATTTTATTACTAATTTGTCTAATTATTAGGTTTTTATTATAATAAAGGTACATTCTTAGAATGAAAACTTTCTAATTCATTTGGTAGAGATGAAGTTGAGTTAGTCTCATCTTTTTGTTCATTGATTACAATATATAAACCATAAATAATAGCAGCTATTCCAATCCACCCAAATATGCTTATAGTTGTACCAAAATAAATAAATGCAATAAGTCCAGTAAAAGGAGGAGCCAGAGTCTCCATCAAAAGTGTTTTTCTTGCTCCAAGAGACTATAAAGCATTTAAATAGAATGTATCACCTATTGCAATTCCGCAAAGACCAGATATTGCAAGATATGCATATGGGTTAAAAGACTCCGCAGGTAACTCAATTTGAAGCAAAAATAAAAGCAATAGGATGACAATAGAGGTTACGAAGCATTTAATAAAATTGAACATCATTGGGGAAAATACTTCCATTTTTGAAGCAAAAGCAAAGTTACAAGCTGCCCATATTCCAGCACATAACAATGCGTAGAACTCTCCTAATAACTGCATTTTTAAATATTTATTTGATATATTATTGTTTGGTTATTTAATCAATTAATATTTTACAATTTTTATTATGATTTCTAAAAAATTTTGATATAATTTGTAATTAATTATTTAATCCTTTAGAAAAGTTAAATCTAAATGAGTGGATATTCATGGTAATTTTCGCGAATTAGGTTTTATTTTTTTGATAGAAATATGCAAATGGATTATCATTTTTTCTAAATTTAATAATCCTTTAAATTATAAAGATAAAAAGTATGTAAGATAGATAGATTAATTACACTTTTTATTTTATATTTATGAATGTATTTTCCTGAATGTGATAGTTAGTTAATAAATATACTGGCTAAATAGATACATAATTTATAAAAATAAATACAATAAAATATTACAATTTTATTTAAATAGTTTGTAATCAAACAAATGGAAAGTTATTAATTTAAAATTTATAAATAATTTTACTTATTTCTTTTGACTCGATTTTGTAAATGATTGATTAATATCATATTAATTATTAAGTTGAAATGTTTTTTATTTTTTTGTTAGTAAATATTTTTGGAAGAGACAATATATCTCTTTTCTTTTTATCATACATATAAGTGATAATAGATACTATGACTAAACAAATTAATGTAGAGAAAAGAAAAAAAAGAAGATGATTGAAGTGTTAGTCATTTTCACCTAGGGCAAACCCTCCTATTAATGAGTAAGTAAATGTTCCTTTATAATTTTAACAAATATAATTAGATTATTAAATAAATAAATTTATTTATTTATTTATTATTTACCTGCATTTTTAGCTGCATAAGATATTCCAAACGCTGTACCAAGATAATTAGGATCAACTATTAGAGGTATACTAGGGAAAATATATGCATTTCCAATACTTATAGCTGTTCCAAATAAAACTAAAAATATGTAAACTATTGGCTTCATATCTTCATTTCTAGAAGGAGCAACAAGTACAAGTAAAAAAGAAAATACACACATTACACTAAGTATGATCATAACTTGAGCTCTATTTCCATATTTATCTGAAATAAACCCAAACAAGGGTGAACTCATTCCAACAAAAAATAAAATTGATAAAGAAGAACTAGCTTCTGTCTACTCAAATTGAAACTTGTTTATAAGCACAGATTATCCATAATTTTAAAAGGAGTAAAAACTTCCCCATATCATAAAAATCTATAAGCAAATTAACCAAAACAAGCCATCAAATTACTTGATGTCTTTTAATTAAAATTAGTGTTTTTTAGATATAATAACTATATTTTCTTCAATTAAACAAGGGCAATCATACTATTCAGATTTTTTATCCATAATAATAATAAGTACTGTTGCTAAAAGACTTAATACGACAAATCCAAAACCAACCATAAGAGGAAGGAGCAAACTATTGTTTTTTTCATAAAGGTATGGATATCCTATACCCGATAAACTGCTTGAAAGCTTTATCATAAAAGAACAAATAGCAAGAGCTAGAGCAAGATTAGAAGATTTAAACCATTTTGAAACAATTGTGCCTAATTTTTAACAGAAAAATTAGTCTTATATAAATTAATAACAAAGTAAATTAAATTTATGTTTTAAATAAATTTTATTTGTAAATATCAATTGAAGTATTATTGGTGGGTGAAACAAAGTTGCTTTCATAAATTAAAGGATAAGTATCATTTAACGATTATTTTTTTTTGAAAGCTAATATTTAACAAAATACTTCAAAAATTAGGAAACAAATAATAAATTATTCCTTTATCTGATTTTAATTTTTAGTATTTCTGATAAGAGATTGAGAATTGAGAAGTAAATTTTATATCATTTTAATAGGTAGGTAATAAAAAATTACACATTTTATGCTTTTATTGTATAAACATTAAAATATGAATGCGATTAATAATTAAACCATACTTTAGCATAGATGAGTGTTTTCTGTACCTACTTAGTGTAATATTTTTCCTATAAGAATTAATGCAAAGCTCTTAGGAATTATAGAAATAACTATAAAAAAGAACCCTAAAAACATTACAAAACAGCAAATAAATGTTCCTCTCCTAATACCAATAATATCAACTAGAGGCCCTATTAATATAGGAACAATTATATTTGGAAAATGAGGCACTGTAACTATTGTAGAATATTAATTATTAGTAAAATTCATTGACTCTAGAAATTAATTCTTTATAAATCCCTAAAAGAGACAATTATAATACCCGCCTATCATAATAAGAGAAGCTGCAATTAAAAAATAATTTTTATATTATTAAATAAAACTATTTTTTGGAGTATTATCAACTGATAAAAGAGAATCAGTTGATTATTATATTTCTGTATTATAATCCGATTAGCTTTCAACTTAAAGGTTTATTGTATCTTATACTTTTTTGTAATTCATCTTGTACTTATAATTCTCTTTGTATAACCAATCTTTAATCAAATACTATTTCTAAAATTAAAATTTTTGATAATTAATAATTTAATTAATTTATATATTACTGATATTTACTTTTTATCTAATTATTTTTTTGACATATATATAATTTAAAACTATTTTACTATTTCTTAAAATCTTATTAGTTTATTTTTAAATATAATTTTGAATAAACTATTCTAGTAAAAAATTCTCATACTGCAACTATTCTAAGAAATATTTAATTTTTAAAGTTTTTAAAAATTCTAATTTATTTACCTAAAAAGTGTAAAATTAGCTTAAAATCATAAAAATTATATTTTAATTAAAGGATTAGCAATAATTAATAAAACTTTCAGTATAAATTATTTCTATATTAATATTTTTAACAAAAGTAGTTATTTATTTTAAGTATCAAATATCATTTGTTAATGTAGTTTTTAAAGAGTAAATTATTGTTCACTAATATTTCTTTATAAAGGTATTTTTTTGAAGTTCTTTTCATAATTTTAATTAAATTAAAAAGCTTTTTAACTTCTTTAAAATTAAGATAAGAATTCAAGAATTGATTGAATACAAAGAAGATTAATTAATCAAAATATATTTTATTTAAAAACTTAAATTTAATTATTAACTTTTTTATTCCAGCTAACAAAATTTTAATATATGAATATTTAACAATATAAATGAATAAATTAACATAAAATTTACCACATTAATTTTCATATATTTGCATTAAATTATATGTATATTTAATTTCTATTTATTTAGCTTAAAATAATTAAAAAAAAACATAATTAGTAAGCAATTTTAATAATAAAAACGTTAAAATTTTAATCATTTTTAATAAAATATAAATAGTTAATATGATAACTTAAATATTATAAAAAATAAACTAAATATAAATTTAATAAATATAAGTATTTCTATTTAAATTTTTTATACTATTATTATCTTGAACATCTATATGTCGTAAAATATCGTTTTTGTTTTTTGGATTGGTTTAAGAATTTATTTTTGAAGATTAAGTTTTAATATTTAAAATAGATGCTTAACTAAATACCTAATTTTCCTGAAATAAATTTCAATAATAATTGTAAAGCAAAACAAAAATGGGAAGATAATAAGGTATTCAAATTATCTTATATCAAAGGAAAATGCTTTTAAAGATGGCATATTAAAAAGACACAACTTTTGTAAATAATTAATCTAAATAATAATTTAAATTAATTTTTACTTTTTAATTAATGTATTTGAAAATGAGTAAGCAAAAAATCAGATGAAAGAAAAAATATTAATTTTAAATAGAGTAAGTAAATATTGTATATGAGCAAATTTACATAATTTGATGTAAAAATGATTAAAGATTTAAGAAGAGGAAATATTAAAAGATTAAATCAGTAATTAAATATTTAAATAGCTAAGCAAATAAGATTTAGAAAAATTAAATATCTTGTAAGATAAATATATAAGAAAACAACTATTGATAATGTGAATTTCTAATAACTTATTTGTGAGTTAGTTAGTTAATTAGTAATATCTAAATATAAAAAGTTAAAGATTTATCAAAATTATAAAATTTTCTTCTCCTAATTTTAATATGTGAAAGAGCTAGTTATTTAGTATCTTTTAATTTATTTATACTTGAATTTTCTTATTGATTGAATAATTGTATATTTTTTTAAGATTACTAACTAATTTTTAAAGAGTGTAAAATTGAAATTTAAATAAGAAGGACTAAAAACATTTTCATTTATGAAACTAAAATAAATTTGTTATGTTAATAAAATTTGTTTATACAAAAGAAAATAGTACACAGAAAAATGTAAGTTTACAACAATAACTTAACTTGGAATCATAAAGAACTTCTATAAAATGGATAGGCTACTACACTTGCTGCTATTAGACTAGCAATTGATAGGCAAATTATTTTTTTATTTGAGTTCTTCTGTAATTCTTAAGGTGTTTAGTAAGTGAATTATTAGACCCGAGATTGCTAATGAATTCTCCTTGAAATTAAATTAATAATCCAACCTAAATTATAGTTTTATTCAAAAACAAGATTATAGTGCTCACTTAATTTAATCAATTTTGATATTTAATTTAGATCAGGCGCATCTGGTCCTCCTATATAACTTTTTTAAATTAAAGATAAAATATAGACCATAAAATGAAATGTAAGTCCCCATAACACGTTATCCATACCAATTTCTATTGAACAAAATTCTCCATATTTAAAGTTAAGTGAAGCTGTTTTTGCCTAGCCTCTCATAAATTTGGGTAATAGATTTACATTAAAAGAGCCTTAAAACTTGTAAATCTATATGGATGACTATTTTATATTAAAGAAGAGATCCATATTGATCCACTTTACATCTCTAACTTCACTTTCTTATTTGATAAATTCTATTTTTAAGTAGAAGAGTAAAACACATATAAACAAAAAATAGTTATTTTAAAGTAAAAATTTGTTTTAAAATGTAGAATTTACGAGTTTCTTTTTCCAAAGATGTATACAAGAAGATATTAAGGCTAGTGTATAAATTTTCCCCACTTCTCGCCTTTCTCGCATAGAAATTTTTTGGCAGTTTTCCTAAATAAAGGCTATTTCTATTTAATTACATCCCTATTTCTTCTTATACTTCTCTAACAGCTGATTAAAAATCTGTTTCTTATTCATCTACATGACCACCAGGTAAAGCAAGCTATCCGCTATGTATGTCTTTAGGGTCTATTTACCTTTGGATTATCACACACTAAAATTGAACTGTGTTATGCTTATCAAGGATTTATTCTAACTCTTAGTAAGATAATAAATTGCTCTAAGGATTAGAAAATTCGAAAGGTTTAATTTTATTTTAAAGGATAGTGTTTAACTCTGCGAATTTCTGATAGCTGGGGGATACACGAAGGACTAGAGCAACGCTTGACTACTTGACCTTTCCTGGAATGTTAAAATAATTTTTAAACTTATGGATCAATTATATTTCGCGGACTAAAGTCAGCAAGCATCCTTTTTCCATTTAATAAGATATTAGGAGTATTTAAATAAGAGAAGCAATAAAATAGCAAAAATAGATGCAGGAAATGATCTTTTTGTTTTTCTTGAATTCAAATGTTTTGTAATTTTTCTTTTGCGTCAATTAGCAGTCAAGTTGGTATATATTTTTTAGAATCAAATAAGTAAACTTATTATTTAATATTTCGAAAATCTCGTTTTTGATTAATAATATAAGGAGGAATGGAAATGTATTTTACGGTAGATTTTTAATAATTAAAAAAAGATCAAAAAGTTTTTAGGAAGTACAAAAAAAAAGAAAAAATAATAATATTATAAGAAAAGCATTTAATTAGGCATGAATATGGATATTGAAGATGACTTTATTGATTATCCAAAAAACTAATTAACTTTCAATATGAATTCAAATATATAGAATGGTGTATCCAATCATGACTATCATTATCATAGCATGTATTTAAATTAGAATGTTTAGAGCTAATAAGCTAGTTATAATGGACACTATTTAGGCTAGAATGTTAATTATTATGACAACGAAAATAACAATATGATAAATCCATAGTATGAAGAAAGCAATTTAATTTAACACTAGGGCGATAGCTTATATTATTAGCATCTCAATGATTATCCACAGCATATGAACTCCAATTAAAAGGAGAAGCCGCTTCAGGCTATGAGTATCCATGAACCTAATGATAGCAAGTTTAATTCTGATAAAACTATTGATTCTTAAAATTAGACTAGTAGTCCCAATAATGAAGAAAATACAAGTAAAAATGAAAAGGTAGCAAAGAAGAAGAAAAAGAAGAAATTGCGCACTCAAGTGTTAGATGTAAGCCCAAAACCTAGTCTGTATGAATACCAAGCATACCTCCTAAAGGGTAATGTACTTCTTGAATTAAATAGAAATGAAGATTCTAGAGACTATTTGCCTATCGGATTTAAGACAAATCCTTATAATGCCTGGAAACCAATACAAAGGGTTGTGGTCCATCATAATTATAATTGCATAGAAATATAAGTAGCAAATGTAATTAAGCCGTAAGAGGATTTCTCTTTCATTATTGATGTCTTAAAAAGTTATGGAGATAGTAAATATAAAGATTTATCTTTAAGTTTATCAAAATACTAAAGTATAATTAAGTAAACAAAGCTTTTAGAGTAGTAATTTGCCTCAATGTCTTTAAATCCACAAGAAATACCAAAATAAAATACTAATTAAAAACTACCTGATAAAAGTAAATAAATTGTCAATTAAGAGGAATATGAAAGGGCTTTCTTCAAATAGTTTTATGAACGTGCAATGGAGGTATTGGGATCTATGAATAAGAAAGGCGAGAATATCTTCTTCGCCTTTACAATGGGGAAATTTGATAAATTTGGTTTTTATGAAGATATGTTTAACTTTGGAGTAAATAAAAATTTTTTATTGCTGCTAGGTAGTGAAATGGACTCGATGTCCAACGCTTTCCTTAGAAATGGATGGCTCGAAATATTTGACTATTAAACAAGAATTAGTAATGCTTTTTAGTTTATAAATTTGATAAACGACTAATATGAAAAAGAAATGCAATAGTAATAAAGTTAAAGTGCTAATTTTCCAAATAGCAAATAACAATATCCTACCCAGCAATAAGCGTAATAGTAATCTAACACCATGAAAGAGACTGTATCTGAAACAGTAGATATTGTAATAAACACATTTGATTAAATAAAAGTTCCTGCTAAAATGAAAATCCATGATATAAAAATTAAAGATTTTGCCCTCAGAATTAATTTATTCGATATAAGTCCTAATATGCTGTAATAAGTACATGCTATCAGACAAAAATACATAAATGAAAAAAAATCTGTCAATTACATATAAATGTTTGATGAGAATTTTATTTATACCACAGAATCATAAAACTTCTTGTAGAAATTCTATCCCAATCATAGATCCATTTAATAAAATAAAAATAAAAATGATCCTTTTGAAGTTCTATAATCCTAAGAAGTTAGATAGTAAATAGAAGAACTTCGCTGTGGATATAGATTTTTATAATGATATGAGGAGTGAGTGAAATATTTACTAAAACTTAGGAATCTTGCAAATTTTAATTAAACTTAATTAAATCTTACTTAATTTCAAAAATAAACTTTATTAATAAATGAACGTTCTCATTTTATCTATTAAAGACACTTTATTAACTAAAAAAAATAAAAAATATCAAGTTAAAATGAATGAGAATATGTAACTCTAGTAAAATCACTAATCAAAAAACCAATTCTATCTAATTTTACACTACATTTTTATTTAGAACTAATTATATAGCTCTTTCTAATTATAGTTTATATCATTTATATATCAAAATACTGTTCAAAGTTATTAATGTCTTCTCTCTGTTTGCCTTTTCACAATTTACTATCTATACCTGATAAATAAATCTTCACTAAAAATCTCAAAAAAACTCTTTCAACTTAAATTTATTTTATTTTCTATTTAAAAATCCAGTTTATTTGATAAAAAAAATACTTTTTGTTTGATGAAAGTTTTTTTCTTAAATTCATAAAGATTCTGCTCTCTTAAACAATACTTAAATGTAAAAAGCAATTATTATCTTCTCCCTGCTTAACTTTTTAAACTTTAAAATTTACTAAATTCATGAATTACTAACTAAAACCTTAAAAAAAATCTTTCACCTTTATTTTTTAATTTCATTTTTCACTATTTTTAAAAAAATCAGTTAATTTTATAAAAATAATATAATTTGTTTTAATAGTAAAATTTTAAAATGAATAATAAATTTATTCACTTATACAATATTTAAATATAAAAACTTCCTCTACACTTATTTATTATAATTTATTATATTCTTTATGCATAAATTTTAAACTAAAATCATTAAAAAAAAATTATAAAATTGAATTTATTTTATTTTAATTTCACGTTATTTTCTCACAGTCAAATTTTATAATTCAAAATAGATTTTTTTTCATATGAATAATAGACAATATTAAATGTAGAGAATTAAAAAGAATAATTTATATTAGTTGTTTAATCAATTAATATATTAATAATATATTTTATTTTTTTTTAAAAAGATATTCTTGATTGATTTTCTAACATTTCATATAAATTTTATAAAAGAATTATCAAAAATTTTATTAATTAATTTGAAAATATTTGATTATAATAAATAAATTTAATTTATGAATTAAAATATTTTTAATAAATACTCTTATTACTCTGACTATTCAAGCCTAATCCCAATCCTAAGATTTTCGAGATTTGCTATCATTATACTATACATCTTTAAGATATATAAATTTCAAAGCAATAAGAGAATTTTTAAGTAAAATCAAGCTCAGCATGAGTCTTTATCAAAATCCTCACCAGAGCTTTTTGTAACTTTAAGATTGAGCAGTTCTTCTGCACATGTTGGATGTATACCAACACTACTATCTAATTGATGCTTAAATAGATTCATTTTAAATGCTACAGCATAGCCTTACATTACTTCACCTGCATTAGGGCCAAAATAATGCATACCTAGAATTCTATTATTATCAAATTTATCACAAATCAATTTACAATAACTTTTTCTTTTGATGATATTGCCCTGGTCATCATAAGAAAAAGTAAGTTATTCTTCTAAAGGAGTGAATCTAGAGTGATAAATTTCTACCCTATCTTTACCATATTGCTGAAGAGCTTATTCTTCATTTAACCCTACAAAGCTGTATTCTTAAGGTGTAAACAGAGTAGTAGGAATACAATTATAATCCATTTTATGTCTGTTGTAATATTTCATATTATCATTCATTTTTAAACCAAATATTCTATGTGCTAAAAGCTTTCCAGACATTTAAGCAATAGGATTGAGTTCAGGTACTCCTTTAATAAAAATGCATAAAATAAATATATTAAATTTTTAATTTAATAAATACCATGTAGCACATCACCTACAGAAAATATATTATCCACAGAAGTTCTCTCACTATCTTCATTATAACCTCCAATAATCTAGCGTTAAATTATATTTAAATTAAATAATTAAAAAGGATTCTATAAATCATCACTAATTAAGACCTAGTTTAGTATTTATATAATCAAAAATCAGAGTTCTTTCAAAAAAAATTTTTATAAAAATAGGTAGAAATTAATTTAATTTTTGAGATTTTGGAGGTTATTATTTGTAAAATTATAAAATAAAGAAAAACCATATTTTTGCATTTTCAATTAAATTTTAGTCTATATATAAAAATTGAATTCAGTTCGTCCCTCCCTCTACCCTTTAAATGTAATAATGTGTTTTTTTATTGTTTTCATTATTTTATTTTAAATTTTATTATTAAACAAACTAGGTCTTAATTTTGATAAGTCTGTCTAGAGTAAATAAATTATTTAAACTAAAAATATTTTAGAAAACAAATAAAACAAAATACTTTTTTTGTCTCAGAATGGACTTAAACTCCTATTTGATCTAAATTTAATAATGAAACATTTGGCTATCTTCCAACAGCTTGCAATACAGTTTAGAATTTATCACATTATTCGTCATTATTTTTGATACTCTTGTAGCATACAACATAATCTTTATCATCTTTTTCAATTTTATAAGGAACTGAATGCTATATGAATCGTACACCATTAAATTATTTCATGTCCTCAACTATCATCTAAGCAATATCTTGATCGAATTCACGAAGATATTAACCTCTTGCCATTAACGTTGTATTCATCCCTAAATTACTCAAAAATCCTGCACTTTCAAAAGCTATATACCCACTACCTAAAACTAGAGTTTTTCCAGGAGGGTTTTTTAAAGAAAAAATGTCATCACTCGTTATAGAATATTTTTCACTGTTTTCACATTCTTTAATATATTTTGGTCTTCCCCCAACTGCTATGACTATGTAATCTGCCTTAATTTGCTAGCTAATTAATTTAGAAAAATCTCTTCTTTAAATAGCATCATATAAATCATATTTATTAGTTGTATAGTATATAGTATTTTTATCGCCTAAAGTAGCTAAGGCATTCACATAAGGGATACTCCTATTAATGAGTTGAGCTTCGAATCCCAAGTTCAAATCAGAGATATAATTTTGTACATTAGAAACAAGTTGTCTCCATCTAAAATTTAAGAGTTGCTTGTTTTTAGGCTCATTATTATGATCTAGATCAATTTAAAATTGCTACCTATCTCCACCAAATCCGAAATCTGCTGATTTTAATAAGCTATCCTTAATAATAGATGCAGTATGGAATAACTTTTTCGGTATGCATCCAACATTTACACAAGTCCCACCTAAACCCCATTTATTACCTCTATTAATTATTTAAAAATCGATTGAATATAACGAAACAAATAGTGTCTTAAACTAAAGAAAAAACATTTGGGTACCTGAATGTAGGTTCTACAAAATTAAATAAAATTGTTTTCATTCCCAATTTATGAGCTTCTAAAGCAAAAGACAAACCTGCAGATCCACCACCAATTATGGCAACATCATATTTTTGATGCAAAATATCATTTTTTTCTTGGGATAAATACTAAATTTTATTTTCATCCTGCTTTTCATCTTCATCTTGCTAATCTGAAAAGGGTGGTAATTCAATTTCATCAAACTAAGAATTTTATGAACCTTAGTTATCATTCTTTTGATAATTTTCTTCATTTTTAAATTCAAAATTGTTTGCAGACTGCTGTGATGTAGAATTATTATCTTAATTTTAAAAATTAAAATAATTCTGATGTTAATTCTACTACTAGTTAGATGAAAAGTAGTATCTTAACCCAGAATTTATTCTCTTTAACTTACAAAACATAAAGTGTATAGATATATATATTTATGCTTTATATAGATTGTAAAATTAGAACAAAAATCTTTTCTAGAAGTTATAGGTATAAAATAATCATTTACATAGAAAATTTTAAATTAATTTAAGGATTCGGATAAATAAAAAGTAAGCTAGCTAATAGTCATTGTAAATAGAGCTATGTATATTTACTATTTTTAAATTTCTTAATTCAAATAAATTGTTATCAGTATTTTTTAAATTACAATTTTATGAAAGCTTTCTAATTTCAAATTTATGGATAAAAAACTACGCAAGAAACATAATTACATTAAATTTCATTTTCAAAACCCTTTACCTTTTATATAAAAATATAGAATTTTATAAATAAACAAAAACAATTATTAATACTTGTCGAATACTAAAAAATAGCTTAGAATAATTTAAAATTTAAGAAAAACTTAAAAAGCGAATTAAGCTTTTTTTTTATTATTTTAAAAAATGCTCAGATGAAAATAATTTTGTAAATTTTTATTCTTATATTCTTAAGGTTATGATACAATTATATTTACTTATGTATTTAAATTAATTAGGGAAACCTCACCTTACAAACTCTTTATTTAATTATTTTTGACTAATACAATTTTAAATGAATTAAAAGGCCAATACCACACTACTGAAGAGATTTTAAATAAAATAAGAAATAATTTCTAACTTAAAATAGGTCTATTGTGTATTTAAGTAATTTAGCCAAGATTTTTAATTTTATATACAAGAAAATTTGAGGTAATAATCTTATTTAGATATAAGGTACTGAATTTACACAATTTATGGAAAAAAATATAAATTAAATATAATGCTTGTGTATTTTAGTTTACAATTTATTCATCCTCTATTCTTGATCATTTATTAAATACTGTAATCTTGTTAAAAACCAAATATTAAATATTTGGTTAATTAAACATAAGAATTCGAGTAACATGAAATATTTATTTTCTTTAGCTTTTAAAAACTAATAAATGCAACATCTTTAACTTTAAAAACTTATTAAACCCAACTAAATATGCTAGATTAATCTTAACTAATTTTACAATCTCATACTTAGTGCATTTTAGAGAAACAATTGTCAAAATTTTAATTTTTTCTTCATAGTTTTATAAAAGAAATAAAATCCTAAAATCAATAACTAAAATATAAATACTATATTACATCAGAGATAACTAGCATGTAATTTCGTATAAATGTAGTCTTTTAATTTGTAATTTCTTAGAATCATTTATTTTACATTTAACTTTCTTTTATTTTATTTATTTATTTTTAAGTAAATTTATCAAATTATTATTTTATTTTTATCCTTTTTATACTAAAAAAGAGATTATTATATCATATGTTAATAAATGGTTAGAAGAAATGACACGCTTATTTTACAGCTAGCAAGTATCAAATATTAATAACAAGATTAATTAATTTTCAATTAAATACTATCAAAAAATGTAAGCAGTTTGTTTTTAAAAATAATGCACACATTTATTTTTGTTTTTTTCATTTTTAAAAATGGTAAAAATTTAATTTAATTTACAAATCAGGAAAACTTAGAAGCAGGTGAAAAAATGTAATTTGTAAATAGAGTCTGAAAAATTCCTAGTTGTACAAAATAAATGAATAAACTAAATTAATTAGTTAATAATCATAAATCATATCGATCAAATGAATAAAATAGATAGATTAAATTTCTGAAAGAAAGAAAATACCTATATTAATATCTAGATTTAATCTATGGCCATGAATTATAGGCATTTAATTATTATTTGTTCGATTAATATCTCTCGTGAGTAAAGTAATCAAATATTGACCTTTGAAACATTATTTTCAACAAAGATTTATACTCATAATTTATTTAATAATTAAAGTACGCTAGAAGAGAGAATAAGTAAGAGTTAATTAATAGAAACATTTATTTTCAATTAATTAATAATTTGACAAAGCATACAAGAAAAGCAAAATGTCAGCTTTTAAATAAATGACTATTCAAAAATAAAATTCGTAGAAACCTTTAGAGTCAGCAAAATAAAGAAATTAAGAAATAAAAGAGTGCGTATATAATTCTTAAGAAATCCTAAATAATTAACAATCTGATTGTTAGTAGATTCAGCTTAAATGTAGAGTTCATACCATGAAGTTAATAAAATATGTTTGCCTTGATTAAAATTGCGATCATTAAAGATTTATGTGCCCAGAATGTGAAAACACAGATCATTTTGTGCGCCATCGTAATAAATGCATTTTGATATCTGAGTTAAGTGATAAGGCAGATACAAAACTCAGCATGCAAAATTGGCCTTAAGATTCTTACCTACGTATTTTTTAAGATTACCTCAAAGGATAAAATAATGAGTATGAAAATGTTATAGTAGAAATGTGTAACAGATTGCTTAAATTTATGAAAGATAAAATTGAAGAATTAGCCTAGGTAATGGTAAATTTATGCGATGAACAATAAAAAAGAAATCAAGAAAAAAATCGTAAATTATTGTATAGCTTTGTAGATGAATGCAATAATTTAGACTCGATTCGTGAAATAGTATATCAAGTGAATACTGAATAGAATGAAAATAACTTTAAATATTTGTAAATATCAGCTGAGAAGTAAATAACATAAATTGTTAATCAAATTTTAATCCACCACACACAATATAAATAGTAATTAAATTAGTAGTTTGGTTTCGGATATTTCGAAAGCAAGAACGCAAATAAATCTCTTTTAGATTTCAATCTAATTTAATAAGAATTTGACTAAGTTAAAGAGTATGTTGAGTAAATGAGTATTTTTATTGAAAAAAATGCAACAAATAGCAAACAGATAGTTTCCCCACGCTCTTCTATACAAAACTTAAATGGATCTTCTGATATTTCTAATCTAAGTACAGATAATGATTCTATTTCATCAGTTCCAAGTGCAAACCCATACAGTTTTTCTCTTTCTACCATTGAAAGTGAATTAGATAAAATCAGTTTCCGCTTAGATGATAAATCAGCGACTGTAAAAAAGGTTAACAGACCAACCTTCTTTTTTAGTAACATAATACCTTAACAGTCATACTTTTAATTAAGAATTACTGGATTATTAAATTGCGGTACATACATAGGTCTGGTAGATGAAGGTTAGAAGAATGTAAAAGTCAACCCATAGATATAATAAAATCACTTTGTTGGAATTTGTCTTGCTTGCTAAGGTGAGCACTATGGAAATTGTAAAACAAATGGTACAGGCTTCAATTTTAATGCTAAAGACGAAGAAGAAGATATAAATTATTACTATTAAGATGAAAATTAGTTATAAAAGGATAACGAACCTTAAGTGAAAACAATAATTTTAAACATATTTATAAACCTAACCAAAAAGGTCATTTCTTTTTCTGATATTTCAAATGAATAGTACTTAAAATTTGACTTAGACAATAAAAACTATTTTTATAATAGGGATATTCGTTTATTTGTTTAAACTCAAGAATAGATAAAATTTGAAGTACTTTAATATAACTAAGCATGACTCTGTATTAAAAAAAGAAAATAGAGTCTATGATAATAACTCAACACATAATCAAATAAGCCGCTAATAACATCAATAATAGAAATAACAAATATAAATAAAAAAATAATGAGTAATAAAGATGAATAAATTGCAACTATAGGATGCTTTTATTTAATTAGATCATATTCAGATATTCTTATACAAAAATTGCATCATATTCATTCAAAAATCAATCAAAGAACTTATTTTAATTAATATACTTTCAATTTTAATAAATAAAAATTAAATAAATTTCATATTTATTGTAAATTCAAGCTAAAACTGTATAAATTACTAACTATTACTGCTTACCAAAGAATGTAAGAAAAACTCTATTATACTATTTACTTACTTTCGATTGATTTTTTAGAGATAATATAAATATAAATTAATTAATTTATTGATTAAATTTATTCCAAAATTTATTTCATCAAATTAAAAAATTCGCTAATTTGATTCAACCTCTTTATATCATATTCTTCGTAGTTTAAAAAAAAAATTACACTTTTTTGATATCTATTTACATTTTTTTGCAAATTCAAATGCATTCAGCTAAAAATAATTAT
This sequence comes from Tetrahymena thermophila SB210, assembly GCF_000189635.1. Lineage (NCBI taxonomy): Eukaryota > Ciliophora > Oligohymenophorea > Hymenostomatida > Tetrahymenidae > Tetrahymena > Tetrahymena thermophila. The sequence goes on along the minus strand of NW_002476301.1, from coordinate 295,241 downwards.
TTTTAATGATGATATTTGATAGCAGATTATTTGAAATTTTAAAAAAATTAATTATTATTTTGCCACCTTAATTTTGAAAAGAGTTACACTTTGTAAATTACTATAATAAACAATATAATCAACTCTTTACCTTTTGTTATTTATTTTGTTCATTTTTAAATTACATTTCACAAATTTTTTTAGAAATATTAATAAAATGATTTATCGAGGTTCTATTGAAGTTTAAGTATCTTTAATCGCTAATAAAAACTGAAAGAAAAATCAAAATATTTTAATGGTAATCAACAACTGTAATATGATAATATACTGTCTATTATTAATTAAGATCACTCCTTTTTCATATATTTGAAATTGGTCTTAGATTCACTAAAAAAAGATGAAAAACATTGATTATTAATTAAAATATCAGTCCTTTTTGTATTTTTAGGGTATATCATTTATGTTCTAATTTTTTAGGAAATCGTACAATAACCTTTAAAAAAATATTGTATCTATTTTAAAATATATTTATTTTTGCTGATTAACTATTATTATAAAGAATTATTTTTAAATCACCTAACTTTTAGTACTAGATACTAATAACTTTCTATATGGATGCTTGCCCTTTTCTTCTAATTTTTATCTGAATTCATGAAATCAGTACCTAATTTAAGAGAATATACTATCAAATAATTTAAAAAATAAGATACAATGTTTTTATTAATGCTTAAAGTAAAGTAAAAATGTTATAAAATAATGCAATTAGCTTAACCAAAGAAAATAAAATAAAATTTTTGAAATAAATGATATTCATATATCTACTAGGACTATTGTTAATAGGTAGTTGAATATTTTATTAAATTTTTTATTTTACGCTTATTTAGAAATTTCTTATTAGTTAATTTTTATAACATGAAATACTTACATCATTTTCATATTTATATTATAAGAAGATTGACATAGTTATTAATTATTATACAATTTTAGTCACTTATCTGCTATTAAGATATATACTTTTATTTATTTCAAATAAAAACATTATTTTCATAAAAAATAAAAATTATAAAACACAAAGTAGAAAAAAAATAAATAGAATTTTTAAGATAAGTATTATAACAACCTGCTCTTCTTCCAAATAAAATGGCTACTATTAAAGATATCAAAGCTAGAGAAATACTAGATTCTAGAGGTAATCCTACTGTTGAAGTTGATTTGACAGTAGATAATGGTCAAGTTTTTAGAGCTGCTGTTCCTTCTGGTGCTTCAACAGGTATCTATGAAGCCTGTGAACTTAGAGACGGGGATAATCACAGATATTTAGGGAAAGGTGTTTTGAAGGCTGTAAACAATGTGAACACCATCATTAAACCTCATTTAATTGGTAAAAATGTTACTGAATAAGAATAATTAGATAAGTTAATGGTAGAATAGCTTGATGGAACTAAAAATGAATGGGGTTGGTGCAAAAGCAAATTAGGAGCAAATGCTATTTTAGCAGTTTCTATGGCTGTTGCCAGAGCTGCCGCAGCTCATAAGAACCTTCCTTTATACAAGTAAATATTTTTAAAATTCTATTTCAAATTATAAAAAGCCTCTTTACTTTATTTAAAAACCAAATCTTATCATCTTTGCATTAACATTTTTTATGGAAGATTTTAAAACTTTGCAGCAATAAATACTTAGGTTAAAAGCTTCATATAAACAAAAAAACATGAAATTATTTATTCCTAACTTAATATAAATAAAATTAAACTAGATACTTGTCTCATTTGAATGGATAAGACAACCTAACCCAATTCAATTTACCTCTTCCATTCTTCAATGTCATTAATGGTGGAAAGCATGCAGGAAACAAATTAGCTTTCTAAGAGTTTATGTTCACACCATGCGGTGCATCTAACTTTGCAGAAGGTCTAAGAATGGGTGCTGAGGTTTATCACAACTTAAAGAAAGTAATTGAAAAAAAGTACGGACAAACAGCTACTAATGTAGGTGATGAAGGAGGTTTTGCCCCAGATACTAGTAATCCAGATGAAGCATTAGAATTACTAGTTGAAGCTATCAAGAAGGCAGGTCATGAAGGAAAGATTAAAATATCTATGGATGTTGCAGCTTCTGAATTCTACGACGCTAAAACTAAGCTTTATGATTTAGATTTTAAGAATAGTAACTCAGATGGTAAGCATAAGTTAACTTCTGAATAGTTAGTTGAATACTTTGCCAATTTAGTTTCAAAATATCCAATTTTTTCAATTGAAGATCCTTTCGACTAGGATGACTGGGCTGCTTATGCTCAATTGACTGCTCGTATTGGTAATTAAGTCAAGATTGTTGGTGATGACTTACTTGTTACTAACCCTTTACGTGCAGAAAAAGCTATTTAAGAAAAAGCCTGTAATTATCTTCTACTTAAAGTCAATCAAATTGGAACAGTAACAGAAGCAATTTAAACATATCAAATTGTCTCTAAAGCCAACTTTGGAACTATGGTCTCACATAGATCAGGTGAAACTGAAGATACTTTCATAGCTGATTTAGTTGTAGGAATAGGTGCTGCTACAATTAAAACTGGTGCTCCCTGCAGATCTGAAAGATTAGCTAAATATAATTAGCTTATCAGAATTGAAGAAGAGCTTGGTCAAAATTCTACTTATGGAAAAAATCACTGAACTACGATTTATTTATTTATTAAAGGTTAATTTATGGAAAATAAAATAAATTATATCTATTGTATTTTTGTTTTTCATTTCATTTCTCTTGTTGCTTGAAGCCAAAAATATTGATTATCATTAAAAGAATTTTAATTCATCTAAATATAAACAAAAAAATGTTTGTTCATCTTTAATTCTAATTGTTTTTATAATTGTAAAACAAATTTTAATATAATAAACTTTAAGATATATATATAAAATTTGCATGAAAAATTTAAAGGATTCATAAATAGATGATTATCTTTATTAAAAAGTGATTGAGTAAAATAGAAGACTAAAATTATAAATATTATAAAACTAATAAATAAGATCAAATATTTATTTTTTAAATTTATTTATTTAATATCAAAATAAATTTAATTATTTTATTATCCCTATTCGCAAACATAAAATATCGATAATTAATTAATAAATTAATATTATTTAATGTCTTAGCTTACTATATTTAACAAAAATAAATAATATATTAATTTAGATAAAATTAATCTAAAAAATAAATAAAAAAAATTAGTAGTAAATATTTAATTTTATCCAAGTTTGTTTTAAGTTTTGATTTAATTAAAAAGAGTGTTTTCATATCTTTTATTCATGAAATGAAATTTGGTATAAAACATATTTTGAGAATTAATATATTGAATTTATTAATAAGTAATATATAAAAAGAAAGAAAATAAATTGTATTATATAAAATAGCACAATGTTAGAGTAATATAATAAATGTATGATAATAAATTTATGAAGTTTGAATAAGTTAATAAAGACTTGCACCAATTGATATTATAAGAATAAAATAAGTTATCATTAGATAGTGTACCTTTATATAATTTCTTCTATTTCTATTTTTGCTAATATGAAGCTATGGTCTATTAATTCTAGATTTGATTTAGATCTTAAAGGAATCATTCTATATCCAGGACGCATACAATCTACAGATATTGCATAAATGCCTAATTGGGTGTCTATACCAACATCACTGTCCATAACTCTAAAAACTATCATTGCAAGCTCAGGACATGCAAATCTAAATTCAAAAACATGAGAATTCCATATAGGATGAAATCCATTATCATAAACCACATCTGTCACACAGGGTTTGTTATTGTTCTCATCAAAATCAGTTCCTTTCACAAAAACTTAAACATAAGGATCAACAACATCAAAAGTATCTTGCTCATAATCTTCAGGTCTTAGCTACTGGCCGCTTATAATTTGGATGCGGACAACTTTTACTGTCTTTGTCATCAATGTAGGAATATAGTCTTTTTTCGAATGGTGAAGCATATAATTTGGCTTTAGTACATACCCAGAATGTATTCCACCATTTTCTTAAAACTTTGAAAGGTTGAAAACCATAGGCAAATCAGGAGTTTAAAAGTTAAGAGCTACAATCTAAGCTCCACTTAAGAAACCTTTAATAGGATCGTAATTTGATGAATCAACTCTCATTCCTCCTGGATACAATCTTATAAATGATTTTTTAAACATTTAAATTAGTACTCCAGGGCATTTTTTAATAAGCTTAAGATACTTAACTTCACTTATTGAACTTATATACCAGCATTGTCTATTAACATCTTTTAAATCCATTTTACACCCAAACATTGAAGTGATTTCCAGCAGTTCTTTGCAAATTTTGGATGGTTTTTGTTTTTTAGATTTTTTATTTTTTTTATCAGATTGCTCTTTAATGTTTGTATCAGAAATCTAATCAGGATTAGTATTCAAAATTTTTTTTTATGGTTGTTGAGCTATTTCACCGTTATTTTCTTTTTGTGCAAAACCATTCTTAATCTTTTCATTAAATATTTCTAATTATGACAAATTTATCAGTTTTTCTAAGGATTCTCCTTTTTGTTCAACGTTTGCTGGTATTTCACCAATAGATTATGTATCTCCATTAGTTTTTTGAACTTGATAAGTATGCTTTGAAATCAAGTTAGGTCTTTAAGTAAACTATTCTTTTGATGCCCTTAAGATGATATTAGAAGATTCAGAATAATTATCTTCATCTTTGTGCACATTATGATAGTCATCATTTCTCTCTTATTTTTCCCAAAGTACTTAAAAATTGGAGGGATGCTTCATATGATTGTTTTAATTTGTTTTTTGGTGGTCATTATTAATAAAACTTTATTCACGACTTTGGCAAGGAGACATTCCTTATCTTGACATTTTTTCATGTAATATTTGAGTTTACTCTTCTTTATTTTTTTGCATAAATATTGTCACTTTTTTGCCTTAAGTTTTTTAAGTTTTCTGATGTATCTCTGAATAATCAGGGATAATTTAATTATCAATTAATTAAATATCCGTTTTGCTCTATCCTTCTTCTTCGTCAGATTCGCTACTGTGACATTCATGTATTTCCTGTTAACTTATAACCTATTCTACTTTACCTTTACTTTTCACAATTATTTTCCCCTTCAACTCATTAGGTGACTTAAAGTAAATATTCTTTTCATAATCTTTAGGTACTGTAAAGAGTTTGTCTTTAAATATTGTTTTCAAGTAGTAAGCTATTTTTTTGCTCTGCTCTACTGAGCAGTGATTTTCAAAAGATAAAATAACTGGAAATGGGGAAGTCATGAAAGCATACTTCTCAATAGTTTATAATACATCTTTAAATAGAATTCTAGATGTCAGTGTATGTCCATGATAAACTAAAGGTTCATTATTTTCTCCATCCTTTAAATATTTAATTATGAAAAAATAATAGATTTAAAAATATCTCTTTCGGATTATAGAAACTTGTTAAGTTATTTAAATTAAATAATTAGCTTTTCAATTGATTTAATTAAAAGTAATGAGTACTATTATCTAATGTTGAAAATAAATAGATTTTTAAATCTAATAGCCAAAGAAAGCAGATTTGAAATAAAAAAATTCTTTTAAATTTTGTATATATCCTTCATTTACAGTTATAATAATATATTTTTTTTAATAAAATGTTTATAAAATAATGTTTACCCAACAATCTAATTCTACACAGCGACATCCTCTTAAAAATGCATTTATATATGCCTAGCATGAAGAATCACCTGTCAATTAATTTGCCATTAAGTAAGTATTATGAGAAGAATTGATAAAGTAATCTGACAAAGGTAAATTCATATTCTATTTATTTTTAATTATGTTAATATTAATGAATAAAACAAAAATATTTTTATTAATAAGAATTACTTAATGAACTTCTTAGTGTTTAATGTCCAAGACACTATTTTCTTAAGTAAATATCAAATTAGAGAACTGATAAAATGAAATCTTTAAATCTTTTGAAGTTTTTGCTGATTCAATTACATTTATTTGCACGTTATTTATATTTCTAAATAGTTCTAGTAATTCATGAATAGGCACATTTTATTTTTACTGTTCTTACAGAAAAAGCTAATACTCTTCTATAGTCATTAAACCTTCTTAATCTAAACTGACTTATTGGTTATAGCTTTAACAATATTATTTAAATATAGTTAAAAGTTCATCTTTTTTACTTATATCTCTAATAATATTTATAAACTCTCCTTGGTCTATTTAATTATTTTGATTATAATCATAAGTCTAAAACAGCTATTTCAGATACTTCTTGTTCACGCTTACATGAAGTTCTTAAAGTAATTTCTTTACTTCTTCTAAATCTAACTATTTATTACCATCTTTATCTGCACTAATAAATAAAATATTAGCTAGATGCTTTACTTAGTCTTATCTCTTTTCCCTTGATGTAAAATAATAGTTTAAGAATATTAATTTGGCAATTTTTTAGAAAAATATAAGATGTAAATTTGCTAGAAAAAATTATAATAAAAATTATCTTAATAGGTTCTTTTAACAGATCTGTTATTTAATGAGATTTAATTTAGAAATCAAAATCAAAATATTTTATTTACAAAAATTCATGGTGCTAAGCTTTGATTAAAAAATGTTGCAAACCACACTAGAATTAATCTCTTTCTTTCTCATTGAAAAACTAAATAACAAGCTCATAATTATGAGTTTAAATCCTTAAAAAATGTTGATCATTTTTATTTTTGACTTTGTAATGAATTTCACGGCTTATGTCTTTTATATCATTAAGATATATCCTAGATTTTGTGTAGTTTTTTTATGGTGATATCCACTAAAGAAACCTATAATCATCATCAAGTAAGAAAAATATTCTTGAATGCTTCTTTTATCCCTGCTTGAATAGCTTTTCGGCTTTTGTTCCATACACTAATCTATTAATTGAATCAAGTAAAATAGAGTCATCAAATTTTTCCAACTTGAAATTGACATCTTGTGTTTTTGTCATAAAATTTATCATACTTATTAGAAAAACCTAAATTATTTAACTCCTTATCTTTTATCAATTTAATTAATATACAAACAAAAAAACATAAATTTAATTAAAATATTGATAACCTTCACCAATCTTTAAATATAAATAAATATATTTACTGATACTTTTATAAATAATTGCTGATTGATTTAATTATTATGAAATCAAAAAATTTTTACTAATTTTAATTTTTTTATTTTGATAGATAAAGAATATTTTTGTGAAGTTGCTATTAAAATATAAAATATATTTGAAATAGCTTTATAAATAATTACAAAGACAAAGCAGTTCATTCTTAAATCCTAAAAAAATTCAAATACTTTAAAATTATTGATAAAATGAAGCTAAAATGTTTTATTTCTGTAAATATTAACATAAATTAAAATTTTACTGAAAGTTTTTGTGACAAAATAAACTCAAATTCACTTACTAGAAAGAAATCAAAAAACCTTGTAATATAAAAATTATTGCTTTTAATTGAATAAAAACCATAAATTATTTTGAATATCTTTTTTAAAGTATGAATTTTATTAAAAAAATTCATGATAAATATATCTTATTAATATAATATCGCAATAGCTTTCGAGAATGTGATAATTAATAATTTATTTAATATTGTTAAAAAGATTTGAAGTTTTTTTAATTAATTTATTATTATAAGTCATTTTCTGTTTTTTTTAGTGCATTAACTTTTTAGAAAAAAAATTATTTTTATTTTGAAAAAATGATCAAATAAGATAATCATTTTTATTAAAAATAACAAATTGACTTTTAAAATTATAATACGTAAGTAAAAAAAAAATTTCATCTATTTAACTTTAAATAGACATTACAATAATAGGATAGATAATTCAAATATATGTAAAAATATTAAATTAATTTTTTTTAATGAGCTAAAATCCTAAAATGGAAACATTAACTGATTAGACTTTTGTCAGAAAGTGCATTATAAAATTTATATAAGATCTTGAAAATAAATTCTCAATAAAAGTAATATTTGCTTGTGAAGGTGGGAGTCGTGGGTGGGGCACGCATACTGATGATTCTGATTATGATGTTAGAGGAATTTATATCTTAAGCGAAGATTAATATATGTCAGTAACAAAAAGTAAAGGTATAATAAGTGGTTTTTCATAAAAGATACCTGAGACTAATGTCTTATTTGACTATATTTTTATAGATTTTAGAAAATTCTTGAAAAGAAATATTATTAATGAAAAAAATCAGCTAAATTTTATACTTTAAAGCAAAACTTGGTATATAAATAAGTTCCCTGAAGACATTTTAAGTGAACTAAAAATTAAACTTCCAGTTCCATTAAGAGGTATTAAAGGACACTTAAATGATTTAACAAAATAAGTGAAAAATGCATAAAAAATTTCACCAAAATAGGCATTAAACTGTTTTATATATGGACTTTAGTTGATTCACATTTATGTTTTTGATAGTTTTCCTTTTTATAGTAGTTAAGATCAAATAGAATTTCTTTAAAATTAAATCTCTCAAAATAAAGATAATCTTAATATAGGACAGTAGCAGAATGTGCAATTAGAACGAATTTTTGAAGAATTTAAAATAGATTTGATTTTGGAAAAGTTTAAGTAATATTTAGAGCTGAAAAAACACAATTAATAATCGATACCTGAATAAGATAATTTAATCATATAAAATTTTAGTTAAGATGTTATGAATTATAAATATGACATAAAAATGTAATCTATAACATCTTCTTAACTTGATTAAATATTCAGAAAAATGGTAAGTTATAATGAACAATATGAAGAATGAAAATTTTTTGAAATAATTAACAAATGAAATCTAATTACAAAAAATAAATAGTAAGATATTAAATAATTTGTATTCTTATTTTGATACATTTTTTATTAGTGTCTATAATAAAATTCCAAATTTATTACTCAAAATAAGAAAATTTAAAATACTTTTTAATAAATAAATAAATTATTATGGAATATTTCTAAGGTTTTATGGATTAAAAAAAATAATTTCTATACTTATTTTGTTTTAGCTTTATTATTTGACGCCCAATCAATATTTTTCATATCAAATTTGAGCATTTTGTAAAAATATGTTAATTAGGATTAGTAACTATAAATTATTTAGTATAATATGGTTTATTTTATATGTAATTAACAATAATCTTTTAAATTTTTAATAGAGTGTCTAAGTAAACTTAAATAGACATTTAAATGCCTATTTCATTTAATTATAAAAAAAATAATACTTTGTCTAATAACTCATCCAAATAATCACTCATTCAAAGGAATTAAAGATTTATCAAAATATTAATTGCTTTTTCTTGATTAATATTAAATTTTACTAATCAAATTAATTAAAAATTTTCAACAAAAGTAGAAGGATTAAGTCAAAAAATATTTATAAAAACTCAAAGCTATTTAAGGGTGTACAACAAGCAATTTACTTTAGAATTTGTAATATTTATTAATAGAATATTGATAGTTTTACAGATGAGCTCATTTAAAAGACCTTTTGGTTTGCCAACTTATGGCTAAAGTGAAAGACCATCTTAGATTCCTACAATTTAATTATCCTCTCCTGCTTAAAGTACTTACAATGAATATAAAAATGTATCATAAAATTCTGAAAAATCTGAATAGTTAAAAGAAGATCCTTATTTTTTAGAAGAAGAAGAATATTTAGATATGATGGGAAAAATTATTAAGCGTGATTTTTATCCAGAAAGAATTAGCGAAGAAGAGAAACAATAAATTGAAATGGATTCTAAAATACAAAATTTATCATTAAATTAATTTATCACAAAATATAAAAGTGAGGATAATGAAACATTTAAGTAAATAATGGAAAAAGAAGAATAAAAATGGCGTGATAAATATTGGTGGATGTTTTTAGCTGAAAAAAAAGATAGAATAAATTAACTCGCTTTAGAAAATGGAGATAATTAAGAAAAAGACACGATTAAGAGAATGATTATGCCTTAAGTTGAAAATAAACTTGCAATTACAAGTGTTGAGTCATAAAACTCTATGTTTTTTACACCAAAATATATGTCTCCTGCAGTAATATAAAAGACTAATTTAGACATTAAAGAAAGAGAAGAGAAAATAAATTATGAAAATACAAGATTTAATTAAGAGAAAATTGAAGTTGAACAGGAATAAAATTTAAAAAAATTTATAACTAGAATGGTCTCTGACTTAGAAATGAAAAAACTCTCTACTCCTTATCTTCTTGGTATGGGCTATTATGATGATAAAAATTCAGAAAAAACTAAGCATTACAAATACGACTTAGAGGAGCTTATGCATGGAAGAAATAGCTCAGAAAATGAAAAAGAACCAAAGATTATAAATGGATATTAAATACAAACAATGCCATCACCAGCACCAAGTAAATACTTTAAATGATTGAGATTCTTTATATTCTAATTTCTTAATATTAGCTTTAATTTCTAATTTAATTTTTTAAAATTAAAAGATTAATTGGCCTCTCCTTTTATAACTTGGGGTGAAATAGAAGATACGCCTATAAAACTAAATGAAAGAGTCTCATTTCAAATAAAAGAAGTTTCCGATCGTGAAAAGATTGCAAATAATATGGCTAATAATATTTAAAAGACAAAAGCAATTTAAAAAAAATAAAACTAAGATATGTAATTAATTAAGGAATTGCTAACATGTATTTATCTTGTTTAATTAAATAGATTAAAAAGAGCTGTTAATTCAGGGACACCTTTAAAAGTGGCGACAGTACTCTCAAATTCACATGGAAATAGCTTAGTTAAATCTATCTTACAAAGTAAGTTATTTATTATTTCTTTTTGTAAAATGATAAAAATTATATTTTTACAACTTAATAGGAAAGTTCACAGGTACTTCGGGTTTAGGTTTAAATTCTTCTAAAACTCCCTAAGTTACTAAATTCAACAACCAAACACCTTTATCTAATAATTAAAACAAAAAATCTAACAGCTAAAAAACAAATACTACAAATTCTAATTAACAAAATTAAAAAATATAAATTTAAGAAGATACTCCTCTTTTAAAATTTTGAAAACAAACTATCATTTCATAACTAACAAATAAAACATCAAATCTTTTAATCTATTTTTATGTCAATAAATTATGTTTAATAATAACTATTATATTTTTTTTTTGGTAAAAATTACTTAATTCTATATTGTATATGCTAATCAAATTGTATTTATTAAATTTTAAAGGAAAATATTTAAAAAATCAAACATCCAACAAATTTTATAATTTATTTTTACATCAATTAGTTATGTTTAATTATAAATGTAATAAAGTATTTTTGTAAAAATAATATAGTTTTTTTCTTTAATCAATTTTTTACTAATTAAATTTTAAAACATAAGTGTTTTCAAATAAATTAAATGATTCTACTTTTTATTACTTAATTTAATAAAATTATTAATGTTTTAAAATAAATAATATGATTACTTTAACATCAGAATCAATTTTTACCTAGTCCAAATAAATTTTAATAAATAAAATTTGTTTAAATCTAATTTATGAATTTTATACTTATTTTTCTGTTTAATATAAACTAATAAAAAATATTTTATCAATTTAAACTTTCAATATGGTTTTGTTCTTTAAAAAAATATTTATTAAATCCATCATTTGATTAGGGGTTTAAAAAAAGCAAGTAGTAATAATATCCAATAGATAATTAAATTTTAAGAATAAAATCTTAGCGCAAATATTAAGTTTTCAAAGAAAAAAAACTAGGCTCGATATTCTTATATTTAAATATAGTGAAATATATATAACAAAAGATTTTTATTAGCAAAGATTAGTATTATAGATTTTTTAAATATTAAGTTGGATGGAATAGTAATAAAAAATTGAAGATTCTCAAGTTTAAGAAGAGATAGAGAACCATCCTACTGATAACTAGCATTAAGGTAAGTTAAAATTATAAATACTTATAAACATATTGTAAAATTTAAATATTTCTAACCATCTTTGTTTCATATATTTTTTTATTTTATCAACAAAAAAAAGAAAGCCTTATTTAAGAAAATAATAATTCGAACGCGGCTATAGAAATAAAAACAGATATCGAAATAGAAGAACAATAGAGATAAAAGTAAAATAATATATTTTAATAATATAATTAATGATTATTAATAGAATATTATAAATTTTTATTACAAAGATATAGATAATTATCTAATCTTTACTAATATATAATATGTGTTAATATGATAGCTCAAACTTAACTTATAGAAAATATAAATATTTTTTTAAATAAAAGTAATTAGCTAGTTGAAGAATCAGTTTAGAATGCAGTTTAAAGATATGATGAATAAAGTAGATAGAATATTTATTTATATTGCATTATTTTTATTAAAAAGTTTTATTTTGGCTTCATTTACAAATTTAGTTTAATTTTAGCAAATCTAGGTTTTTACAAATTAAGCCTGATGAAGGCTAGTGAATAATACAGCATAATAATAATTTAATTTTTTACCAAGTATGATAAGAGAGATTTTCATATTGCTCCTTCTAAATAATTTAGTTTTGTTAAACTAAAGAAAGAGTATAAAATCCATTTTTAATCTTGTTTGTTTAAGAGTAGTTATTTAATCTCTCAAATATTTTTTAGAAAATAAATATAATATCATTTTAATTGCTAAAAGTTTACTCAATGAATGATTTGCACTTACTTACTGAAAAATTTAAATAGATAAATATATTTTTTTTGAATTTAAATGAAATAAATATAAGCATAATATTTTAAAAATTTTTTGTTACTAAATCAATCACATTTCAAAGGAGAACTTATTTTATTAAATATTAGTGTAAATCGAAGATGATCAGAATTAGGATCAATAAAAATAAGAAGTGACAGATACAAAAAATAGTTAATATGCGGAAGAAGATAATAATGAGTAGAAAGCTAACGAAAATAATGAAGGTGATAACTCTGTGGAAAATAAAAATAATAATAATAAGCAAAAATCGAAAAGGAATAGCACCTTTTCAGTTATATAAGAGTCTAATATAATTCAAGGTGAGCGTTTAAGAACTAGAAATCCTTCTACAAGCTAAAGCTTATAACTTTAAAAGAACTCTTCAAGCTAGTAAAATACATCCAAGCCAGGAGGAGGTTCAGAACAAAAGTCTTAAAAGAAAAGCCAATAAAATAATAGTGAAGATTTAGATGCTTTGGAGTTACTTGAAATTAGAAAAAAATAGATCTCAAAAGAAGTAACAGGACCTTCAAACTCAGAAAACTATGTATATCTAAATAATTTATTCATATATTTTAAAAAATGTAATTAAATCAATTAATAGTTGAGCAAAACTCCAGATATTATATTGCAAATCGTTGATGATATCATTAAATATGATAAAATAGATTGTTTAAGATAGTAGTTCTGTGATTCAAAAATAGAAGAAATACCTAATTTAGCTAAATATGGTGAACGTAAAAAGAAGGAAGATTTTACTATCAAGGATCAAAATGGTAATCTCATAACAATATATTATCAAGACTAGATTAAACTAAAGAAGGAAGAAGAGGAAAAGAAACTTTAAGAATAAATGTTAGCAAAGCAAGCAGAGTAAGAAAAGATAAATAAGCAATAATAGATTTCAAATTAAACAAAGCAATTAGATTATGATTTAGATAAAGATAATAATATGAAATTAGATGAATTCTCAAAAGATTAATTTGCTAATTTAACTCCAAGCAAAGACATTTATTTCAATAATGACAGTAAAAGAACTCCTTAGAAATTATTAACAGAAGAAATAGTTTTAGATGATCATCATGGCATTTAAATGTAGGCTTAAACCAATGTAGGAACAGACTTTGTTATAGAAGATAACAATAATCATCATGACACTGCTTTAAATAACTTAATAAATGATGAGCTACTAAGATAGTTAGATGAAGAATATAATACTAACAAATAATAGCAAGCTTCAGTTGATTTTGCAAATATAAATTAATTTGATAGATAAATCGATGTCTAAAATATACAAGGAAATAATATCTAAAATTAACAAATTTAAGAGAATGTAAATAATTTAATACAAAAATAATTTTTAAATTAGAAAATAAATTTAAATTAAAAAATTAATTAATTATTTATTTATTTATTTTTTAGGGTTTTCTTGAACAAAATTAGTGTTTCAGCTAAAATTTGGGAAATATGGATGGATAGAATGAAATAAATGGCGAAAATGAAAAATAATTACCAGAATAATCAATGATTGGCTCATATTTAACAGAATTAAATGAAGATACGAAATATAATTTAGAGCATACTACTGTCACCAGTATTGACAGGATTAGGGATAGAGCTATTAATAATGTTTACTTTTCTTTTGAAGAAGTTGATTTAGATTTTAAAAAGCTATTTATTTACGCTCTTTACAAAAGGTGTGGATCTATTGAAAGTATTAATTACATTTGCAATATTATAGACAATTACAACTCTGTCATATAAAGGAGAGCAGCTAAATCTAAAACCATTCTAACGAAGATTGCAGATCTTCAAAAATTATTTAAATTAGATTTGGATAATAAATTTTAGGTAAAAACTTGGCCGTTTATTCCTACTAACCACAGAACATATGAATGCATAAAAGAATATTATCCAGAACCTCCTTCTAACAAAGAAAGTATTTATGAAACTCTCCGTTCAGAAAAAAAGCCAGTCGAGTGCTCTGAAAGCTGTGCATGTATGGATTTAAATTCTTTGGGAAATTTTTCTTTGGAATAAGGAACTTGGAATTCAGAGTAAAATTATATTATTTATTTTATATTTTTATATTTATTATTTTAATATTTTAATAGATGTCCTAATAGAAGAGATAGAATAGAGTGCACTCATCATGATTGTAAAAATAGTTAAGGATTTCATGGAAGATAAAAGGTATTAGGAGTAGATGTAAAAGAAACATTATGCTGGGGTATTGATTAATACACTAAAAAAAACATTTATTACATTCTTCCAGAAAATGAAAAAGAGGAAATCAAATTTAGATTTATTTAATGTTCTTTGATGAAGGCCGCTAACCTTTTAGAAAACGATGGATGGGAAATGAAAAAAGTTTGTGATTTTATAATTAGGAATAGTGAATCAAAAAAAAGCAGAATCAATCATGATGAATCTAAACCTAAAATAAAATACATCTTCTCAAACTCAGATAGGAAGTTTGCTAAGATTTTAAATAAAGCAATAGAATTAAAGATAGACCAAGAAGCTTTCAGAATACATCCAAAAGGCATGGGTGTAATTTGCATAAAGTATGAAATTCTATTTTGTATAAAATAATATGAATCATTTAAATATTTTTAAAAAAAATCTAAACAGCCGAAATGGAATTGATTAAAATGATCTTATTATAGAATATATTGGTGAGATTTATAGACCATATAGGTGGTTTGAAAGATAAGATTTCATTAAAAAATATATGAAAGACAATAACTAATAGGATGTTTTACCAGATTTTTACAATATTATGCTTGAATTACATAAAGATGAAGTTAAGGGCATCGACATTTTAGTATTTCCAAATTTTCAAAAATGTTTTTTTAATATTTTTCAATTAAAAAATTAGTATGTAGATCCTATGCAAAAAGGTAATTATTCTTCAAGACTTAGTCATTCTTGTGACCCTAATTGTGGAACAGTAGCAACCATATCAAAAGGATATTATAATATCTCTATGTTTGCTTTAAAATCTATTGAGTATGGTGAAGAATTAGCTTTTGATTATTCTGCTGTGACTGAAAGCAAGAACGAACACAAATAGTCAACTTGTCTTTGTGTAATTAATTCTTATATTATAAACTAATATTATTATTTTTACACATCAATTAATTATAAATTTTAGGGAACATAAAAATGTAGAGGGAAATATATTGAATTAAATAATAATAATTAAAAAGAATACAATTATATTCTTGATAAAATACACTGTTTTTTAAAAAGAAACTCAGATTTGTTAAGAAGTGGTAGTGAACCTTTAACAGAAGATGACATGAACTTACTAGAAAAATATAATTTGAAGTAAAATGTATAGAAAGGATGTGAAAAATGGCTTTTGAAATGGATTTCCATAATTTTAAAATCAGTTGGTGAAGAATAAGAGCTATTTTTCAGTGATCAACTTATATCAAATAGGTTTATTTAATAAAATGACAAAGATATTTCTCTAATTTAAAAAGCTATAGAAATAAAAGAAAAAGGAGGGTTTGAAGTAATAGAGGCTGAAGAAAATCTTTTAAAATAATAGGAATTATAACAAGATTAGAATTAAATATAAGAATAAAATTCAATTTAAAAATATGATCCCTCCAATGATAAATTAAATTAAGATTTATAAAAGTAACAATCAGAAAGTATTATTAAGGAAGAAGGAGACTTGAGTAATGTGTAAGAAGAGAAAATAGAAGAAGAAAAAAGTTAATTAAATGATTAAATTGAACAAAAAATTGAAGAAGAAATCTAAAATAATGATGATCAGATAGATAAGACAAAAGAATAAGTCAAATTACAAATAGATAATGAATTTGCTCAAAATAAAGATTCAAATATTTTGTAAAAAGAATCCTCGAAAATGGAACCTGAAGAAGGTGAAGAAAATAATGATGATGAAGAAGCAAGCTTAGAACTAAAAGACTCTGAAAGAAAACTAGATCAACCTAACAAAGAAGAAGGAGAAGATGTTAACGAAAACTCAGAAAATAAAACAGAAAATAACAAAGAAGAGGAAGGCTCAAATAATAAAATAAGTAGTGAAACAAGGATAAAGTCTCAGAGCGTTACTTCAAACAAGAAAAAATCCAACAACAAAAAATAAAAACCAAAAAAACAAGTAAAAGTAAGATACACCCAAGAAGAAATTGAGAAATTAGAAGAGAAGCAAAAGATAAAAGACCTTGTAGAGAAGAATACTATAGAATAGTTAAATGAGAAGCTAGTTCAAAAACAAAATGAAAAATAAAAGAATATTGCTTATCTTTAGTATTTAAGTAACGTTAAAGTAGAAAATAGAATTTAAAATATCATTATATCTCTAGACAAAGTCAAATTTTATTTAAACAATGTTAAAGATATAAGACCTCCTCTTTCTTACCTTTCCCAAAAAGAAATTTTCGAGAATTTATGGGGAAGAGTAAATAAATTCTAGAAAAGAAGAAAACCTGAAAACTAAGTTTATTCTATTGTTGAAGAGCTTATGGACTTAATTAAATATTATTCTCACTACAAAGAATGTCAATACACTTAAAAATTTATTGAATTATTTGATCCATTCATGACAAAGTATGTTGAAGAATCATATGAAAAAGCTCTACTAGCATGGCGTTTATTCTGCTTAAATATCCACAGTGTCTTTAACGATATAATAGATCCTTAATTCCATGCAGGGGCACTTCTTATAGTTTTATACTTTTACGCATTTACTCACACATACTTCACTCCTCACGAGTAAGCAATTTTATTTTGAATTTGATATTAATTTTACTCTTAAAATATAGATATTAGCCTTTTAATAGTGAAAAGATGACTATTTCTGAAACAGAAATGTTTAACTTAGAACTTCTTGATGAAGACAAAAAAAATACAAAAAAGCCAAATAAAAAGAAAAATTACGAAGAATAAAGATCATATTCCTCTTAATTTATATGGGGATAACTTACAGTTTGGTTCAAATAAACTGTTGCAAGTCCTTAGGCAACTCTATCTTAAGATCGTAGAGGAACTCTCTCTTACCCTTAATTAAATTAGTCATTTAAAACTAATATCCTCACTTATCCATTCTAAGAAAAAAATGATGTAAAAATAACAATTTATTTCTAATCAATTTTACTCAAATTATTCAAATAAATTATAGAAAACAGGAAGACAAACATTTTTAAATCATATGAAAGAAAAACCCAAAGATATGTGGCCTCCTGAGTAAGCTAAGTGGTCCTTTAAGAATGCCCTAAAGTAATTTTATTTTATTTAAAAATTTTATATTTCACATTTTTTAATATATAATTAAAGGAATTATGGTACACTGCTGTTTGAAGGTGTTCATAGCTAAAAATTATTTGAAAATCTTATTGAAAAAGTTATTGAATTAATTGATGGAAGTTTTGAAGAAAAATTAAAACTATTTATATAAGTAGAAAATAAGTTATCTTAACAAACCGAGTAAGATATCTAGGAAATTCAAACAGAATGTTTTGATGTCATTAAGTAATAATTGACTGTTATGAATTTTTAGACTGTTGAGAAAACATTAGAATAACTAAAATAGGATCAGTTACTCATTTAATAATAAAGTAATTTAGTAGATCCTGATAGTAAAATGTAATTAAGAACTGTGAGAAAGAAGCAAAAAGATTAGGAAGACGATGACTTTTTCTATGGCGATATCTTAAAGAAAAAGCCTTAGTAGCCTGTAAATTAACAGAACTCAACTAAGCAGAAAGATGTTTCTACTAATTCAAATTCTAATAAATAATAAGAAGAAATTAAAGAAACTTAAATATCCCACACTACTAGTGAGTTGAAAAAGAGAAAATTTAATGAATATATACTGAATGATGAAGACGAATGCTACATAGAAGAAGATGAGTCAATAGAAGATATTATTAAAGAGTCAAGTAACTTAAGTAAATATTTGGTAATAGAAGTTAAAAAATCGCTCATCACAAATTAGCTTCCTAAGATTGCAATTAAAATGAAAAAAGAGTACCCTGATTTGTTGGCACCTCCAACTAAGAAAGACCATAGAGTCACTAATAAAATTTCAGAAAAAGATAGCAAGAAAAATCAATCAACATATTAGCATTAAAATTCAGATAAGAAATAAAAAAATAACTTGCCCCAGTAATAGAATAAATCATAGCATCCTCCTTCATCAATTAAAATTTAGCATACTTAACAAGAAACAAAGACAACTCAATAAAAATAAAATAAATCTACTCAATAAAAATTCTAACACTAATCTTTGTTGAGCTTTTCAAGCTCTAAAGAGAAATAGGCAAGCAAGTAAGAGGTATCGCCTAACAAAACTACAACTTAAAAACCTAAATAAAAGTTAATTCCCACACAAAATAACTCTGATAAATCGAAACAGAAAGGAGAACACTAAATTCATCAAGAGTAGACCAAGCATTCACAATAAGGCAAAACTTAATCCAATTCATAAAAAGACAATTAGTAAATAAGTCATTCTCATCCCAAATAAAAATAAGACGAAATTGAAAATGTAAGCGAAAAGACAGAAAAAGAAAAAGAAACTTCAAAAATCCAGCCTAAAAAGAAAACCCCAAGTAAATCAAACTCATCTGGTCAAGGAGAAAAAGGTTAAGCAGCTAATTAATAAATTGATGAAATAGAGGCTTTGAGTGCATACAGATATCACAATGAGGACTCAAGAAAGAGTGTTTTATCATAAGCATCATAGAATAGCTAAGATTCTAATTAAAGAAGATCCCATAGAGCTAAAACATAGTTTGATTATAATCTTCTTTTCAGTAAAAAAGCTAAGCCTTAACAACCTCAAAACAATCAATAGTAAGGTCATCACACATAAGAATCACATGTTACCAATTCAGAAGAATAATAGAAACATATAAAAAATTAAAATAATGGAAATAGCCAAAATGAAGAATAATAAAACCATTTATCATAGTAAATAGAGCAAGAGTGAGTGAGTGAGTGACTAATACATGTTTTGAAATAAAAAATAAATAAACAATACTTTTAATCTCTATTTATATAAAAAAATATTTTTTCCTTATCTCAATAAAATTAATTTTGAAAGTTATTATTTTATAATTTTGTATTTGTTTTTTTAAGATTTTGTCTGTCATTTCATTGATTGTTTTTTATATTTAAAATTAATTTATTGAAATAATTCTGAAAATATTAATTTCATATTAAAAAAACTTTGGCGCAATTAATGATTCAAGGCAGATATTTATTTACTTGCTAATAATTAAATAAAAGATACTAATTATGAGTAAAATAAATATCTGTTTCTACTAACAATCAAATAGTTGACTAAATCTTTAAATTCATAATTTAAATATATTTATTTAATTTCATACTAACTAAGAAATAAAGCAATAAAATAAATTAGTAGCTAGCTAGCTAGTTAAATTTTTAGGAAATATTTCAATTCAAAATAACAAAAATAAATTATGGATTAAGCATATAAGCAGTTTTTAGTTACTGATGATTTAAAATTTACAATTGAATGGTCATCTAATTAACTTATGTAAATTAATAATTACAATTTTTCTCTCTGCATTAAAAGTATTCATATATATTCGTAGATACTAATCATATTTTAATAAATAATCAAGCTTGATAAACAATCTTGATCCTAAGCAAAAAGCTTAACTCCATATAAATGAGCAAGTAAATATTAAATGTTAATAAAGCCTTAGGTCAATTGTCAAAAATTATTTAATTTGAATTTATAAGATAGGAAAATAAGTTTAAGTTTGTATCTCTGAAAACTATGTAGCGTAAACAATATATTTAAGTGAAGGATCTTATCAGTTTATATTAAGGGATTACTCTAAATTCACTCAAGCAATATCTACAGATCCAAAAAAAGTTAACATTCCTTCACCGATTGTTGCTATTTATGAATAAAACAAACACACAATATTACTCTTCACAAAAGATTATGAAATATATAGTTTAAAGTGGGTATAATATAATTTTATTGAGTTTAGTTTAATAAAAACCTTTTTAAAGGTTTTAAATAATAGAAAAATAAATAATATTTTATAAAAAAACAAAAATTAGAAATTGATCACAGAAGATTCAGAAGTAAATCCTTACACATGTAAACAGCCAGTTTCTATTCATCTTTAGCTTGAACTAAATAATAGCAAATAAAGTAAAGAAAACTAAATATAAATGGAAGGAAAACTGATTAAAATGGTAAATAAGATAGATCTTCACTCAATTAATAGAATTTTACAATATAATTTTTATTTATTAGAAATATGAGAAAACAGTCGAGTATAGCTTTTTCTATTTGCAATCTTCGAATTGTAAAAGAATATACAAAGTTTAGTATAAAGAGGGATAAACTTGGGTTTAGTCTTGCATATAGTGTGATAAAGAAAGCTCAATATAGGATTTCGATGTGTATAATGGGAAAGTGTATGCAACTTTGATTAAATAAAAACAAAAAGCATTTACTTTAGCAACAGCTGAAGAATTAAGTGATAAATTTAGCCAGGAAAAGGAGATAGACTGTATAGAAAATGCATACTAAATAAATACTCATCTTTTCAAAATAATCGATACATTTAATAACGAAATTTACAATTATATTCTAATTTCTTACCTTCTTAAAGTACATTTTAAAAATCAATTAATTATTTGAATTTTAATTTATATTTTAAAACATAAATTTTAGAAATAAGACAACTAAAATCAGCTTAATGTGATTTTGATTGATTTGAATCTTCAATAAAATTTGAATAGCAATTAAATTTTAGAAAAACGTATTGCTATTGGAACGATTAGTTGTACAAATAATAGAGCAGAAGATATTCAAGCTTTGCATTTTAAGAGGGTTGTGAATCTCAAAAGAAATAACAAGGTATTTATTCCACTATATGAGAAAACATTGCTAGGTAATGAAAATAGTATCATTGTTAACACTATTTAGCTTTAAAAAGCAGAAATAGGATGCTAAGAAAACAATCAAGAATAATGTGATAATCTCTTTTAATAACTTGTTTTAAAGAAAAATAGCATTTATGATAAGAGCTATGTACTTTAAAGACCAAATCAAATTATTGATGAATATATTTAAATATAGCAAAACAAAATTCCTAATTATATTCAAAACTATAATCCTGATTTTAGTCCAAATTTGGATGTTTAAAGCTTGAAATTTCTTTATCTATTGATTGTAAATAAGCAACACACTCTGCTTACTGATATTATAAATACCAGGACAATAGTTAGAAGTAATAAAAATATAAAATATAATTTTACTAAATTATTTGATTAAATTTTGTATTAATTTTGAATTTTTTAAATAAATATAGAAAATTAAGAAGTATGTGAATATCTTATTTTGAACTTAGAATAATTAGAAAAGGAGTTAAGCTTTCTCATGTTTTAGAACGATGTGCTTAAATCTATTAGAGAAACAAACTTCTTAAATTTTAATAAGCAAGACTACAAATAATTTTATGAGCTAGTATAGATTATAAGCGAAATTTTTAATTCAATACTTGTGAGAAAATAAAAAGAAGCATTTGAAGATCTGAGAGAAAGAAATTTAAGTTGCATTAGTCCTGAACATTAGATTTCTATAAATAATGCAAATTCCCTCATCGAATAAATAGCTTCTTAGATTTCAATAATAAAAATATCAGGCTGGTTATTAGATTAGAACTTTTAAAATAAAAATTTGAGCTAATTACTATTTTCTTCTGATTATTATGTCAAAATAATCTAGCAATAAATAGTAAATAGATAATATGATTTGAGTGGCATGTAAATTTTTTCAAAATAAATTAATAAAATTAGTTAATAAATTTACTTTTCTTTATTAGAATAAAAGAGAGAAACAATTTATTAGATATAAATCAAACTTTTAATGCACTATTTTGTGATAAAATATTTCAAGAAACTACTTCCTTTGAGTTGTTTGATCCTATAAAGATAATCAAGACTTTCGAATCTAATAAGTCTGTTGGAATTAATTTGCATTCATTTGCTCTTTACAGATATATTTATGAGTTATCAAAACTTAATTAGGACTTTGATTTAGCCCTTCAAAACTATGAGAAACAGCTTTCTTATCTTTCAAATAATGGTTATGTTAACTCAATTGTAAATGTGAGTAATGGATAGTTATTTAGGTGCTTATGTTTGATTGATGATTTAAACTAAAAAAATAAACTTTAGGTTTTTAATTTAATTATTGAAAATAAAAAAATTATTCAAAGCTTAAGTCCTGATCTTATTCTTTTTATAATTTGTACATTTGCTGCTCATTCTTTTAAAGAAGAATCATTTCTTTTAATTCGTTAATTTAACAAAGAAATTGATTGGATACAGGCTAGTTATCCATCAATCCTCGTTAATATTTACCTGAAGTTTAATAGTGTAAGTTAATTTATGTAAAATTCAATATTCAAATTTATTTATAATGAAGGTAAGCTAAGCTATGTAATTCAGCTTTGCAATTAAAAACTGTACAACTCTGATTGAAAGAAAAGAAACAATTTTACAAGAATTAATTCCTAAAATAATAGAGAAAGGATAAGAAGAGATGCTTTTTAGAGAAGAACTAATGCTTTATCAGGATGAGCAGTTAGTCGAATCATTCTATAGCCTCATTAATAGTGGAAGAAATTAACTAATTTTAATTTTTATTAAATATTTAATTTACAGAAATTAATACCTAACAGCTATGGAGGTATTTGAAAATTATTAAAAAACGATAGTTAACTGCTTTGAAAAAGAATAAATTGAGTTTATTTTAGCTCTTTTTTCTTCTATTCTTAAATAGTATTCTTCTATCTAGTGTTAGGAATTAATTTAATCTTACTAATTTCTAACTCAATACAACGTTTTGAGATAGGGTAATTAAAACTAAATGAATGTGGAAAGCACAAACAAAAACTTTGCAAATAATATACTAAGCTCTTCAATAAAATCTTATAACCTACTTTAGTAAAATTTTAGTACAAAGAAGCCATAATAAAACTTTGAAGAAAATAACTTTTTAGGTTTAATAAACTAAGATATTAGTAAATTTTAAGCTTATGACTAGAATTAAATGATAGTTGATAACGATATTAATATGGTATATTTTACTTTTTCTAATTATTTAAGAAAATAAATTTTTTATTAAAAGACACCTCAGCAGTCATATGATAGATTAGACATGAGCCAAAGCAAAAAGAGCAAAAGAAAGTGGACAACTTCTAAAAAAAAACTTTCTCCAAATTGATTAAAAATTTAGTTATCAAAATGTTATATTAATGTTAATATTTGTTAATCCAAGAAAGAAAAGAATTATTTTATTTTTAAATTAATTAATTAATTCTCTAATTACCTAACTTAACAAAATAAGATATATTAATTCTAATTTGCTATCAAAATTAAAAGAAATATTTAATTCTATAGTATAAACTGTTTGTTTAAACATTAAAATAATAAAAAATGGGTAGTTATTTTGCTATTAAATTAAGTAATTAATTATCTTTCTTAATCAATAAAATAAAGCTAATAATTAAATTGAGGAGTAAATAAACTGTCAATACATAAAATATACTAAAATAGATAAAAAAGATTTCTTCTAAAATAAAAATATTGTTACCAAAATATAATATTAATATTTCTTTATTCTTGAGTTCTGTTTAAAATAAGTAAGTAAATGAGTAGTTCTTTTTAAATTAACTAATTCAATATTAGGCTAACTTTACAAAATAGAATATTTATTTTACTTAATTAATAAAATAAAAGGGAATTTAAATTTGTTGCAAATAATGTTTATTAAAATCATTTTGAAAATTTCTAATTTTTATTTTATAGAACTTCTTTGATTTGATTTTTAGCAAAACCTATTATGATTTATTATAGTTTGTTTATTAATTTGATATTTTACTTTAAATTTGATAGAATTTAAAGTATTTCTATTACTTTCATTTAAAATAATTGATAAAGTTTTGATAACAGAAAACAAAAATAATAAAGAAAATAAGAAAGTAAAAAAAAAATGGATTCTAACAATGCTCTAATAGAAAGTGCCTTTAATTAATTTAATATAGATTCTTATGTTTTTGCTTTAAATAAAGAATTTATCATTGCCAAAACTTAAAGGTCAATTATTTACTTATGCAGCTAAGTTAATTCTACCTTTAAAAATGTTTAAGTTGCTCTGAAAGTGTTTTACCAATCACGATCTTAACTAGAACTTACAATTAAAGCTCATAAAATATTTCCAAAATTGAACGAATGTGAATATTTAGTTAACCATTATGCAATTGGTGTCATAAATAATATTTTAGCTATATGCATGGATTTCATTCAGGGTAAAATTACTTATTTTTAAAATATTTTTTAATGCAAGCAAGCTTTTATTTGATAAGGAAGTACAATAGATTATATGGTTAAAAATAGAATTCTCACAAAAAATTAGCTAAAAGAAGCACTCAAATGCTACATGAAAGCAGTATAATACTTAAATACAAAAAATATTTAGCACAGTAATATAAAATGTAGCAATCTCTTCGTGACTAATAAAAATAAGCCAATCATAGGTAGAATTTATTAAAAAATCATATATGATTATTTATTTATTTATTTGTTTGCTGATCAGTTTTGTTTCCAAAGGAGACAGACATAACTAATACATTAACTAGTTAACAAACAGAATATACTTTTCAAACATTTCTTTATCTTTAAATAAAAAATTTAATTTATAAAGGTTGTATTCAGGTTTCAGATGAAAAAGCCTCTACTTCAAATTTTTATGAATATGGATGGGTTTTAATCTAGTTGTTTGGAGGGTATGAAGATGTAGATATAAATTAATTAAAGAAAGAACATAAAAGAAAAAAGTATTAAAATGAATAATTTCCTGAAGAGTTTATTGCAATTTTAAATGATCTTATTTTATATTAGTAAATTTCTGATGAGGATATTCTTATAAAGGAATAAGAAAATGTGGTAAAACGATTTAATGATTTATGTAATTTTTTTAATTTGCTTTATAATATATTCTATTTATTTTCTATATTTTAATTCTAAATATCTCATTTATAAATAAATAAACAAATAAATAAATAGTGGACAAAGATAGTTCATTCGATTCTTTTATTGAAAAATATACAAAACCTAATGAATCATTAAAGTAATAGACAATAAGGATATCTCCATTAAATAGGAAAGCCATATAAAATTAAAAAAGTTATTTCATAAACACTGCTTTAGTTGATCAAAAGGATCTAATAAAAGCTGAAGGCTATTTTTAAGAAGGACAGATAACGAAAGCTTCCTAAGAATTCTCTAAAATTATTAACAAAACAAAATGGCTGGATGCTACACCGATATATAATTTAGCTTATCTACAGTTTTAAGAAAAAGATTACGAAGAAGCTATAAAATTATTTAAAATATCCATAAAATTAAATCCCATGTATAGCTCAGCTTATAACTTAATCGGTTGCACTTATGATGAAATTGATTAATGTAAAAAATCATTAAAATACTATAAAAAAAGTATCCAGCTTGCTAAAAATTCTGGAAACTTTCTTAATAACATAGGAATTTATTACTTTAAGTAAATGAAGTACAAAATTTCTCTTTAATACATAACAAGAGCTCTTGAGTTAGAACCAGAAGATGATAGAATTCATGGTAATCTAGGAATGAATTACTTAAAATTAAAAAAATATAAACAGGCAAAATACCACCTTAAGAAATAAATTCAAATAAATCCAAAAACTCGCTCTGGCTACTATTCATTAGCCATATTATATAAAATAATTGATAAAATATAAAAGTCAATCTACTACTTTAAAAAACACTCAGAAGTCAATCCTGATTCAACTAATGCAATAAATAAAATAATAGACGCCTTTAACAAGCAAATATTAACTGAAGAAACATCTCTCAAATAATTTCAAAAAGTCACTTGAATAGGTCTATTCTATTCATACTAATTTTATCAATTATTATGATCAACCTACAAAATAATAAATGTTATAATATTAATAATTAATAAATAAATGAATAAATGAATGAATGATTAATTTATCATTAGTTTTTGAGAAGATGGATAAAAATTGATAAATTAATAAATTTAGAATTTATTTATTTATTTGTATAATTTAGAACAAAATATATATTTAAGTATAAGTAGAAAACATATAAATTAAAATTAATTAAATTATTTATTAGAATATTTCATAAATATTTTGTTTAGTTTGGTTGGTCGATTGATTAAATAATTTATTGGTTATTATATTTACAATTTTAGTAACTTAAGAACATGTATTTTTATTTAGCATAGCTTTTTTATTAGTTTTGATAATTGAATTTTTGCTTTGACTGACATATAAACTGTATATTACTTTCTTGTAATTTTACACAGTATTCATTTGAATATCCCTATTGCTATCATAGAATAGAAATTCATTTTATTTCTTTTATGATTTCACTATTAATAGGAGAAATATCACGGAATTAAGATAGATTTTGCTTTTATTAGGTAGAAGGAGTTTATGGAGTAGTGCTTCCATCAGGAGAGAAGCTTGCGTTTTGGCTTATCTTTCTATAATTTGGTGAATTTGGATCATTTGATATCTTATTTTTTATAGCCATTATATTACTGTTACTACTGTAGAGCTCTATTTTTTTGCTCACGCAATCATCATCCTCCAAAAATTCATCAGAATCAACTGAAAACATAGAAATGTTATTTTCAAATGGTCTTTGTGGTGTGTCATTTAATTAAATAGGTGGTATTTTGCAAGTTGGTGTAATATTATCTTACATGTTTATTTTATGAAAAGTAGATTTTTTAAATTAGTTTCTTGTTAAAAAGTATTCTGATTCATCTCTTGTTAACGGAATTTAATGATTATTTTCTTATCTGTTTGTTAGAATCATATCTTCTTAGTCTTATTAAGCAAACAGTAAGGATTTTTATAATTAATTATCATTTGAATTATTGAGTTAATTCAGATTTTTAATGGACATTAACTATTAATAAGATCCATTAAATAGCATACTCTTTTATTTTTATGGAGAGAAATCATGCTTTTTAATAGATTTTTAAGATGTCAAGTTCAATTTTGTTAGAGAAGGTGATGATTAATATATTTCGTTATAATTGCTTTGCTATCTCAATAGCTTTTTTACACTTGGGCAATTTTTATATTTTTTAAATGAGGCATGATTCAAAATATTTGAAAAGCTTATTCTCTCTGAAGGAGAATATTTAAGCATTTAAGAAATTAAATCTTTAACTTCTTCAGAAATACAAATATTATGATCTTCATTTAAGGTCTTTTTATCTATATGTTCCTTGATTAATCTATCTATATCAGGCTACGGGTTGCAAAGACTGTAAATATAGTTAGATATTTATAACTATGAGGTGCAGTAAGAGAAAGGAGAGCTTTTTTTTATTGAAGAATTTTAAGTATTTTTAAAGTAAATACAGTTCGAATCTCAAAATTAATTTAACTCTAATTAAAAGAAAATTAACTCCAGTAAATGCCTAAAATTATAACTTTAATCAACCAAATCAATTATAAAAAAAATAAATAGTTTTAAAGAAATACTTTCCAGTTAGCATGAAGAAAAGAACGCATCCAATACTCCATAAATCAACAGAAAAATCATATTCTTCATAGTTTTCTAATTCTGGAGCCATATAGTAATATGTACCACATAAATTATCATGCAAATTATCTATTTAGTAAAATATAGAGGCTCCAAAATCCCCTATTTTTATTTATAGATTATCATCCAGAAGTAAGTTCTCAGGTTTTATGTCTCTGTGTATGAGGTTCTAGCTATGAACTGCCTTTATTCCATCAAGTATTTATGCAAAAAGCTCAATAGACTAAATATTTTATATAAAATAAATAATTAAAAAAATTTCTATTTTAAGAGATTTCTCTATATTTATCTATTTATCTCTATGTAACTAAAATTTTTTTTCTATCAAATTATTAAAAAATTCCAATCCAATCAGTTTTTAAAGAAAGCTATATATAATATCAATGAATTTGATTATAATTTTTTACCTCCTCTTCATTGAGATGCTCTTTGCTCTTAACGTAATTGAAGAGATCTCCATTTTTACAATATTCCATCACAATAACAAAAAATTATTCTGTTGTAAAACACTCAGTTGATTTGATTACTCTATCAGAATCAACTAATTCAATAGCGTTAACTTCTTGCTCGAGTTGCATAATCACATATTATTCTTGTTATTAATCTTTGTAAAACCTTTCAATAAATTTTAACGCGTAGAGGCATCCATTATCTTTCTTCTAAGCTAAGAAGACTTATCCAGATACCCCTGTTCCTAAGAGTTCTAGAAGCTTGTAGTCTTCTACTTCAACCATTTAGCTATAATTTAAATTTGAGTATAAATTAGCCAATATATTTTAGCTTTAATTTTTAAGTCGCTTTTTTATAATTTTTAATAATTAAAATATGTAAAAAATTTAACTTAAATTGTTAAACATAAATAGAAAAATGTATTTTTTTTAAGAGGGGAAATTACAGAAAAAAAATTTAGATTAATCAACTTAATAATAAATTGCTTTTGTTAAATTTATTCAAAGTAATGTAAATTAATTATTTTAATTTTCTAATATTTTGATAATAAAAGTATTTAAAAGACACATTCCTGTTTATTTTAATAATCATTTCACGTTATTAGAAAAATTTTAGCATTAAAATACGTATGTTACATTATAAATAAGAAATTAATAATAGTAATAGATCATTTTTAATAATAATACTTTGATTCAAATATTATTATTTTTTTATTATTTTATTCTGAAAGTGATTGATTGTAAGCACCAATTTTCATAACTTAATCCAATTAAACTTACAAAACAAAAAAATTTATAATTAAAATAGATACAAAAAATTTGAAAAAAGCAATAGCCACATTCATTTATTCTATCTTTCAATTTTCTTGTTAGTTTCTAGATATTGTCTAATTAACTACTACAAGCTGGTTGTTTTTCCATATTCCATGAATTTCTGTATTATCTATTTTTTTAGTATAAACTCCACGTCCATTAAACATATCTTAGGAAAATTCACCGTTATACTTATCACCATTTTCTAAATACTGTATTCCTTTTCCTTCAAAGCAACCATTGCTCCACTACCCTTCATATTCTATTTCTCCATTTTTCTTTTTAAGTGTACCATAACCACTTTAAACACCATCTTTAAAGTTACCTTCATATTAGCTACCATCAGAGCTGATAAATAATCCCTGTCCATGCCTTTTTGAATTCCAGAATTCTCCTTCGTAATAATTACCTTTCATCGTTAAATAATAAATAAATATTTGAAATTTCATCAAATTTAAAAAATCTTTAGAAGATCAATTAAAAAAGAGAAGTTAAATTAATTAATTAATAAATAAATACCTTTCTAAGTCCATACATAAATTCCTCTTCCTTACTTTTTATCTAAATGAAAATCGCCAATATAAGTATCGCCATTTTAAAATATTATTCTGCCTTTACCATGAAGTTTTCCTTGCAGGAATTCTCCCTCATATATTTTACCTGTATGTCTAAAATAGCAAAGTCCCTTTCCATGTGGTAAAGTGGCTTAAAGTTCACCTATATAAATTATTTCTTAGTTTTCATAGAATCCTTTGTAAGTAGACTTTCCATCATTTGTTTTATTATTATTCAGCATTTCTATAGATAAATTACTTTCCTGCAAATAAAATGGTTAGAAATAATACTTCGGAGAGCGCAAGCAATCTAAATTGAAAACCTTTTATTCGAGGTAGGGAAGAATATCTTTATTTAAATATTTTTCAATAATCTGCATATGTGCATCGAAATCTTCCAAATAAACCTATTGCAATTATTATTCTATTGTTTAGTTAGATGAGTCTGCTTCAATACTTTGCAGAGATGAATCGTTTTTGTACTTTAGCTTGGTGCTAAGATGCTTAATTGCAGAATTAAACTCTTCTAGTGTCTTAAAATCTGCTTGTTTGCATTTTTGAATTAGTTGGCTTGTATTCAACTCATTCATTTTAGCCTAGTGTCTTTTTACCCTTTGCTCAACATACGAATCAATCAAGTCATTTAATTTCTTTTAAAATGACCGAATTGAATCAATATTCTATTTTAAATGAAAGTCACTTTCCTATTAAAATTTTTTATCCATTTCTGCAGCAGAAGAAAATTTATCATTAATCTAATCTAAAAATTCACCTAGTTCTAAACTGTCATGTCCTTTATGATTTCCTTTTATAGTTAAGCAGCTTGCACATATAAGTCCTTTATTTTCACAAAAATAATCTAAACAAACTAAAGTTGGTCTTTTCTTTGTATGCCATATGCAATGCTTATTTTTGAAAAATTCTGTTAGCTTTTATTCAGTATCGTCCATGCTAATTTTTTGGTGCTTTATAAAATCAAATATTAATTTATTAATAATAATAATAACAAATTATTAAAAGAAAAATTATTCTTATGATAATTTATGATATTTTATTATCCACAAAAGATAAACTATTAAATTTTATTTGATTTCTGACAAGTATTAACAAAGTGTTGAGTTTACATTTTCATGGTTTTGCTTTATTTTTTCAGTAAAAAAAACTTCTGCTTCTTTCTGCTATTTTCCCTTCATATTTTATAACAGAAAACTTAAATTTATTAACTAATTTTTTGTTTTCAGGCAAACCAAAAAAATAAAACCAACTTATTAAATTTATTTTAAAAATAATAAAAACATATTTTTTTGCTTTCAAAGTTTAATAAAAATGATATTATTTTTTTATTTATTATTTCAGGTGATTTAAATTGAAAAAATTAATGAAAAACAATTTTTTTTAAATATTAAATTCTTGAAATAAAATTCTAATTCTTAAATTAATTAAAAGAAAATAAAATTTTTTTTATAAATAAAAGAAATAATTTAATTTATTTATCAAAAATATATTTTTTAAATTAAGACTTGATATGTATGTAAATTTTAATAATATCTTTCATTTAATTCTTTCTGTTAAATATTATTTCTATTAGCTCTTATTGGAACTATTTGATTTATTTTCAGGGTGCTATGATTTTAGGATTGGAGATATTTCACTTAACCTTGGAAGATTGCTAGAAATTTATTTAAAAGATGGGTTGATAAAATATTATTATTTTTTAGAACCTATAGTAGTTGTGATTTATCTGTTTTAAGAAATCTGGTATGGATCTTACCTATCTGAGCTTATTTAATTTTATAAACTCAATTTTGGACTTTTTAAAATGCTTAAAGTTTTTTGTATTTCTTAAGAATTTGTTTTTGGTCTTACTTAATAAGCATTATTAGAAGAAAATGAAGAACTTAAATTTAATTGCTTTTATTACACTTTAGATTCAGACTAATGTTCTACAGAAGTATTCTATACAATCTTTTTAAAATAATTCAAATTATTATCTTTATCTGATTTTATACCCAATTAATCTATAATCTACAATTTTTTGTTGTTAGAATTTTTCTGAACAAAGCTGCTAAGCTAATAATTGTTTCCGTTTTAAGAATACTTCTTTGCTTATATTGAAATAGCTGAGATAATAGAGCTGTTTATTGAAGCTTAGCTAAGCTGACTGCTTCTTTTGTTTAAATTAAGATCACTTTATAACATAACACTGTTTTATTTACTCATCATATAGCTTTCTTTTTACTTTATATTCTCAATTCTATATAAATAAAAATAAACTTAAATTTTTGTTAAATTTAAAATAAACTATTTTTTTATTTCAATTTTTTTTATTAAAAAATATTCTTAACATATTTAATAAAACTAAAGATTGTTAGGTTAGTTAATAAGTTAAATTCTTAAAATTAAAATGTATTACAGACTGTTTGGAATAATTTCTTACAATTTTTACCAGCTAGTAAGCTACTAAAGATTTTAAAATATATCTAAGAATTTTCTTTCTGATATTATCATTCTCAATGATATCACAATTTACTTAATCCATATAATAAATGTATCTATATGATATGATTTTATAGGTCTATTTGAATATGTCAAATCTTCGTAAGCATTAAATAGGCAAGTAATTGCACTAAGTTTAAATAAAATACTCATTATATGTTTCTAGCTAGCATAATTAAATGTGCTATTCAATAGCTAGACAACTTGTCTTCCGTATATAGAGCTGGTACTTTAAAAAAAATAAATTTTATTTTCTAATTATTAAATAAATAAATATACGGTGAATTAAAAAACCAAAGCAAAATTGTGTGCCAAATAGAATCTGTAAATGAAATAAAAATATCTTCCCTCTATATTATTTTAATAATATGCGACAAAGTTTCAACAACAATAGATTTGCTCAAATTAATAGGCTGCTTGATCTTTAAAATATAAATTTAAATGAAAAAAATTCATTTTTTTTAGAAAATTTACTCTCAAATTTTGTAATATGAAAGGATCTTTTTTGTTGCTGTCTAAATACTTTATTGTTTTACAACTATAGTCAAAGTATTCAATACACATTAATTTAATTTTTTTGTAGACATTATCGAACTTATCGTGATATTTGTGTAGATTTTTTAATATTATATTTACAATATTTCCAGAGACAAATGAACTATTTGTGATATCTTGAAGTTTAGTAAGGACTCTCATTTTTATTAAATAATTCTTTTTGTTAGTTATTTTTAAAAATTAAATACAATTGATTTATTTCTTAATAAATACAAATAAAATTAACTTTTTTATTCTATAAAAACATAGTTTTAAGAATTGATTATATATTTTTTTTATTTACTAAAAATTTTGAAAAAAAATATTTTTCTATTGAATAAACTTTGTAGAGTGATTTGAACAAAAATAATACCATAAATATCCTTTCAAAATTAATAGCATTGTCATCAAGTAACATATCTAAGAGGTTGCTGCTAACCACTTATAAATTAATAGAATTTTCAGATTCTGAATACTTTTTGTTTAATTATCTTCTATACATCTCTATTTGACTATATTATTCTTAAAAAGAGAATATACTCTTAATGATTGCTAAGCATACTTAACTGCAAGGAAACGAGTAAAATTCTTTAGCAATTATTCTTTCACTAAAAAAATCTTTGCTTTTTGCCAATTATTCTATATCAGAATTAACCTATAAAAGTTATGAGTATTTATAAAAATAATATAATATATTAAGATTTACCTAAGCTAGCTTATAATTAGGATATGGATAAATAAGCCTAGACGAATGAAAACCGTTTAGAGTTGAAAAAAGACTATGGTTTTCCTCTGTTATATCTGTGTTTATCTTTTACCTTTAATCATTATGTTTCTCTAACTTAATGAATATATTATATAATTTTAACTTTACCTTTCAATTTGAGATTTCATCATTAAATTTCTACGTGCTTCTATAACTGCTTTATTAGTTAAGAAGAGTAGTGTTAATTTAGCTCTAACCTTTTTAATTTTAAATAATGCCTTTTCACTGAATTAAGTACTTCCAGAATTTTCATTTTGGCTTTATTTCATTAACATAGAAGTCCTTTGCTTTAAAAGCTGAATCTCATCTAATTATTGAATTTTATTATTATTTTTTATGCTTGATTTTTTCGATGCTTAAAGTTTAGGGCTAGTAAATTCTTTTAAGTTTGAACTCTCTCTTATAATAAATGAACTACCTACTTTTTTTTGTTACTTATAAGATTTTATCTGATTTAAATCTATTTTATCTATGTTAGGCAAAGACCCATTTAACTCCTAGTAATATAAATACTCAAAGTCATCATTTTTTTCTTAGATATTTTATTTTATTTATCCTAATATCTTATTCAATTCTTCAATATTTCTTTTGTTATCATTTATTACAGCCTATAGCTGTGTTTCTTCATTCAAAATTTAACTAATATCATTCTTAAATTAAAAATCCTTTAAATTTATATTTTAGAGCTAAAAAAAATTACTGCCTGTTTTTTTATTTGTGACTATTTCTCACATTCATTTTCTTGCACTTTTTATAGTAATATTCTTTAAATAACAGAAGTTTATTTTGTTTTAAAGTTTTTTTCTCTCTTAAACTTCTCAAAATGGTCATAGGAAAGAAGCAAAGAGCATAGCTCTTGAAACCAGGTACTATGATTCATATACTCAGCAATAAGATTCACATTTTAAGGAAATAATTTATATCTGTTAGATGCTAGATCCGAAATCCCAAATACGATTTCAAATATATATGGATTATATATATACTCTAACAAATTGAACATAACATTAAACGAAACCATATTTAATAAGGCTTAATCTTAATCAAATTCAATCATAATTTCAATAAGCTTAGCAACATGATTAAGATTTCCTGAAGAGAAATCGTCTAAAAAGAAATCATACATAAGCTAAACTAAATTATTATTGTTAAAAATTTTTAATTACAAAACAATAAATTTTATTAATTAGCATACATGTTACTGTAAAAAATTATGGAAAGCAATTCAGAATTATCCTCATATTCTGTCTTTACTTTAAAATTTAAATGATTTTATAAGAGCGGAAGTTTTGAATGTTAAACATTTCATCTTTTAATTCTAAAATCTTTTGGTGACTGTTTATTTTATAAAATTTAATATTCTTTGCATTTTTATTTAATTTTTTCAACTATGGATATAAATTAGTCCAAAAATTTTAAGGTTCTGCATTTTCTGGATAGAAAACAAAATTTAAGAAAAGCCTAACATTCTATTCTTATTTGAAAAAGTTCATCATATATTCGTTGTATCCAATACAGGGCACTTCTTCTAAATAAATAAATAAATAATAGTAAAATGACTTTAAATAACTTTGATTAAAATGAAGATATTTTTTACTTGAAGATATCCACTTTTCTACTTCCCATAACGGATTAGGTTCTTAAATTTATTCATCTAATATTATTTCAGAGGGTAAACTACCTGGTTCACTATCATCATCTTCATCTATGCATTCATCTTGCTTTGTATTTCTGAGCAAGTGTATTTTTAAAACATCAACAGGATTTATGAGGCCTCCATAACTCTTTTATTAAGTGCTTTGATAAGTATTAAAACTTTGGGTAAAGTCTTCCTCCTTTTATTTTTCTTAGCTATCTTGATGGACAAATAGTCTACTCTTTTACATGAAAACTTTTGATAATTTTAAGTAGAAATATTTATCTCTAATTTAATTAATAAGTATTAATTTATGTATGTATGTATATACCTGATTCAATCAAACTATCAAAATTAAATAAGTCTTCGAAGTAAAATAAAAAGGTTTTTTTTATTTTTTCTATTAGTTCTACTGTGTGGATAATTAGTTTTTCATTTTTCGTGTAATGAAGATAGTGATAGAAAATTGCATTTCTATCATCCAAACTCTTAACAGAGTGTTGAGTTACAAGAATAGAGATCAAATCAAATATAAATTCTAAACTCAACATTTTTATTGCAACAACATTTTCTTAAATCTCTTGAGTTAATAGAAAAAGAGTAAATAAGTAATCAATTTTCAAAATCGTATTTAATTCAATCAACTTGATATTACCTTCGTTAAATTAATAGACTGATATTTCTTCTTTCAGCTATTGGCTCTTTTCAACTCGATTTTCTGATGAATAAGAGTTAAATGAAGAACTAGAACTTTTTTGTCGTTTTTTTTTTTCACTGATTTCTTAAAGTCGCGCACAAAACTCTAAAGCTTCCCAAAATTATGTCATAAATACTAAATTCCACTAAAATTTTTCAAGTAAGCTAGCAAGTATTAATTTTATTGGATTTTTGGAGAAAATATAGTTAATCATTAGATATTTTACAAGTTCTTTGTTCTTTTTGATAATTATTTCACTAATTTCTTCAAATGGTAAGCTTTCGCTGATTATTTTGCATGCTTTAACTATTTTTTTCAATCTCTTATCGTCATTTTCTTCTATTGACTGCAAAAAATTTTAAAATCATCAAATTAGGTATGAAAAATTGAAATTATTTACTGCTTGCTTCAATAGATCTTACGGATTATCCATAAAATGTTAAGTAGACTTCTTCTTAAATTTATTTTTATGTTGCAATTTTCTTCTACTTTAAAATTAAATAGTTTAAAAAATTTCAATCAAACAAATAAACAAACAGAATCCAAAATTTCTAATAGAGGAAAATATCAAAAAAAAGTTAATAAAAAAAATAAAAACATGATTTTAATCAATAATTTTTGTTATATTCCAATATTAAATATAAAAATCCTACCACTCACATCATTCAAAAACAGTAAAGTATTTATAAATTTTTAAATACATTTTATTTTTACAATTATTTTTAATTTAATTTACTTGTTTAAAAAAGCTTTATCTATCTTTAGTAAAATTTATAAAAAAGTGGTACAATAATTTATTTGTTTGAGAAATAATAATTTTTGTTAATGAATTTGTTTTTGATTTTAAGTTAAAATATTTTTTTGTTAAAATTAATCTAAATTGGATTAAACACAACTGATAAGGTAAAATTTTAAAATTTTAAATGAGTAATTATTTGTTTTTGATTTTTAAATTACAATTTTGTTTCTTTAAATTTAATATTAAAAAAATTTTAAATTGATTATTTGATTAAGAAAATTATTAGTATGTGAAGGTAAAATATTAAATTTTGTTATTACTATGTTAACATATTGATTAGTTTATGTATATCAAAAAATATTGATTGCTTAAAAATAAATTTATTTATTTATTTAACTAATTAAGTATTTTCATTTGTACTTGAAAACTAACTTCTGAGACACCTTAGATTATTATTAGTTAGGTATTTATTTGTTTCTGGTAAGATTTCATTTCCTCTTAATCGCTAAAGAGAAGGAGGTTTGAATTAATTATGATCAAATAGCATTATAATTAATCTTGTGTGTATTATTGATTTAGTTAATTGAACATAATTTATAAGAAAAGAGACAAACAAGCATCAAAATAATTAATATTTAAGAAATAAATAGTTTCTCTATTAATAAAGATTTTTAATAAACAACAAGCATTTGAAAGAATCGAAAAAGCCCGCATAAGCTGTAATAGGATTAAACCTAACTGAATTTTTTCAGAATATAAATAAAAATAATTTTAAGCCATGGACAGAAACGATGTATGCTATTTATCTTTATTTACGGAATTAAAAACAATATCTTTCAGGAGTTATTTACAAGATTAGCATAATTTTTATAATTTCAAAAGGATGAAATGAATTTAGATGATAATTCTAATAACAATCAGTTCAAAGATGACGATGAGAATTATGTAAAGAGTGAGAATGAAATAAAAATAACAGTAATAAAAACTAATTCATTTTTGTTAAATTAATACAACTATTTCTTGAAGAAAATTTGAAATTACAATAATTTTGAGCTAATTAATATTAATAAATTGAATCATATAAAATTAGAAAGACATCATATTAGTTCATATTGAAAAAACATAGAAAAAGATTACAGAATTGATACCTGATTATGATATAAGCTAGTTTTTGAATAGTAATAATGAAATTGTTTTAGGAGAGTTGATTTCTTCTCTCAAAGAAACAGGTTTCCCTATTGATTAGAATATGGTACATTATTGGTGTCCTGAAGCAGAGATGTTTATTTACTGTGGATTTGATCCTTTACCTGATGATATTACTATCCCATTAGAAGACTATTAAAATTATAATGAAGTAAAAAAATAGAAAATTATTGTTCAAACTTAATAATTTAGAATGATTTTTTACAAAAGCATTTATTTATTTATTAGATAGCTGCTATAGACAGAGTGAATTTATATTAATTGTTTGTATTTATAAAAATTAACAGATTAAAATTAAATGCAAAGAAAACCCAATTAGCTTAATTCATCAAATAATGAGTGAAGAGACAAATGAAATGAATAACAATAAGTAAAAAGATGGAAATACATAGGAGAAAAAAGAGGCTAAAAATAACTGTAGAAGAACTAAAGAAAGAAAAATAGGATTCATTATTGAAAAGGTAGTTTAATGGAGAAATTACTATAATGGTGTTCCAGATGCTTCAGGAAAGGTAAACAGGTTATCTCTAGAAGAAGCAGCAAATAAAGTGTAAATATCAAAAAAATCTCTTGATGACTATCTTCTTCAGATAAGGTATAATTAAAAATTTTAATGGATTCAAATGGAATACAATAAATAATAATAAATAGATTTGGAAGGAAGTATCAATTTAATTTCAATGAGCATAAAAATGACAAGGTCGGAATCTTAAGAGCATTTGTTAAAAAGCACAAGCAACAATAAAACCAAGATAAACCTAAAAAAAGAAAAGAAAAGAAAGGAGATGGTAAATAATAAAAATAATTTAATTTAATTATGTTTTTAATTAATTAATTATTTAAATATTAAAAAAATTTAAAAAGCAAATGGAATTTAGTCAAAAAAAGAAGAGGAAGAAAAAAATTGAAGAATCAATCATGTTTATTTTAAACTATTTTACTTATATAAAATGTGAAATTAATCAAATCAAATTTTCAATTAATATCTTAGCTAACTCAAAAGCTCGACATGCCTATAAGAAACTAAATAAATAACTATGAGTTTTTTAACAACTTCTGTTGAGCATAAATAAGTACAAAAAATTAAATACTATTTTTGATACAAAAACTATATAAATTATCTATTAAATTATTAAATTAACTGTTATATACGGTAATTATTGAAATTGTTAAAAATAAAAATTGTTTTCAACCTTTCATTAAAATATTATATTATATTTAATTAAAATTAATATTTTTAACTAAATAACTAATTAACTAACTACATGCATTAATTATTAATTGTTTACTTGATAAATTAAGTTATGTTTTTATATATTTCATCATAAAATTTAAATTTTAATCTAAATAATCGTAAGATAATAAATTATTTATTTATTATTCTATTTTGTTTAAACTTTTTATCATTAATTCATTCATCATCTTCATCAAATTTAATAATTTAGACATCTTCAGCTATCTATTCTTAGTTTTATTGCTAAACGTTAGATTCTTTTCTTACTAAATTTGAGTTTTTTTAACTGAATTAGGATTATGTAGCAGCTAAAGGTAAATGAGATCCTTATCTTTGAATCATGTTGTTTGGAGATTAATCATTTGCAGTGACCATTTCTTGCTTAAGGGGATGATGATGAGTAATTTTTGAATTTTTCAAAGTATCTAACTCTTTTTACAAAGTATATTTATACGCTCTTTGCCTCTTGATTTTAATGCAAATACATATAATTATACCCAACACAACAACTAAAACTGAAATAACAATAGCTGCTATCACCCCAGCTGTGAGTTTATCTGCATAAACCTAATTAATTAATTAAATTAAAATTTTCAAAACTAAATATATTTATTGAATTATTACCTTATTTATTATCAAATCTCTTTCCATAAAGAACTAAGTAAGATTGTAGGAGTTATAGTATTACCAACTTTAGTAAATAAATCCTAGTTTAATTTTATGGTCTCCAGTTGTATCATAATCATTTTAGGAGGGACTACAAACAACATAAGCACTAGAAGGTACTAGCTTAGTAACATATATATGGAATTTTTATATACCTACAAAATAAGAGTCAGTTTAGTTACTGGTAGAGTTAAAGATTTGTAATATAGACCCACCTTACAGACCCAGTAAAAGGAAATAGGATTGCATTTTAGTCATATCATAAATTAGTGATGGGTGAACTGAATGCCATGTGATTGTATTAGAGTTAGATCCCAACAAAATAAAATAGTAATCATTGACAATAATATCTCTTATTTTATGGTCAACCTGATGCACTCTATTTAAATAGTAAGTACCACTACCTCCAATAACCATCTAAAATAATTTATTTTTATTTTCATTTACTTAAATTAAATTCATAAAATTTTTTTATTATCAAGCTATTAAACACAGAAGTGTTAAATATCTTATTTTAATAAATAAATAAAATAAATTACTTCATATTCACGAGTTTCATATAAATCAGAACTAGTTGTTACGAAGAACTACCTGTCTTTGTATGTATTGAATAACTTTGCATTAATAACTTTAATATAGAAAGAAGTATCAATTTAAACTGATGCTGCTAATGCCCCGACATATTAGTAAAAGTATTTAAAAATACCGTTTATTTCACATAGAATATAAATATTGATTTATTTTTTATAAGTATCATACCATATTCTCAAATCTCCATATTACTTTTGTGGTTGACCTTATGTAATGCTTGGAACAGTTAAAGGTTTAATTGTAGTGAAATTACTATTTAAATAAAAGGCACTCATTGACAAATCTTGTAAAACAAAAAGTACAAAATCACCATTATCTATTTGCACAGCCTGCATTTCTTAAAGGCTACCATTATCAGTATTCATCACAATATTTGAAAGTGATTTAGGATAGAAATAAGTCTAGTTATTGTAAATGTAAATGAAATTGATTCTATTGCTCAAACCTTCTATAGCCATTAATAAATAATTCCCTACTTGCACCATTTGAACGTTATTGAAGGGCTGTTTATATTCAAAATTATTAATTTTATTTAAAATTTCAACTCTTTAATATCAAACTTACAAAAACACCATCAGGTAGGTACAGCTTTTCTAATCTGTATTTACCAACAACCGTAGTAGTATTGCTTACAGGATCAATTTTTATGAATCTCAAAGTCTAGTTGGAATCTAAATGTGCTATGTTTGCATTATTAAACGCTGATACAGGATTTAATGTGGCCCAAGATTCTTTATTTAATTATGTTGATTTTCACAATTATTAAAAAAAAATAAAAAAATAATTTACATGTAAAAGCTACTTATGCTATTGCAAATCCATTATTATCAAAAGTAGGTAGTTGTATTTATAATTATGAAAAAGTTTCTAAGTTTATATGTCTATCAAATGTTTAACAAAAAGGAATTTAGAAATTATTTTCTGTCAGATTTAGTTTTATGTATTCAAGTGAAGATCCAACAGGGGAAATTTTAACTGTTTGCTTTTCTGTGATGGAGATATCTTCGTATTGGCTACTATAACTAGTTTAATATAGTAATGAAGGAAGATTTGTTAAGCTAGCTTAAGCTAAAACAAGAATTGAATTTAAGAGGATTAACCCTAATTTTATTTTCTTAAAATATTTCATATCTAATGATTTAAGATTTTTAAATATTCAATTTTTATTTTCAACTAATTAATATATGGATAATCATAAATAATACTTTGATATTTTTCAATCAATTATTTAGAGGATCTCAAAAATTTATTTTAAACAGCATCCTCGTTCACAGATACTACATATTGTAAAATAACCTCAATTTGTTTTAATTTAAAAGGCAATATCGATACTCAAATTTTAGTCATATTCATTTATAGTTAAAACATTAAAAGCCCATCAAATGAGATGAAATATCAAACTTATGTATGATAATTAACAAAAATAATCTTTTCTAAATAAAAATATATATTCTTTGTAAAAGGAAATCAGAGATTTTTTTAATCATATCAATAATTTATTAATTAATTTTCATTTATATTTTTTAAATCAAAATCAATCTTAATTAATTAATTATTTATTTCTATTTTTTAATATTTATCTAATTTCTTCTTTTAATATTTTTGTAAAATTTATTAAATAAAATATTATCAATGAAAGTTTACATTTTCCATTCCATTTACTTTACATAATTCAAATGAAAAAACTAATTTTTTGGAATAATTTTGAGTAATTTTCAAAATTATATTATAAAATTTAAAATAATAATTTTTAATATTATAGTATGATGATAATAATAAATTACAGAAAATTCAAAATAATTAATTAATTTTGTTAAATATAATAATTTAATTTATAAAAGATATTTAGAGATAGCATGATACACAACATATATTAGAATTAGTCAGAATATAGTAAGAGGAAGGATAATAAATAATTGAATAAATATATGAATGAATTCGTTAACTTTTTATTATAAAATTATAGTAAAAATATATTATGAAATAGAGAAATATTAAATAGTTAAAATTCGTTTGTTCTTTTGTTTGATTGTTTGTTTGTGTATGAGTTATATATATAAGATTCAGAAATCCATATCTTCTTAAATAATGATTTTAAAAACTTCAAGCTCGTCAATTTAGAAATTTTTATTTCCTGCTAATAGACTGTTGAGAGGAATATTTTATTAGATTTTTATTTCTTAATAATCTCCTGGGTATTCTGATTTATTATTTTCATCTTAATCTCCATTTTCAAAAATACTTAAATCACTAGTGCCAAAGGAAAAAATGTGCTCTTCTCCTTAATACAAAGCTGATTCAGAGTTTTTAACTGGTATTTTTACATTTTCACTGATAGAAAATAAGAAAGCATTTTCATCTTACTGGTAGCCTTGCTCGATTGACCATGGGACGCTTAAATATGCACCGAATATTTTAAAGTATTCCCAGCTCTTTATAAAAACTACTGATGGAAATACTCCACACACTTTCTCATCAAAAGTTTACTTTGTTAACTTATCTCTACTTGCTCTGTATATTAGTTCAAGATTCATTTTTTTAAAAGGAGAAAGCTCAAAGAAATTAGTCAATATTTCTTTATAATCTTATGTGCAATCTTCAAAAATTTTAGATGTATCATTAAAAGTTAAGAAATTTCCCATAATAGCAGATTCCATATCTTCATCATCAATCACACCATGTATTTTGGTTACTGGTTAATTCTAATTTATATTCATTTCTAAATGATCATTTGTGTTTAATTTATTTGTATTTGCCAAAATATCTTTGCCTTTTATTTCAACTGCTTTTCCTGATAAATTTTACTAAAAGTCATTGAATTTAGGGTTTTGTAATTATTGAAATTAAAAATGAGTGCTATAGTTTTATAAGTTATTTTTGATAAACTTATTATGTTGATAGCTCTGGCTTTAATTCATACTTTCCAAATCAGATAAAGGAACTATCTAGCTTTGTTGCATTCCTCCTGTGACATACATAATACTATTTTAGGTAGTCATCATCGAGGAATCGCTATTCTTCATTTTATGATTATCTACCAAAGTATTTTCTGGATAGTTTTACAGAGAAGAAGGACGATAGAATCCTTGATGAGTTTAAGCTTTTATTTATTATTAATTTTAAGTCTAAGGATCCTAGGTAGCTTAAGGAGAGTGATATTAATTCTAA
The DNA here is from genome assembly GCF_000189635.1 of Tetrahymena thermophila SB210. Taxonomy (NCBI): domain Eukaryota; phylum Ciliophora; class Oligohymenophorea; order Hymenostomatida; family Tetrahymenidae; genus Tetrahymena; species Tetrahymena thermophila. Next base: position 251,305 of record NW_002476301.1, on the reverse strand, counting down.
AAAGTAAAATTTTTTAATACTTAGTATAAATCTTAATACTGCTTTTCTTTTTCTTGTAGCTGAGTTTCTCTTTCTTTGAACATCTTAAAAAGTTTTTGAATTTTTCTATTATACTCCTGCTCTTTTCCCTTATCGAGCTATTCAAACTATTTAACTGAGCCTTCTATAGTGCTTATTTTTAATAAAAGCTATTCCTCTTTTTTACTGAATTCTGAAGTCTTTTACTCAATTTCCTACTTCATTTTTAGCATTTAATCCTATAATTTGTTATTTTATTATTCCATTTCCTATACCTTCTTTTAATAATAAATTATTTCGCTTTTTAATTGGTAAAGACTACTATTATCCTAAGTACCTAAAGGAATCCTAATAATATTTAAAATTTAATAATAAAATTAAGCAATAATAAAAAACATTTTATAAAAAATACTTAAAAATATATTAAATAAAATACCTCAATGACTGGGTCTAATCTTCTTAGAAACTTTAGAAAAAAGGCATAATGTACTTATACTAATTAGCGGTAAGCTTATTCTCAGGTAAATATTCCTTTATGAGCAATTTTATATCCGTTGTAAGTTAATTATTTTTATAGTAGTGCTAAATTAAATTGAATGTTTCTATGGGATCAAGATAAGTAAAATCTTTATTAAAATTGAGTATTTATCTAGCTGCCTCCTGATCGAGATCAGCAAACGTAACAGGATAAGGTAGATTCTTTCTATCTTAATTAATGGCTTCTTTAACTATTTCAAATGAAGTATCTTCTAAAAAAGTCTAAGCTCTTTTTAATAAATCGTACTCACTGTACAAAACAGCAAGCTAAAAGACTGTAAAGAAATTAAACATATTAAAATTATTCAAAACTTCTGAGTTGAGCAATTAAACAAGTTTTTATATTTCTAAGTGTTTACACATTTTATATGTTTGATAGAATTCTTATTAGATAATAATGCTTTTTCCACCATAAAGACATCTTAATATTTTTTCCAAAATGCCTTCATCTTCTTCCTTAAAAAATTAAATGTCTAACTAAATTTCCTTTTTCGCCTCATTTTCTTTAAATACTCTCTCAAAAAATCCACTTTCAACTCTTAAATGCCCTTTATTAAGTGAAAAACTTTTTGTTACACTTTTTATGACTATATTTGGATTGATATCATTTGAAAATATTTTCTCTAATTTTGGATTTGCATGGATTATTAACACTATTTTGTATGTATCATCTTAGGAAACTGTTTTCTAAATATTTGTATTTGAAAAGTCTGAAGACTTTCTTTGTTGCGACGCTTGCTTTGTGTTTAAATTAAGCATTTTTGAAATGATTTATTTTTTCAATATTTTTATTATTAAAAACAAAAAGGTTCAAAAGATAGATATTATTTAACAAATAAATGAAATTAAATAAATAAAATACATTCTTCTTTTTTTTTGCACTGCCTGTGAAAAGATTTAAAATTTAGAATGCTTAATAAATAATTCAACACATTATTTAATAATACTAATTCTTTTTTTAAAAATTATTCAATTCTCATCAATGCAATTAAAATAATCTATGAAGTTAGAAAAAAAATAAATTAACTAGAATTTTAAAATATATTAAATTAATTCAAGTAATGATTATTAAATTTACGAAAATCATATTAAATATAGCATCATAAATAATTATTTTTTATTAGTATTAAAAGTAAATTTTTTCCAAGTATAAAATAAATTTATTTTGTGAGATTAAATTTTAATCTCATTTTTTGTTGATCTCAATTAAGATTAATCTTTGAATAAATTTTTGTTAGATTTAAAATACTTTGATTAGAATTTTTTGTGAATTAGTTATATGAATGTAGTAAAAGTATTTGTTTCCTAAAATTTGAAAAAGAATAAAAGAATAATATTCGGCTGTTTGCTAAATAAATAAAATATATTTTATTTAGTTAAAATAAAAACATAAATTTTGTTTACAAAATAAATGAAATTAAATAAAATACATTCTTCTATTTTTTTTTCACTACCTAAAGATTTAAAATTTAGAATGCTTATTAAATTTGCCAAAATTATATTATATCTAAAACTATAAATAATTATTTCTTATTAGTATTAAAAGTAAATTTTTTCCAAGTATAAAATAAATTTATTTTGTGAGATTAAATTTTAATCTCATTTTTTGTTGATCTCAATTAAGATTAATCTTTGAATAAATTTTTGTTAGATTTAAATACTTTGATTATAATTTTTGGTGAATTAGTTCTATGAATGTAGTAAAAATATATGTTTCCTAAATTTGAAAATGAATATAAGAATTATATTCTCTTGTTTACTAATTAATAAAATATTTTTATTTAGTTAACATAAAAACATAAATTTTGTTTACAATTCTATAAAATATTTTCTTGAAAGTATCAAACGACTTTATTCTATTGATGTAAAAATTAATATCATTTTTATTTAATAAAATTAAAATAAAACATTGAATAAATTTTTGGTTAGATGCGACTAATTCTTAGTTTAGGAATTTTTGAATGATTTTATTATTGATTACAATACTTTATTACATCAGAGTAATAAATAAATGAATAATTATTAAGTATTTTCATAAAATAATCTTTTTAATTTTATTTCTAATTTCAAATACAATATTTATAAATAATTACTTTTGTCTTGCTAGTTAAAAAGAAGTCTTAAGTTGACTTCAAATATTTGAGTTAAAATTTTTATGAACACATGAAGGAATTGAATTTTTATGGTAAAAATAAATTTTGAATACAAAATTCCATTTTCCTTATTTTTGATGAAAAGAATAATTAAATTACATTAACAGTAATATATTATTTAAGCTTTGAATATCTTAGTTGTTATAGATTTTTTGTGGAGGAGATGATAAATTAATTTCAAATAAGATAAATCAATCAATAAAATTAATTAATTTTGAGCGATATATTATATATACTATAGCTAAAATATATATCAATCAAATAAAAGGCTAATGGCTAGAGTAATATAGAAAAACCAAGAATTAGATTTAATTTAAATGAATTCGCAAAAATAAAATTACTACAATAGGATTATTTGGAATGACAATGAAAATAGAAAAATTTTAAACTCTGAGCAACACAATTAAATGTTTCAATTATAAAATTAAAATTTGCAAAATGAATTACCATCGATGAATAAGCAACCTAGAAGAGAATACAATTTTAGACCAAAAATAGCTATCACTAACAAGCTTCCAGTTGAATTTAGCTAAAACTCAAGAAATAACTCAGTTTCTGCTTCCAATTCTAAGGAACCTCAGCATAGAATAGGAAGTCATGATAAAGGCGGAATAGTTCTATCATCAAGAGGTGATTCAAAAAATATTGGTCGTTCGGAATTATATCTTCAAGCAATTTAGTCTGATTCTTAGTTATTATAGGCTTCTAAAATAAATGAAAAAAATTAAAGAGCTTTTTATCAATTTTCAGAATAGAACGACATCAACTAGCGTTAACTCTTAAAGTAAGTAGAAAGTTCAAATAGCTATTACGTTTAAGCACAACCATCTTCCCTAGATCAAATTAGTAAAGCTAGGAAAAACCCACTCAATCAGAGTGAGGGCAGCGCAGCAAAAGATCATTAATTTGAAAATAACAATAACAAAAGGTAACCATAAAGCGATGCAAATTTTGATAATTCTTAAATTAACAATAGCTGTTCTGCTCATAAATATGATCAACAATACAATTTGTAATTTTAAAACATGAGCCCTGATAAAAAATTCGGGTAAAAGAGCTAATTCAGATAGCTAGTTAAATGTATGCATAACCAAGAAGTCTCAGGAAATAACAACTAATTGTAACAATAATAAAATCAAAATCAATAACTTGAATAACAAAATTAATAGTAGTCTGTGGATAATAATAATCAATTTAATTATTTACACTCCTAATAAAATTACAATAATAACAATATTCACTCTGCAAATATATATATCTAACCAGAAGATCCATAAGCATAAGTCAATTTAATTTAACGGGAGGAAAAAAACAAATCTAAATCACATTTAAAAACAAATCATTTTAATTAAATTTTAAATAATTCAAACTCACAACAAGCGTTGGTATATCCAAAGGGTAGCACATAGTAAAAAGATTTCGATTTTCAGGCTCATTATTTTGATCCAACTAAGTTGCAATAGAATAATTAATAGAAAAGTCTCATATAAAAATAACAAACATAAGTTGAATAATAATAAAAGCCGCAAAAATATCAAGAAAACTTTTAAAGCTATTAAAATTTGTCTAGTTAAAAGCTAAGCATTCAAAATGAAAAAAAATAAAAAAATATTTAAAGTGATACTAACCTAAAATAAGAATAATCCTAATAGTATTATGTAATGAAATATGCTTCTGTTAATAAAGACCAATAAGAAGTTAAATAAAAAAACTCAGCTTCAGACAAAAGTATCTCTTTGAATAGCGAGCATTCTGACAGTTAACTCAATATTCATAAAAGATAAATGTAAAATTAAGAGAGCGGAATGTAGGTTAATAGTGATTTATATAATTAGTACTATATGAAATAGACAGCCTCATCTAATGGTATTTAAAATAGAAAAAGCAGCTTTAGATAAATTTAGTTGTAAAATGAAACTTAAATTAGTTCTAATAGGAGCAGTAACTAAAGCAACTCTACTGAAAAGTGTAACATGCAAAAGGAATCTCAATAATCACACCATAATCATATATAATATAGAAAAAATTAGTTTCCTTAATAGAGTCCTTTTAATTCCTCTTAAAATGAGTTGTACAAAGAAAAGAAAACAAGTCCAATTATTATTGATAAAATTTCTGATTAAGATAAACAGAATCATAACAAGGGAAATATGAGCAATAGAGAAAGTCAAAGGAATGAAAGCGATGATTAATAAGAGCTAATGAAATAAAATCAAAAAGTTAGGAAAAGTTTTGAAATTTATGATATAAATTAGTAAAGATATCTTATAAAAATGCAAAAAAAACAAAACTCATAAATAAATTAACTTGACTAGAGTAAATCTTAATCATCTTAAAATATTAATCCTCAACAATCTTCTTAAAATTAGCTTTTCCAAAAAGCAAATCTTTTTACAAATAAAGTAACAGCATCTTAACCTCAAAAACAAAATGAAACTTACTTAGAATAATCAGAATAGTAAGAAACGATGTTAAATAATATTAATAAAACAGGAAATACTGAGAACTTTAAAAATAAAAAATCAGATTTAATACCTTCAACTCATTTTTTGAAAAAAAATATTTAAATATAGAGTCCTACTCATTTTGATTTATCCCAAAAACCTTAATCTGCAAAAGAAACTTACACAAAACAATTTAAATCCCCTATTATTGAAAATTCAAAATTTTCCAATATAAAGAGCGAAAATGAGTAAGGCAACCCAAGATCATAACTCACTGAATAAGAGATTTTAAAGATATTTAGTCAAAATAACAAAAAACAAGAGTAAAACTATAATTTTTTCAATTAAAAAAATAAACATTGTTCAGATAGAATATTATCAGCTAAAACTCCACTAAACTATGAAGCATCTAAAAATTAATAAGGCGAATAGCTTATTTTTAACTTTTAAACTAGTGAAACAGATAATTTAGATACTTAATAAAAATAAAAATCCTCAAAACTAACTTTACTTAAGGGAGTCTCCTTGCAGTAATTAAAATAATTATCTCAATAAAATACACCTAGTAATAAGAATGAAGATTTCACTGATAATTTCACTAGCAAAGTGCAGTAATTAGAATAATAGTAATCTAATTAAACAAATTAACAGCAAAATTTAGAAGAAATAATTACAAATACAAATATACCAAATCATCCAACATCGAATTTTTATAATATATTGGATTAAAAAAGTAAATTTAGCTAAATGAGAGATGATTCAAGATTCTAAGCATTTAAATTAAAAATCGAGTAATTTTAATCTCAATTTAATTTAAAAACTAACTCAACAAATAGTGACATGTCTCCTGTAGAAAATTTAATAAAATTATCAAACAGAGGAAATAAAAAGATTTTGATTTAATAAAATTACCCTAGCCATCATCGGAACTAAATTTAAAATCAACAGCAATAATAGCATTCACATTTATAATAAAATAAATAAAGTTTATCAACAAATAGCTTTTCTTCTAATTTGTAAAATTTCAAATATGATATAGTTTAAAAATAGCTTCAATCTGTTTAGAAAAATATGGAAGATTGCAATACCCCATAAAATAAATAAGAAAACTCTAATTACTATTTTAATAATAAATTCTAAAATTAATTAAATTTATCTAAGAATTAAAAACCCTCCACTGATGAGTTTTTAGATTCAAAGGCGGTTGTTGTAATAAACAAAAAGCCCAGAAGCGACATTATTCCTTAATCGCCATCTATAAACTTAGAAAAATAGTCTTGCTCTATCATCCAATGCAATTCTAACTATAACAGCCCAAAATACCATTCAGAAAAAGGCTCCTTTACAGATTTGATAAATAAATAGAATATTTAAGAATAAAATTAAAAAAGTTCCAATGAAAATGTTAATTTTAGTAACAACAATTTATCTAACGATTCTTAAACCTATTTGTCTAATTAAAAACTAAAATAAAGAGCTTTCAGCTCACATAATAATTTATCGATACATTCAAGCAATAAGAAAACTTCTCTAGAAAATTCAATTTTATAATAAGATTCGTCTACTAATAAAAATAGCTTCAAGAAGAAAACTAAAAGTATGTAATCATATGGTAATGATATTGTAAAAAGCGAACAATTAGAAAATATCTCTAGCCATGATGAAATTAATAATATATAATAGCATAATAGCAAAAGTGCAAATTATTTCACTCACATTAAAAATCTCTCTTACAAAAATGAAGACTTGTTAACAATAAAATAGCTGCAAGAAGGTAACTCTTAATAGATTAATGATATAAATTAAGATAGATCTAACAGTATAATTTAACAATTTTAAAACAAATCATTTAATACACAAAGCCCAAATCAAAAACTAATTAGTTCATAATTGAGTAAATTCTAAAATTTTACAAACAGCATCTATAACTTTAAAGAGACAAACTTACAGCAATTAGCAAATAGCAACGGATTAAATTCAAGTTAAAAGACAGATGATAAATAAATTAGTTTTAGGAAAACTGTTTATTAGTTAAACAATAATATAAATCAATAATGGTAAAATATTGATAGTAAGTAGACTTAAGATGAAGTTGAAGTAGATAATACAAATTTAAATTTAAAAAATATTTCAAAAACAGATCAATAAAACGAGAACTAAAATGAAAATTAAATAATAACAAGTGACTAAAATACTCCGAAATCTCCTAAAAAGCTTCTAACTCCTCTGAATTAATAAAATAGTTCATAAAATAACTATGAATTATCAAAATTCAATAGTCCTGACAGCAAAATTCTAAAAAGAAATAGTTTTACAATAAAACAATAGGTGTTTACACCATAACAACAATCTAGATAGAGAGAAAATTTAGATAGTATAAATATAAAAACTGGATACAAACACACTTACTCAAACAGTTAGTCTCCTTTAAGTGAAAATTTTTTTTCAAAAGAGATTTAGCAAAATAGTAAAAGTAAATTTTAAATTAAGTTAAATTTATTAGATAAAGAGAGCAGTAAACTATTCACTAATTTTTTTGCAAATTAACATAAAACTCAAGTTCATCAAAACTCAAAAAGTGAGCTGAATGTTAATAAATTACCTAATTCAGCAAGGAATTTTGAGTCTGATAATTAAATTCAATTGAATAAAATAAGAATAAATGAACTAATTACTGTAAAATAAATATCAAATCATATCAAGAAAGTAGTTCACGTTCCAAGCCTTAACGTCTATATACTTAGATCTATTGAAATAAATTCTTAAAACAGAACTATAATGACATAAAAAATAGCAGATTATAAAAGTTTATCAGAAAAGTATCCATTTCTATTAAACCAAATAGTTTAAGTATTTTATAATACACCAGAAAGCCATATTTCAATTTTATCTGAGTAAATACAATTTACTTTAATAATTTTATTTAATATTTAAATTTATATATTTTATTAATTAGGTACTAACCCCTCTAGAGTTTAAAAAAAGTTACTAACTGCTTTTGTACTATAAATGAAAGAAGTCTTCAACAAATTGTAATTGAACTCTTAACAAAACTTCAAAATGTTGATGAAAAAGAATACCAACATATTCATATTAATTTTGACAATATTTTATTTGATAAATAAGCTCATGTTAAAATAGATTGCTCCTCTAGAGAGAAGTAAACTCATCAAAAAGATGAGTTGCTTAAAATTCTCAAAAAAATTTCTATTAAAAGTTAATAAGAAGATAGCAATTAAGATACCAAAAGATCAAGTTATTCAAAATAATCATCAACAGCAACTTCATTTTAAAACTCAAATGTATTATCTTAGAAAGATAATAAAAATGATAAGAACACTAATAAACATCATTCACTACCTGTTTCTTTAGCTATTCTTTTAATGGAAGCAGCTATAGGAGAAGATATTTTATATGACTATAGTTCGTTTTAATTTAGTTCTTTCGCTTCATAAGATCTTAAAAAGGAAACTGAATATTGCTGCTTTCTTCATAGCATTTTAAACAAGGAGAATATACTTTATAATGATCAATAATCTCTCCTCATTAAGAAAATGCTTACCTTGTAATATACTACTAATTTTATAGACTTCCTTTGCTAATGCTTTTAAAACGTCTCAATAAATAAACTTTCTAACCATCTTTTTGTTAAAGAAGCAACTAATTAAAAGTTTACATCAATTAACGAACTCATTCCCATATCTTTAAAATATGAATCAGAATAAGAAGTAGATAGTTAAAAAAGACTAGATTAAATTTTATCTTCCCTATCTGACTCTATTCCTAATTTTTCTTCATCACTTCATACAATGAAAGTAGCCAAATAAAGTTTAAAAGAAAGCCATCCTTTTGTAGATATGCTATAAAAAGACTTAGGGCTTGCAGCTTGGAATATATTAAGCTAATTAAAAAAAGCATATGATCTTTCTTTAGCTATTTGAAAAAGATGGTAGAATGATAGGTAGGCAGTAATTAATTAATCTCTACAATTTTCAAAAAAAAAATGTTGCTCATTCATCAATTAATTCATTCATACAAAATTTATTAATAAAATATATAAAAAATAAAAATGTACATAATTATTTTTTCAATAGTATTTAAAATATATTTTTATTAAAAAAATGTATTTATTTTTTGTTTATAATAATTTTACATCAAAATACTACTCAAAAAAATAACATATATAAACTACTCTAATATTCTTTTTTTATATTTTACTAATATTTGGTTTTTTAATAGTAATCCATAAAAATATTTACATAATTATTTTTTCAATTATATCTAAAATATATTTTAATAAATTAATATCTAAAAATGGAGTGTGTACTTGTGATACAAAAGAAAGAGAGGGCTAAAAATTAAATTTCTTTAAAAATAACTCTTAATTCATAAAATTATTATTGCTTTTTAAAAAATAATAATTTTTATTTTTTATATTCACTAAGCTCTTAGCTCATAGATTATTTAATTTAATTTTTATATGCAATCATCTTTTTTTAAAATAGTCTACCTAACTTTTTCTTCTAAATTATGGAATTCTTAAGCTTCGTGAAGTTTGATTTATTTAATTTATTCTTAAAAATTGTCTCTAATATCACAATTTTCTTTTGTAAGCATGTTTATCTCTTAAATTAAATTTTTTTTGTCTTATTCATGCTATATGACGGTCTTTTAAATCATTTACTCTTTCTGCATTATACTTTCCATTAATGAATTATTTTTTAATATTATTTGTTGATTCTCTTTTTATAGTAATTCTATTTACTTCTATAAATTAATGCTAAGTTTTTTTAAATTATTAAATTCACTCACTATGTTTTTAAAATCATCTTATAAACTACTTTATTATTATTAGCTCTACTGATAGCTTTATTATGAAATATTAAGGTTATTTATTTTTTGTATTAAATCGCTATTCTAATTAACAAAATGGGCATTCTATTCTACTTAACTAAAATTATGGTTCTAATTAGAGCAGCTACTGCTTAACTAGCTAACTTTAGCATTTTTAATGAAAGTTAAATTATCTTCCTTTTCTAAAAAAGAAGTGCTCTAGCAATTATTACATACAAATTAGCTTAATGTCAAATACTTTTTCTCATCTGAAATCGTGGATCTGCTTATGTCTTCTAGTCTTTTTTAAAAGTATTTATTTTAGCAATCTAAGAACGATATAATTTTATTAGCCATTCTAAGTTCCAACATTAGCCTTTCAGCAATTATTTAAAGGCAGTTTTCTTTTTTTATTTACTAACTACTTGCACCTTCTTTTTATTAAAGGTTTATGTTAGACATCTATTCATACTTTTTTTCAAGGCTCTTCTTTCTCTCTTAATAAAATTTATTTTCTTTATCACAAATTAATTCATATTGCTATATTTAGGCACATTAAATTTTTTAAAAGAATTCTATTTAAAAATTATTTAAATTTCCAAAAAGAGACTCTTTTACTTAGGAGTTTTACTAGTTTTATTAAATATTCTAGAAGGAGATCTAATTATCATTATTTAATGCTTATAGCTAACGTTGAGATTTTTCATAAGTTTTGCCTTAAGTATCTTAATTTAATAGTTTTTCATCATTTATGATATTTTTAGTATCAGTACTAAAATTGTTATTGTTTTAAAAATTTGATTTCTAATTTGCTTTTACTGAATGCTTAAATAAATTTAATTAGCTTAAAGGTGATTGCAGATCATATTATTTGTCTTGTATTTCATTTGAATTAAAGTTGTTGTTTGTGAACTAAATTTAGGATTTAGATTTAGTTAATTAATGATCATTTTATCTACCATTATTTTAATTTTACTTCTTGTTTGTAAAATTTATCTAATTTATGTTGCTAATTTAATTGCTTTATATAATAGGAGTTAGCTATTGATCATTACACAAATTTTGAGATTAATTTGAAGAGGAAATAGTTTATTCAACAGTATTAAAAACAGGAAGATTATTCTTTTGCTAATCATTTTTCTTTGATGGTATTTATTAAAAAGTATTTTTTAGATTAATTTAAATATTGTCATTTTTATTTACATCTGTCTCTGTATTTATGTCAACTGTGTTGATTAAATTGGTACTATCTTTTAGAGTGAAATAGTTATCTTCTTAAGTTGAGATAAGATTTTAATCTAATTTATTATCTAGCTATTACATATTATATTTATTTTTTTATTAGGATTTACTTTTTTCATAATTAGCACTAGATGAACTGCTTTTACATTCATCACTACTCCTTTCTTCGTGAATGTATTATTAATTATTAAAAGTTCTTTCTAAGTTTTTACTTATTGCATATTGTTAATTGCTTAAATCAGATTTATTCTAATAAACTTGCTATATTTAATTTTCAATTTATTTTTAAAAAAATCTTTAACCATTGGTTTAATTTTGCAACTAGTTATACTAGAACTATCCATTATTTTTATTTAATGTATTGCTTTTTCCAGAATTCAAATATACAGTTCCAATTTAATTGCTTTTTTAATCATGATTTTTTATTGTAAATAGATTATCTTCTTTCAGTAATTAGTCTTCTCTAAAGCCCTCAGCATTCTAAGCCTTCTTTTCAATATTTTAGCTATTTTGTTAGTTGTTCTGAAAACTGCGTTGTTGGTTTCCAATCTTTTTTTTATCAAACTTGTTTTTATATCCAACTTAATTTCTTTCTTTCTTTAATTACTCAATATAATTGCTCATCATATGGGATTAGTCAGACTACTAGCTATTTTTATTTTTAGCATATTAGTCATCAGATTACAATTCATCACTTGAAATAATTTTATCATTTTATTATTCATTAGATTGTTTTTTATATTTGAAAGTTTTCAAAAAACTAGCATTATTTTCTTCAAAGCTTGTATCATCCTATTCAGTAAGTGGATTTTCATCATTGAGATTCTTAAATACATTTTATGTAATATAAATTAAAAAAATGAATGTAAAATAATATTTAATGTCTACTTAATCGCTTTCTTCATAGAATTACTCGCTTTATTCCTAATAAGAAGGAAATAACTTTTTAGGTTCTAAATTTTAATTTTATATGATGCTGTCATTATATTTCTATTCAACTACATGACCTTTATATTTTGAATTTATATCTTTGCTTTTATTGTAAGAAGCGTTCATTTATTAGATTTTCTTAAATATTTATTTAACAGATAGATCTTAATTTAACTATCAATTCAATGACTGATAATAAATAAAATAATACAATACTTGGATTGAAAAGTTTAATAATTACTAATCTAACAAAAAAATACATTCTTTAATTAAAATAAAAATAAAAACTGTTAGAATCTGTTCAATTATTAAAAAATATTATTTAAGGTTTTAATATTTTTAAGTTGAATCATAAATACTTAAATGAATTAACACTCACTATTTATAATTTGTCCTTTATTTTTTAAATAAATATTGAATATCAAACTCAACTATCATCTAATAAAAAATAATAGATTACATTTGCTAAATATTTGATTGTATTTTAAATTAACATTAATGAAATCAATCTCCTAAAATATTTTTGATTGAATTATTTTATTTATTTATTTATTATTTTAAAAATAAATCAAAAAGCTTAAAGTATTTATTTTCATAATCCAAATCAAATGAATTTTATGATTAATTATTATATTCTAATTATTATTATTATTATACTATGTCTAAACTTTATAGTTTAAGCTGTATATATAGTCCATTTAATAGTAAAATGAATTATTATTTATATATTAGTTCATATGTTGAGTACATTTTTCATGGTGAGAGGGATTGGTGCTAGAAATCTAGGTTTCTTTTACTTGTCAAAGTGATCATGTAAATTAACATAGCTATTACTATTATGGATTTGACTTTAAGGTATGTAATTTCTTATCATGTTTTCAGCTTATAATTATGGTGGGTATAACTTAACAGATCTTAAATTAAATTAAGGTGGAATATATATTTCTTATCCAGGATATGCCCCATATTTATTTAAAGCAGCAAGTCGATTGATTTCGTCTAGTTCATCGAGTCCTTGTTTATATAGAGCAAATTACTCTTTATATTATTTCATTTTCTCATCAAACTAAACATTTACCACATTTTTTTTCTATTATAAACAAGCATATTAATAAATTGGTAAAGTAAGTATAACCAAATATATACCACTTGATTGTGATCAAATATTATTTATCTTAAGTATGGATCTAATTCTTTTTCCAATCTAATATCCTTAGTCTTTAAGTTTACAATACGAGGGAATTTAAGTTCGTAAATATTTCTTGAATCATATCTGCCTGGCGCGTTTTCATAATCTGTTATTCTTGGTTTTTCATGCTTTTTAAATACTTGTAATGGATTAACCCATTTCTTTTTCTTTTTCTTCTATTCGATTTCTTCATATGAGTCTAACTCATTTTAACTAAAATATTTAAATTATCTTATATCAGCCTCATTTTGGTTTGCTTCTTCTTCCTATTCATCTGTCTCCTGCTAATCTTTTTTTTTCTTTGAAGGTTTTTTCATTAATACTTGTTAATTAAACAAATAATGAGAAGCCTTAACTATCCTCCTCTTTTTTCTTTCTTCTACTTTATTATATACAGGGATTTTATCTTACTGTAAATCTTCTTGTTCTTCTACTTCGTTTTCTTAAATATGTATTTCAGGTTGAAAAGAATTTGCCATATCACAATAAATTCTTATTAAAGTTTTAAATTTTAAATAGCAGGATAGGGAATTAAATTTTTTATTAGAAATGGATGTTCTTTAATTTCCTGTTTTGAAAAGTAAAAGTTGTCTATTTTTATTTTAATAAATTACAGCAATTTAATAGAATATAGTGAGTGACTAACAAAAAATATCAAAAACAAAACAAGACTTAATATTATTTATTATTAAGAGAAAATCAAATATTTATTTATTAAAAAATTGACTGTATTACAAATTTTGCAGATATCTTTTAAATAGAAATAAGAGTAGAAATCGAAATGAATTTACAACAAATTTGTTCATAATGCTAATATAAAAATTTGTATTCATTTTAGTAGTTAAAATTATTTAGTATTTCATTTTATTGATAGCCTATAGGTTATTTAAGCAGGTTAAGAATTGATAAACTAAGGATTTATAGCTTCTATGTACTAGCAGAGTAATACATTTTTTTCAAAGTTGCTCATTTAATAATGAAATTTATTATTTTAGAAATAGGAAACTAGCTTGATAGTGTTTTAATTATGTCAGGATTTGGTAAGCAAATAAAATTGTTTTGAAAAAGATTTGAATTTCTTTAATAAAATAAAATAGTTTTAGTTAATTATTAATAATAACCCCTATAAATCAACACTGAAGTTATATTCAGCAAAGAATATCCTATTTCACCACCAGCATTCTATTTCGTAAATCCAGATCGTAAATATTTCAAAAGCATTGCTAATAAATTGTATCTAATCAATATAAATTAAAAAGCTAATAAATTCTAGGTGAATTCAAAATATGTTATTAACAAAAGACCAAATTCTGAGAGCTATTATGTTATTCTTGATAATTTGAATTGGAATACTCACAAAGATTTGGTAATTATAATATAGAGTTTACTACAAAAATATATTTAACAACAACTTTTTTTAAATATATTAAAATTAGAAAAAAACAATGAATTTGTATATCTAGATTTTATAAAAAGACTTTCCTCTCTACTCTAAATAATTTTAAAACTAGAATAATTAAAAGAATTATGAAATTAACAACTAAAATTAAATAGGAGGGGATATTGAATAAATTATTTATAATGATAATAAAGAAGTAGAATAAGCAGGTAATAAAAAAATAAATGAATTAATTATTTTTTAGATAAAAAATGAAATTATCTTCTTTTGTGTAATAATATCTATATAAATATAGTGAATAAGGAGATATCTAGTATAAAACTTTAGATCAATCAAGATATAAATTAGATGTTAGATGAAGTCAAATAGCTCTATGATCATAACTAAAATCTAATTAAATCAAGTGTAATTCTTCATAGAATAAATCAAGATCTTGATGAATAAATAAAGGAAGCAGATTCCTCAATTAATGATATGAGGAATAAGTGCCAATAGTACTCTAACGAAACTTTAAAATTAGAGACACTTAAAGAAAAGTATATGACAGCTCAAAGCCCTGTTCATAATTAGTATTATTTTATATAGAAAAATAAAGATTCTTATGATTCAAAAATTATTAAATAAAAAAAAGGATACTTCAACTCATAGCAGAGCTTGATGCAATAAAAGAAACATTTTTATTTACTGACGAATGGTTCAAAAGATCAAAAGACTTTGACCAATATAGTTCAGTAAATAATCTCTATTTAATTTAATATGTTAACTTTTATTTATTTTTAAAAGCAAATAAAACTTCTGGCTGAAAGAGAATTTGAGTGCAAAATACTTCTTAAAAAATGTTTACTCCTAGTCAATTGAAGCAAAATAAAAAATTTAAATATTTTTGTTTAAATTTAAATATCAATAAGCATATAACAAATATCTTATAAAAGCGTATTTTATCTAATAATCCATCTATTGTTATTTATATTCAATTTAAATATCAAATTATTTAACTGATTAATGTCATATAAATATCTCAGTGAATTAATAATAATTATTATTAATATTTCATTAAAAAATTTTGATTATAAAAATATTTTTTTACTTTATTAAAAATTGTTGTTTTTCATGATTGATAAAAATAATTTTTATAAGATTTATTACAAAAAAACTAAAGAATTAAAAGTAAATAGGGGTTTAAAGATTTGTTAAAATAATTTAAATTGACTTTAAATTATCAAAAATTAGAAAATTAAAAATTAAATTAGTGATTATCCTGAAATCATACCTAATTTTGTTATTTAGTAAAAGAAATAAAAACTAACATCTTTACATATCTTACAAAATAACTAAGATATTAGTTATTATTATATTGCTTCTATGATTGCATATGTTGACTTATTTAGAAAAATATAAATAAAAATCACAAAAAACACTTCTTAAATTAAGTCTCTTAAAAGTTGAAGATAATTTAATATTTGCAAAGCCAATTGAAAAGTATCAAATCTCTCAACAAAGTTTAACTTAATTTTAAATCTAAACAAACATTAGTTAAGAATCTATAGTTTCTATTAAAAAAGTTTAGATCCTAAAATTATAAATAATACGATAATCTTATAGAAATATCTTAGATTTGTTGAATATCATCTTACAAATTAATATTATGGAGTAGAATATAGGCAAATTCTAATTTTTTAATACTTTTGACTAATCATCTCCTGAAAATGATTCTAATAATGATAAAAAAATGCTTGTACTATTAATATTAATTGGATTTTTTTGTATATATTACCTAGTCTTACTTTATTACCATTTTACAAGGAGAAATCTCTTCCCTATTAGCGAACGTAGCTACAAATTGACACTTATTGATGGAATATGTTCTATGGTGTTTGTAAACATTGTATTAATATCTAGTATTATAACAAACGAACATAACTTTTTACTTGCCCCAAACTTCTTTTATTGTAGTATTGATAAGGTAGGACTAGGTTCAACAGATATAGAGTTTTATGAAAACAATTAATACAAGGCTAATTCAATTAAAGCTTTTTAGTTCCTTAACAATTTTTTAAAGTTTTTTAAGACAATAAACTACTTATTAAGGACTTTTAGGTTGAGTTATGTGTTTTACTTTAATATTAAGCACATTGAAAAATATAATTCTATCATTAATAAATCTGTGATGGGAAAAAATAGTATGACAGATATAAATAATGGAAATACCAATTTCATTTAATAGAACTAGAACTTAAGTTCTAATCACTAAAGATAACTAAATATAAATGTAGCAACATACAATACATAAAATTCTTACGGAGATGCTAATGGTTAATAGCAAAACACAGCTTAAAATTTTAGTAATCATTTAGGTTCACATAGATAAGGGCATTTTTAAGAAAGTCTCGTATATAGCGACATTTCATTTGGAAACTATTCAAACTCTACCTACATCCCTTAGACAAAAATGACTTATATGCTCAAAAGAGAGAATCTTCTGATAGGAATATCTTTCTTAATATCTATAGTTTTCGCAACAATATTTTACTTTATTGTAACATATTTAATTTAGCAAGATTATTATTTTAATTTATTTTCTAAATAATATTTTAATAAAAAAGCCTTCAGCATCTCCTTTTATGTTTTGGAACATTAAATTTTCTAGTGATTTGTAAGATACTCACATTTATGACAATATCATATTTATCTGCATGAATTTTATTTTAATTATCATTATACTATTCTGCTTGATGTCTGTAAAAAATGTAGATGATAGTTATAAGATAAAATATGAAATTTATTTCATGCTTGCCATTTTTACAATTGTAGGAAACATCATTTAGTTTGAATGTCCAGAATAAGATTCCATCAATTATGTATTTGATGAAAATTCTTATCCTATTTTTGGACTTATCCCATATAGATTGGCAATTAGTGGTCTTTTAGATTTTGTTGCTATTAATATAGAAATACTACTGCCTATTCTCTATTCAAGCAAAGAAAGACCTTTTTATAATCAGAATATAGTATAAGATAGTCTACCCTTCTTCTGTTCAAAATATAAAAATTTTGTAGATTTCTTAGTTTACCAGCAAAAGCCAAACCAAAGTTAAATCAATAGCTCTTCATAATGCTTAGCTGAAATATTAAATCTTTATATAGAAATGAAGAACCAAAATTAAAATTAACAAGACATAGATTAAATAACAAAGGTTTTTCAAAAATTTGACTGTCTTGTTCCTGCATTTAGAAGTGAAAATGTAAAATTAGATTTATTGTTTGAAATATAGGATGGTAAAGTTATATAAGCCAAAGAAAATGCAACATAATAAAGCCAAGATTATTAAATGTTATATTAGAAAACGACTGAAATTTTAGAAAAGTATCAAAAGATTTTTATGAAGACACCCTAATACGAATTCTTATTCAGAAGATATTAAATGCAGAATTAAATTTGCCTTTGCCTTTAGGACTTTAATATGACTGGAGATAATTCAAATTGAAACTTATTCAACATCTTTTAGATCAAAAATAATAATTTTTACTAGACTTTAAAAAATTTAATAAATAACAAAAACCCTGAAATTCAAATTTAATAAATTTTTAATTTAAAGCAAATTATTAGTTTTCACATTTATATGTAAATGATATTTAGTTATAAAATTATTAATCAAAAAATTCATAAAATTTTATAAAAAATATTTTAAATCAAATCAAAATTTATAAAAAAATAAATTAAAATTTAATTTTTAATTAGTTAAATAGAAATTCTAATTAACCACTATGTGCCCTTACTTGATAAAGACCAATCAATATTTAAAATAAAATAATTAAAATTATTAAAAAATAACAAGGATTTTAATCATAAACAAACCATATTAAAAGATATGATACCTAATTTATATATGAAAAATCTATTTAATGAAGATTTACATGTAAAAGTGTTTATCATTAATAAAAATACAAGAATAAATACTTTATATGTATCTATTTATTACATAATCATTTATATATCTTTATTAATTTATTTATTTAGATATTTAAAACAAAGGCAAAATCTATATATCTTATAAAGAAATTGGAAGAGAAAAGTTAGAGAGAAGCCAAGAAAATGAAAATTAATGAATAATGATATAAAGAAAAGAGAAAGATTAAAATGGAAAAGAAAGAAAAAATAATCAAATGATGAATGCAAAAGATTGATTCTGATTATTTATGTATTTATTACTTTGTTTGTATTTTGTATGTGATATTGAGTGAGTGAGTGGGAAGATGCTTGCAAATCAAAAAAACTATGCAATAAAGAAAGAAAATTTATTTAAGATAAAAAAGGAAAATTTATATTTAATTAAAAAATAAAGAAAAGAAGAAAAATAATTAATTTATTCAAAAGAGAGAAAAGATGGGCTACAAAATTAGAAACAAATCTATTTTCTGGACTAGAGCTGGTTGGAAGTGATAAAATTTACTTTTATAATAGATTTACTTAGTTAGCATCTATATAACGCAACTGCAATTCATAGCCATTTTTAAATAATATTTGTTTATATTAAAAATAATTAGGAATAACTGGCACCCTAAGAACTTTAATGCCCCTAGACCTTCTTACGGTGAATTCACTATGGGTATTAGATGCAGAAATGACCATCACTCTTTCCTTAGATGTATATTTTACTAAAATATTTTCTTTATTCATAATGATGAAAATTCTGCTATTGAATAAAAGTCTTATTTTTCTTTATCATATATCAAAAGACGTTTAGACCTACAGAAATATGTCAAGACATTGCAAGCAATACTTCCTTGGTGATAAATAACTCGAAGTAATTAAAATTTTATGAGAATAATTAGCTTGTAGGAAATTAAATTAAGTGAAAGAATTTTAGTTGATAACTAATAAAGCATAGATATAATTAAATGAGAATAATTTGTTGAATTAAGATTAATAGCAAAATAATATTATCGATCAATCTAGTCAAAAATAAAATTATTTGGAGTTGCTATAAATCATGTTTAGCAGAAATAGAAGCAGTAAAGATATTTTTATGGGAAATATAAACATTATTTAAAATGAAGCATTGCTAAAAAGATTATATTTGAATACTCTTCACTTTGCAACTATCAATAAAATATATTTATTGTTAGATACGTTGGTATTTAAAAAATAAAATAAAAGGCTAAATAAAGTAGATATCTTTGAAATTTTATATCTTAAGAATAGTTAATTCAACGAAGATTCTTTTATTCACTTGATTGATTTCTTTCTTACCAGCTTTAAAATGCTTTCTTATATTTATTGTGAAAAACTAACCCTATTAAATGTTATAAATAGGAAACTTTCATTTTGGGTTTGAGATCTTTATTCTTAGTTCCTTATGACTCTCAATGTTTAACTGATCAAATCAAGCACGGTGGTGTAATATGAAAATTCATTCATTTTAAAATAAATAAAAAATTTCTTTATATTTGAAAAAACCAGTTAATATTAAAATGGTTTTTTAATATTGAGAATTAAAAAATGTTTAGATTTTTATATTTCCAACTAACCTTTTTGCAATTTTATACAGGAAAGAAGATTCGTTGATCAATTAGACAGAGACTTCGAATTAATTTCATACAATACACACCCTTACTAATTATTCACCTACACTGTAAGAAACGAACATCTTGCTTGGAAAAATGAATAATACGAAAAGATCCAAAAGGGTGAAAAAACTTTCGAATAAGAATTACTTGACTACCTCGAGTAAGAATATTACATTAAATAAATTTATTTATTAAATGCTGCTTCAAATTTTTATGTTTTAATAAATTCTAAGTTATTATTTACTAAATTTATTTCTATTCATTATTAAAAGCGAATAAGTTCTTGCTGAAAAGGCCAAGTTAAGAGACGGTTAAAACTTCTCCATCGAAAGAATGACTGAAATTGCTTTACACGTTTTCAGAAAGGCTAGAGCTGGTAAGGTTAGACCTGCTCAAGATGTTAGAGGTCCTGATGGTAATGTTAATGACTTCCTCGAATAACGTAGACCCTTCGAACACCCCAACCCCACTGGTGTTACTCATTGATTAAATAAAGATTAAATAATGATAGTAAACAATCAAAAGCAAAGGAATTAGTGTAAAACTATCTAGTGCTTCTTTTAATAAATACAAATATTACCTGTTTTCATATCTGTATCGGTTTATATAAGCACTTATAGTAATATATTTTCCTATCTTCTAATTTTCACTCAACGAAAACGATTTAACTAACCTTTATTTAAACTCAACTCAACATTTATTAGAAATTACAATAAAAGTTCCAAAAACACACTTTGAATGCATCGAAGACAAAACAATAAATATTTAGATACATACAAACATATATCCATTCATCCTTAAATTTATATTATTAAAATTAAATGCTTTTCTTAAATTTTTCAAAAAAAGAAGAATATTAATGATAAATAAATGTCTGAATTAAATATTCAGGTAACTAATTCTTATAAAATTTAAAATATAATTTTGATAATGAAAGGATTGCATCTGATAGAAAAAGTCAATTTTTGATTGAATAATTTACATTTTATTTAAAGTACATACATATAATAACAACTTTTATTTTAATTTTTATAAAATATCAAATTAATTCTTATGTTTTTTAACTCAATCTTCTTCATTGCTAGCTTTTTCTTAATCATGATCATTTTCATTATCATCACCTTCTTCACCATTACTATTATCATCATCGTCTTCATCTTCTTCTTCATCATCTTCTTCTTCATTATCTCTTAAGGTTATTAAATGATTTATTTAATCCTTAATAGCATTCAACAAGTCATTATTTTTGCAAACTATAATCTTTTCAGACAACCATTCTTCATTATTTTTTATTAAGATTTTAGTTACATCTATAATTTTTTCAAGAGGAATTTAGTCAAAGTAATTTTCCATCAGCTCAAAAACTGTTTCATGACAGTCAATATGGTCAGGGTCTATCTAAATACATTTAGTTAACCAGTCTAGAGCTTATTCATATTGATCCTTTCCTATGTACAACAAACCGTAGGTGTATAGTGTTTCAGGATTTTTAGGATTTAAATCGTAAGCAGTTTTTAACCACTTTTCTGGTTATTTGAAAAGCTATCTTTGATCAAATTAAATGTAAGCTCTAGCAATAAGTTGAGCGATGTTATCGAGATGATGAGGGTTTCTATCATAAACCTTTTTCAGAACATTAACTATTTTATCTGTATTGTTATCAAGCAATTCACAGAGCAAAAGGAACATATCATCATTAGTCTAGTCTATTAAGAATATTTTTTCTAATAAAGAAACTGCCTTTTTTTTGTTATTTAATTCTCTGTAAACTGTTACTAACTCTGTCATGGTTTCAACGTCTTCAGGGTCTTACTCAAGCTCTTTTTCATAACTCTAGCAGGCTAAGGTAGGTTTATTCAGCAATCTATAGCATGAAGCTATGCTTTTATGAACTTTTTAACACCTGCTTTCATCTATTTTCAAAGCTTTCATAAACTATTCTAAAGCCTTTTTAGAATATTATTTAATTTCCTACTCATAATCTTTGTTTTTAGAATCTTAATCGTCTGAATCTTTTTATTCTTTTTCCTCCTCTTCAGCATCTTCATTCTATTCCTTTTTATTTTCAACTATTTCTTCTTCTTCACCATCATCCTTTTTGTTAGTTTTTTAGCTATTTTAAGAATCTTTTTAAGTTTTTTTTTTATTTTCTTCATTTTCAGCTACTAGCTCTTCTAGCTCCGCTTCTGAATCAAATCTTTCGTTCTCCTCCTCTAATTCTTATAATTATTAAATCTAAGTCAAGTAATATGAACCAATAGCAATAGCAGGGGCTGGGTCTTTAAATTCTGGATCAATTTCATAACATTTTTAATAATATTAAACAGATTTTGGAATATCTTCATCGCTGCTTGAAAATAAAGTATGTCCTAATTCTAAATAAATATAAGGGTTTTTAGGATGAGTCTTTAAACTCTCTTCTAGTATCTATAACGCCTCTTTAATATATCCTTTATCAGCTAAAGTTTTAGCTTGATATATTATCAGCTCTGCTTCTGGGCTTATGGCAGAAGGTTCTTAGGTTCCCTACTAAGATTATTTTAGGATTGTGTGAGCATCTTTTAATAATTCTAAAGATTTTTCTAAGTTATTATCTCTTTTCAATATGATAGTAGCCAATTAAACTTGTGCAACAGGTTTAGTTGTTTCCAATTCAAAAGCTAATTTACAATACTTTTCACTCTCTTCATAATTATCTTAATTTAAATATATTTAGGAAATGATTAGATAACCTTTTCCTTAATTTGGATTATCTTCTCCAACTCTCTTAAACCAGTTGATTGCATGTGTAATACAGTCTTTTTTAGGAATTCCTAATTGTTTTTGTATTTCTTCTTCCTCCTCAATTTAATATATATCATGGTAAAGAGTGCCAATCTCTTGGGCTATTAAATACTTTTCTGATTACTGAATAATATTGTAGCTTTTTTCAAAAAACTCCAAGCTCTCTTTGAAATTATTCTTTAATATATGAGATAGTATTCCTCGAACTAATAAGCTCCAACAATCATTAATTTGATTATCTTACTCAAGGCCATTGCTAAATTCTTGTAATTCTTTCATATTTCTTTAAGAGCCTATGGAATCCCCTTATTAAATTATTAGCTTTATTTCTAAATACTTAACCTTATAGTCATTTTATAAAATGGTTTTCAATTTTTCTATTAACTATTTAGCTTCGCTAGTTCTATCTAATTAAACTAAACAAAACGTCTTTTCCCTTAAGGCTATTGGGTCATTTTCATCTTTAATCAGTAACGCTTCATAAAACTCAAGGGCTGCCTATAATTTATCCTAATAAACTAATTTTTCTCCTTCGCTATAATCCATTTTATTTATTTATATCTTTGTAAAATTTTTCTAGAGTTTAAAATTCTAAATATATCAATCTATCTATCTATCTGTCTAAATGTTTGATTTATTTTTAGTATGTAGGAATTAATATTAAATCAATTTTATCTAATAATAATAATTGTCAAGCATGTATTTAAGTATATTTGTTAACTACTTCTTCTCTATCTTTTTATTTTTATATTCTTTATACCTATGCATTGATTCCATTTAAATATGTTTTGAGACACAATCCATTTAAGTTAATTAATATATGCTATTATTAAAGAGTATTCATTTATCTTAAAATTTTTGAAAAATGATTTTATAATAAAGCCTTTGAATTTTTAATTTGTATTATTTTAAAATATCTTTTGTTTATTATTATAAATTAAAATTTGGTAGATTATTAGATAAATTTTAATTTTTAAATTAACAAAATCTATTCAAATAGTTATGTTTATACCTCAAATACTTTTTGTAAAAAATTAAAGTTGATTTTAAAGAAAAATTAATAGAGTTATAATTTTAATGAATATAACATTTCATAAAAAAGTAAATTTCAATTTTTAACAGTTTTAAATCTGAAAAAAATTAAAATTAAAAACCATTAAAGTAAGTATGTATTTAAATTATAAATTGTTTAGCTTTTATTTATTAATTTTGGGATATTCTTTTTTAATTTTTAAATATATTATCCCATAAAAAATTCTTTTTAAAATCAAATATAAAATAAGATGATAGTTTAAAAGATTATTATTTTTTTAAATTTGGTAGTAAATAGCTTAAAGCATATTTTATTTTCATGGTTTTAAACGATATTATCCAAAAGAAATAAGATTGCTTATTTTTTTATTTTTATTAATAGATATTTATTATTATTATTAGATAGCACATATTAATATTAAATGTTTTACTAAAATTTTAGTGCCTTTTTTTGTATTTATTAGTACAAAAATATCATTTAGCTAAATAATATTTTATTACTTGAACTAGAAATATATTTATTTGTGAAGTATAAAATTTTATTTTTAGAGAAGAAAATTAAATTGTTCCAAATAGATAGATATTAAAAATTTTGGTATTTGTTCTCACTGAGAATGTTTGTAATATATATTACTTTTATTTATATTTTTTTACATAAATATAAAAAAAGTGATAGCTAAATAATTTACATCAATTTAAATTGTTTTTTATACCTTTAATTTTAATACTATATTTTTCTTAACTGTAATCCACATTTATACTTTACTTTTGAAATACTCTTCATACAAAAATAATCAAATATTTTAACATTTCCTTAAATTATTCTATTAATTAAAATACAAACCTAATTCTGTTTCATAAAAAAAGTGTATTATTTGTCTACTAAAAATTAATTGATTAATAAACTAAATCCTTTCATATAAATTACTCAAAAATATAGAAAATATTATCTAAATAAATTTGCCATCATAGATTTTATTTTTAATAGCATTTATCATTCATATTTTGTGCTGAGAAAGTAAAATAGGATGATGATAAGTTAGTAATTCAAAGTGTATAGTATAGCATCAATGCATTATTTTTGAAGAGAAAAATTATTTTGATCGTAATTAATCAAAATATTTCATAATAAATTTATGATCGGAATTATTATTATTAGTATCAGAATTAAATTTTAGGTGATTAATTGTTAATAGTTAATTAAAAGCTTTTTTCTCAATTTTTTTAATTTGATTTAAAATCTTTACTCATAATAATGAACAATCTATCAATATATTTTAATAATTAAATATCTATCTTTTAAAGCAACTCTAACAAAAAAATATCAAAAATTTTATAATAATTAAAAATAAATAAAAAAATTTGTCTATAATCTTTAGAAGTAATAAAGAAAAAATATTATTTTATGGATTCAGTTGAAATTAATTTGGATTGTGAGAAACATCCCTAAAAAAAAATTGAATTCTTCTGTTACAACCCTAAAACAGCTGATTGTACATTTGTTTGCTCTCGTTGTGTGCCTAGCGTGTCTAAATAAATGGTAGTTGTTGACTTAGAATAAGCCTTTTCTAATCAAGAATATTATGTTCACAACTGGCCTCCAGTTCAGAACTAGGATTTGTATGAGAAAATTGAAGATTCAATTTAATAAAAAGAAGAAACTCCTACTCCATAAATATCTTAAGATATATTTTAATAGATTTATTAAGAATTTGATGAATTTCTTCAAAATTTAGAAACATAAAGCATAGATAATGGTTAATCTAATTTTTACAATGACTATAAAAATCTTGCAAAAGTAGAACAGTTAAAATCTTTTCTTTAAGTTGAATTGGAAAAAGATTAGAAATTCAATTAGTTATCTAACGATTTTTTGGATTTTTTGACAAAAATTAATAACGATTCTTCTCTTGAAAAGGAGTTAGAAAGCAAGTTAAATTAAGTTACCTAAAAGAAGGTGGAAAAAAATCCATTTGGACAACTTGAGGAATCTTTTAAAATACTAATCTAAGACTATTAACAACTTGCTGATAATTAATAATTATTGCAAAAGTTGGAAATTTAGGAAAAAAATGAAAATATTAATACTAAACAAAATGATGACAAGACTTTCTAAGTTTCAAAAAACATGGTTTAATATGATCCATCTTAATTAGGTATTTATTTAAAGAGTTCATTAATAAAGAATAAAAAACAAGCAAGATAATCTAAAAAAGTTATCTAACTAGATTAAAATAAATAAGAATTTGTTGATTATATCAATCTAAATTTTAGATATAAGAAATTCTAGAATATATAAGCAAATTTTTAATTCTATGATCATCCTTTTGAGCTATAATTTAAGGATTCAAAGAATGATCAATTTGAAACAAAATGTGATTAATGCTCTAGTCCTACATTTAACTATTACTGGATGTGCAACTAGGAGTGTAAGCATACAATTTGTGTTGATTGTGCATATTAAGTACCTGAGTATCTAAACTACTTCGAAAATTTAGGTAAGTGCTAAATATAAATTGAATCACATCGTCATCAATTATAATTATAAAAGCATAACGAATTCTATGAATAATAATGTAATATTTGTGAAAGGTTACTTTTAAGATTCAGCTTTTCATGCCAGCCTTGTAATTTCTTTGTATGCCAAACTTGTACATCAATACATAAAGAAGTAAAAACAAGTAAATCATATGCTGCGGAAATTAAAAAAAATAATTTCGATTTCTTTGTTCAAAAAGGTAAAGAGATATATCTTGAGCAAGAAGAAATAATGTCTTGATAAAATCATTAAATATTAAGAGATTTATTATTGGTTTCTGCATATTTTCTATTTTTTTTCAAATCATATTGCTTTTCATTCTTTAAAATTTATATACTTTAAATAAAAAATATACGAAGGAGGGGGATAATACGCGGAACACATATTTTTAATTTATTTTAATAAATATTTATTCAAAAAAATAAATATTAACCTCTTTAAAATATTTGTTTAAAAGTTAGCTCTCTAAGAAATTTATTTCCAAGGAGTGGTATATCAAAAAATACTCATACAAAATTAACATATTTTATCTAATAATAAGATTACCTTCATTAAAAAAATTTTTTAAAGTTCAGATAGAGGGCTTTATTTATTGTTATTTTTTAAAATAAACAATCAGAAATAGCTTCTTTAGATTTTATGCACTTAAATGTCAAAAAATAATTTAATTTATTTACATAAAAATATTGCAAAATATATCATTTATATTTTATCTTAAGTTATAAATAGCACTATGTGTACTATATTTAGATATAATACTAATAAATTATGATAATTTCAGTAGTCTTAATTATGCTCAAGCTTAATTTATAGAAATCTAATATTAATAATTTACTTATCTAAAATTTCATAAATTATTATTTTCAGTCAATATATTCCTTACTTAGAGTCTTTTTAAAGAATTATTTTTGCTTAAATTCAAACATTTTTCTATTTTCAATCTTTAAATTTTACATAATTAAATGAAAAAAGCAATTAAAAAACTATTTAATCTGTTTTATATTTATTTTATCCTTTTTAATTTTAAATTAAATACATTTCATTTCTTTTTTTGATTAATTATTTACATAAAATATACAAATACAAAAATAAGTTCTTATTTATTCTATCTAGTTTACAAATAAAACTATTACTAGTATGATTTAGATATATATATTTATAATAAATTACGATTATTTAAATAGTTTTAATTATTCTTATCTAGCTTATTTGAGACTTCTAAAAGAATTATAATTGCTTAAATCCAAATATTTTTCTATTTCTATCTGGATATAAATACTGAAATGAAAAAAATTAAAAAAATTTTAATTGATTTTAGAATATCTATAATGGATGTTATTATTTTTACTTTTATTTCTTTTTAAAAATAAACATTCTCAAATTTCTAATCTGGATTTAAATATTGCTCTATAACTGCTAAATATAGAAAAATCTCAAAAAAACTATGAAAAGTTTAGTTATTTTAATTATGATTATTATTAATTTTTAGGAATAAAATATTAAAATTTACTTGCCTAAGATTTCAAAAAATATTTATTAATACTCATTTGATTATTATTAGTAGGTTATTTAAAGAATTGTACTTTCTTAAATCCAAATATTTTTCTATTTTTTAGTTTATTTAGTAATTTCTCAAAACAATAGTTTTTTCAATCACATAATTAATTTTTCTATTTTATAAAAAGAATTCGGAAAATGTTTAATATTTTTTCGAATAGAAAAAGTGTTTTTGTCAAAAATCTTGTTAACTGACAATATTTAAACTCTTTTTGCAATTTGAATTGCAAAGAATTTATTTTACTAAGTATCTGGAATATTTTTTAATATTTTTATACCCAGTCACACTTAAAACAATTAAAACAAAGGATTTTCATAATTTTGAAAATTCAAGTATTTAATTTTTTAATTTTTATAAAATTTCAATTTTTACGTGAATTTTTATCATGCGAAAATTAAAAATAATTTAGTGATAGATTTAAAGGAGCTTATAATAGTTAGGATCGGTCGATAGAAAAGATAAAAATTTGAAAGAGTGATAATCAGAAATTAAATTAAACTTTTTTGAAATTTAGTTTAATTCTATCTAGCGTTTTTTCAAAATAATTTGAATTTATTACTCTAGTTTTTTTGTTTTTTGAGACTTGTGCATTTTTAAATAAAAATATGTGCTTTTAAATATATTCTTACTGATTTATTGATGTAATATTTAAGCTATAATTAGCCCTCCTATTTTCCCTAGGATTTGTAGAACAAATTAAGCAATAAATAAAATAGCAAAAAATAAACAAAATTATTCTAAATAAAAATGTCCAGCGCATACTTGCTGTAGCTTATTCAGTCTCATTGTTTTAATTTATAAATCTCCAATCGAATTTCATTTATGTTTGTGAATCTTAAATAACTATCTGAAATAGAAGAATTTATAAGGCAAAATTACAGTTCATGTTTTGATTTCTAGATCATACAAAGCATACTTTTTATTGTAAAATTACAAAAATTAATTACTCTTTCTCTAACATCTTATGAATTAAAATTTATCTATTTCAAATCAAATAAGAAATATTAAAAACAAATCGCATTAAGTAAATATTTGTGATAAAGAATTAATTCATAAAAATATTAAAATTAAATAAAACTACAATGGGACAATAAATACATAAATCCATAAAAAATTTAAGTAAATTTAACAACAGAATATTAATGGCTGGCTAAAAGGGTTCTGGAAAAACATAAATAATAAAGCACTTAAACCTCAGCTCTTACTCAAAAGATGCCATGGATATGCCTTATCCTCTATAAAAAATACAATATAACAACCTCAGTATAAATATTTGGACCTTAGATGGTAAATGGAAAACCTATTACTACTGCGAAAATTACTTTCAAAATAACGATGCTATAATATACGTACTTCACTCTATCGATTGTGAAGCAATAAGTTAGGCAAAATATACTATTAATAAAATAATATAATAAAACTAAAATAGTAAGACTCCTGTATTAATATTCTTTAATTAAAAGCACTACTAACATGTACAAATTGAACAAATCGAATAATTATTAAATTTATAAGAAATATCTGGAATAGATCAATACCACATCTAAGAATGCTGTGCTATCAAAGGTGATGGTGTAATTTAAGGTTTCTAATGGCTTTAAAAATTATTAATTAAAAACGAAAATTAATGAAAAAATAAATATAAAAATAGTTTTAAATTGTAAATATTAAAATAAATTATGTAATAAATATATTAAAAATTATCATATTAACTCTTCATTTATATCTTCCTATTTGCACATATTTATTTATTTGCCAAAAGGTATCTATAAATAATTTATTTATTCTTTCAAAACTTTACACTTTTACCTTTATCAAAAAATGAACTTTATTATTGAATAATCTTCTTTCATGACTTAACAATTTTACTTTTATCAAAAAAGGAACTTTATTATTGAATAATGTAGTTATCATTTTAAAGTTTCCTTTTTATATCAAAAGAAATCCTTATTCATTATATATGTATATATATATATATATTAGATTTTTACAATTTTTTATCTTTATTTAACTTGATTTTGTAATTTATATAATATTACCTTTTAAAATAATTTTAAATATTATTTATTCAAGATAAGATAAATATTCATATCTATCGAAATTCGTTTTAATATTAAATTTTGAAATGACATATTTTGTTTGAATTTTCAAAAACAACTAAATTTTCTCTTCTTCATATTAAAATCTGATGAATTATTATAATGAACTTAAATCTAATTAATTTATCCTAAAAAATTCAATGAGTTCTAACAAATATTTAGTAGAAATAAACATTAATTAATTAATTATTTTTTCTGCAGGATACTAAATTTTTTACTAAATTATTAAATCTATATTTAATACAACTTGTTTTCCTTCAAGATCAAATTAAAAAAGTAGATTTTTTTAAATATTTTAAAATTTAAAAATAAAATAAAATTAACTTGATTTTTTTATTAATAATTATATTAAAAAATATATGTGAAATTTTATGCTTTTAACATAGATTTAAATTGATTTTTTAATATTTCAAAGTAGTTTTTTATTTCGAATTTAAATTCTCATTTACAAATCATAAAATACGAATATTTATTTTCATTTTATATACAAAGAAAAATCATCAAAACCAAATAAAGGTATAGATTCCAGCTTACTTTAATCAGAATTGCACTTAAGTATTTCATCTATTAATTTTGTAAGACCTAGTTCTATTTCAAAAGACTAAAGCTTATGCTTGACAACAAAACTTATTGGTTGAATCCATACATATTAATTGAAATCAGCGATGTTCATTTGACACATATCTTCTATTCCAGAAGTAAGGTTTTCTGTCCATTTATGGGAGTCTAACCATACTATTCTATCATCAATTCTTATTTATGCAGATTCTCCTTTCCAAAATGGGGATAAAAAAAAGAAATTGCCTTCAATTTTTAAATGGCTGTGTTCTGGTAAATCTTCGAATTTTTTATAAATTTTCTCATTCAAGCTAGCTGTTGCCATATCTTCTTCATTTCTAATTATAAAAATTATGCTAATTTGAGAATTAAGTCCACTTTAATTATAAATCAAATGATTAAATCTTAATAAATTCTTAATACGTTTTTAAAGACTCAGAAGATGCATCAGCTTTTATTACTTTCCACCCGTTTTAGAGAAGAGTTGTATTTGATTGTTGTTTGGTGAATGAAAATGACTCTGAATCGAGAAGTGTCCACTATCTTACTCCATTTATGCTAAGAGATTTGCTTTATATAAGATTTATATTTAGATTTGATGTTTCTGTTTCATCGTTTTTATCTTAAATGCTCAAATCTCCTAAAATAGTTATAACACCATCTTGTTGAGGATCATTTGGATTTTTTAATCCTTTAATTATATTGACGCTCAAAGTTTCACCTATCAGTTTTTCTGAAACTTTAACATTAGTGAATTAGCACTATTCACACCAAGCATTGTTAGTAATTATACCACTGTCAGCTTAATCTACTTACTTTTCATGATCACTTTACTCATTTTATTGATCCTATTGTAAATTAGTTTGTACAAACTAATTTTAAAAATATTTTTAAGGTATAAACTATGATTAATTTGGGTCAACTATAATCTCTTTTAATCTAAGCTAATCATTGACATATAAATTTCCTTTTATTGTATTTATGGCAGATACTCTTGATAACAAAGTAATTACACCTAATAGTAAAATAGCAAATTTGTGCATTTTGTTTCCTTATATTTTCTACTAAAAAAACTAACAAAAAATAAATATATATTTTTTTTTTTGCAATATTTATTGATTTGTAAAAATATTAATTGATTGCTCTCAAACTAAATAAATACTAAACGAATATATTAATTATGCTTAACGAAAGATAATAAAGTAAATTATTTAAGATTTTATAATAGTATAAATTATAAATATAAACTATTTAATGAGTGGGTGGTTAATTATATAATATAATTTTATTTTAATAAAACAGTTTGAAAATTATTTGAAAAATTATCTTCAAACATTAAATGAAGAGAGCATTTAAATAGCCTACTAAAAATATTCATCTGTATTTTAAGGAGGATTGATTTTTGCAAATGTGTCTTTATAAGGAATGTTCTTGTACCTTAGATAGTTAGTAATGTAATCAATAAAACTGAGTATTTGTCTTTGTATATATCCGTCAAATTATTTTAAATATTTTATATTAAAGTTCTTTTGTAGAGTTTATATGATGTTAGAAATTTAGCTTGGCAAGATATTTTCTGCAAACTGCATTTTATATTTTGAAGTTTCTACCATAACTTCGTCACAAAACTCTTGATATATCTTTATTTAGTCAGTTATATGCTGTTAAATTAATAGATTATTAGCTTATTTTAATGCTTATGCAGGAATAATTTTTATAATATTAAGCACTTTTTGCATTCTATCATTTAATGACTAAGCAATTGAAATTAAAGTTTTATTGTATTGTTCAGGATCAATCAAATCTATTAACTATTTCTATAGCTCTAACATTATCTATCCCATAACAAACATATATGATAACTCTGCTTAGCATGCTTGGATGCTTACAGTAAAATTCAAAAAATCGCCATTGGTATTATTATTTGTGAATATATTCTTCTTTGCATTACTCTTTCTATTGCTTTAATTAAAAAAATAAAAATAAAAATTGGTTGCATTAAATTTTTGTTCATCTTACCTGATTGTAGTTGTAAAAGATGTGTTAGTTTCTATTGAAAATTCAAATTGTTGATTTATGTTAGTGTGCCACTTATTTAGAATTTCATATAGATCATCCCAAGAAGCACGATCTTTTTCATTTATTATTAAAGACTTTTATAATACTTCTTTAGAAACAGGTCCACATTTTAGCTGATCATACTATATAGGTTGATTTTAAATATAGCCTAACAGCTCTGCTTCACTGTTAGCATAGTAGGGCAATTTTTTAAAAACTAACTCATAAAATATCATGCCAAAGCTCCATATATCAGTTTTGTAAGTATAAGGAATTTTACTCAAAATCTATGGTGACATGTAATAAGGAGATCCAACAGCTGACTTAATCATATGAGCCTAATTATCAAAGCTTTTACAAAATCCAAAATCTATAATTTTAATTTTTTTATTATGAACCAAAATATTCTAAGGTTTGAGATCTCTATGAATAATATCCATTCTGTGAACTGTTTGCATACCTTGAGTAATTTAATAGGCAATTTCTAAACAAATCTTTTCATACTCATCAAATGGCATATTGCTTTTTTGTATAGTTTAAATATAATGCTTAAGCTCACCGTCCTAGCAGAATTCTTGTATGATGTAAATGTAGTTATCAGAATAATAAACATCCTTTAATTCAATTACATTAGGGTGTTTTATTTTTTTTAAGGCTTCAATTTCTCTTTACAAAGATTACTTTATGTACTAATCCTATTAGACCATTCTTTGATCAATTTATTTTATGGCTACATCTTCATTAGTTATTTTATTAACTCCTTAAAACACCTTTCCATACTCTCCTTATCCTAAACAATAATTTATACTAAATTTATAATTTCCTATTTCCTTTTAATTTCTATCCGACATCCTAAAAGATTAAAAATACTCTTTAAAGTTAGTTATTAGCTGGTTTTTAATTATTAATTCTAAAAATTAAGATGATTTATATATCAAAATAAAGAATTATTTGAAATGATTTAGTTTAAAGATATAAAATATATAGTGTTTTTTTTGAAAAAATAACAAATTAAATTTTCTAACTCTGTTCAAAATCATAAGCATTTTTGATATTTAACAACAAAACAAACATATAAAGTCATCCAACATATATTAAAATTTATTAATTTCAATTAAAGGCTTTAATTTCTATAATAAAAAATGTTTTATTCAATTAAACGTTTTAATTTATATAATAAAAAATTTTTTATTCAATTAAAGAGTTTTTTTTGATTTTAGTAAATTAAAAAATAATAATTATCAGAATAATAAAAATTAATTGATATATATTGGTTTAATTAATTCTTTATATTAAGATAATTTATTTGTTTATTATTATTGATTAAAATTAGCTATTTTTCATTAAAAAAGATATTTAGAATGATAAACATTTAAAAATCACAATGTTTAATTAAAATATTTTAATTTCAATAAATATTGTTAAAAAAAATGTAAAAATGTTTTTTTTATTCAAGTTTATAACGATATTTTTTTCAGAAAAATAAATATAAGAAGATAAATACCAAAAATAATAAAAAATACTCAATAATGAGATTTAATAAATACTTTATTTTATTTAAGAAATTTATTTAATATTTTTAATGGAATTTAAATCTTTGATAAAAAATAAATAGATTTTTAGTATAATAACAAAGAATAAAGTAATTAATACATTTGATAACTATACCTAAATTTAGATTGTTTAATTTAAAAAATAGATTTACTTTGGTTGTATATAAGTTTAGTAAAATACAATTAGATGTTTGCTCCAATAAATTAGTTTAAATTTATTCATTTAAATAGGGAAAGGAAATTGATTGCTAATATTCCAATTAGAAGATAAAAAAATATTTTTTATTGTGAAACAAATGCTTGTTGTTTTTCATTGCATAAATTTACAGAGTTGTCTATATTTAATATCTATTCAGTTATAGCATTAAGACTTTCTAGAGATTATTAATTCTATTCTATGAATTTATCAGTTTGAGAAAACTTTACAGGCTTTGATTTGCCAGTTCCAGTTCCAGCTCCTGTTTTTTATTTTTTTTATTAATTTATTACAGATGCTCTTTAATTTTATGCAAATTTAATTTGTTCTGTTATCAAACCTTTAAACTTACCATTCCATGTTTCTCTATTTTCTGATCCACTTGACTTTACAATTAAAGATTTAAACATTGAACTTTTAACAAAATTGATGAAAAATCCGAATGTTATTTTAACAGTGGTAGGGCCTGTTTGCTAAATATGATAAAAATTTTATGTCGTAAAACAATCAGCCATCGGAACTTTCGAAACTTTAAACTCTCTTTGTATTAAAATTTCTTCGCTACTCAGCCAAAATATTTTTTCTTCTGAATTAACTTAGCAAGTTTTAGGGCCCATTGGTACTTTTTCTCTAACTGGGTGAATAAATTAGTTTGTTTTTGTAGAAAATTAATTAGATTCTAAAAACTCTTAATAGTTAGTAGAAGATACGTCAGTATAAATGCTACTAGGTGCAGGCTACCAAGGAGTTATATCAATATTAGTATCTTTAATGTATGTTTGCTAATAGAAATGGCTGAACGATTAATAATCCTTGTATTATTTATCACTGAATATTTCAATAAATACTTCTCTAGTGTGGGTATTTTCTAATACTAATTCAAATGTTTCAAAGTCTTTATTAGACAAATAATGTTTTGGGTTATCAGACAAAATTTTTTATTTTCTTTCAAGCATGGACTATTTTAATTCTTCAGATAAAATAGGAGGAAATGCAGGTTGTTTTTCTATAGCTTATTCGTCTGGTTGTGATTCAGGATTTTCTTAATTTTCGTTTGTATTTCCTGACCTTTCTAGCTCTCCTTATGAATCATCATCTCTTTATTATCCTTCTTCATCTACTTCATCATCCTCAGAATCTGAGGTGTCTACTTTATTTTTCTTAACTTTTTTATTTGAATTAGGAGCCATCTTCTTTTCCATAAGATCTCCGAACTAAGCTATTTGTCTAAATATTGTAAAATTAAAAAGAATTTAGTTAAATAGTAGTTGATTAAGTTTAAACTTTAAATAATATAAATTACTGTTTTATAAGCCTGTAACATCTATCTCTGTTCATAAAAGATGTAAATGTGAGTGTTCCCTTTTTAGTGGTAATTGATATGGCATTATCGAAGATTAATGCTTATGCTCTAAATTTAGAAAAATTTGAATTTAAAACAAAACAAAAAAATAAATTAATACTTTTTATCAATCTGCTTAATTTCATTAAACGGAATAACTAAAACTGTATCGCCTTTTAATTATAATTAAATAAATAAGTAATTCTGTAATTAATTAATGAACTAAGTTAGTAAATAAATAAATAATTTAGGCTTAAGTTAAAAAATTTTACCAAATAAAGTTTTAGAGTTAAAACTACTTATGAACCCTATCATCGTATTAAAGATATAAATCTTTCCATGCAGACCAGCGTTGGAACAACTGTAGGAATCTACAACAAAATCATTTTATGGAACATTAAATTTTTTTAATAGGGAATCAGAAATTTTTAATGAGTCTTGCTATTTGATACTATCTTTTAGAGGGGAACTAATAATATTTAACTCATTTATTTGTTTTTACTATTATTCTATAATGTAATCTTGCTTAAATTCATCAGGCAAGTTAAATAACTTTTTAAATACTATAAAATCTTATTAATTGTTTTATTTTTGCTCTTAAACATCAAAAAAATGCTAGTCTTTTGTAAAGTACGATTTTATTTAATCTTAAACCTCATCTTGAGACATCAAAACATTATCTATCGCTTTTTGTAAAAATTATTATTTTTTTTATTGCATTTTCAGCAATTCCTAGAATATAGAATATAATGAAGTGTAAATAGTGAGGCTACTTACATTTTCTTGCTTAAGAATCTTTTTTAGACTGCCAACAATCATTTATTAGTATTATTTTTGTAAATAAATACCATCATCATTCTATTGATAGTTTTTTAGCATTAACTATTACAAGTAAACAAGTGCCTTGTCCATATTGGAATATTCGTTAATTATTCCATTCAAACTGTTTTACTTTTAGTTGATAAAAATTGAAATATATTTAAATGCTTCTGATAGACCCTCCACTATAAATTAGAGAACATTTAAAACTTCTGTGAATTTAGCTGATAGTTTTGATCCAGATGTTTGTTGCTTGTTAGCCATGTGTTTTACTAAATTCTTTTAAATAAAATCGTATGATTCACACAATTCTCCTAAATACTGCTTTAGAATCTTAGCATTTTTAGATCTATCTTCAAGCATTTTTTTAAATTTTTCAATAATTGCTTTGACTTATTCAAAATAATAGCTACGGATACTTTCATCAGACTGATTCTGAGTTTAAATTTCAAACCTATCTAAGGCCTTTTATAAAGATAAGACAAAATTTATGCAAGAAAACTAATTTTAACTATTACTAGTTTAGCTTGAATTTTATAGGATAGTGTTACTAGACTCAACCAATTATTATTGTGACTTACTGGTATCTGATAACTGCAAATTATCTAAATTATCTTAAGTAACTTCGTTAACTTACATTTCTGGTAAAATTTGCTACTCTGTGAGTTTAAATTATTCACCAATTTTCAAGAAGTAAGGAAGGTAGTTGCTTTCAAGCTATTAAATTACCGTTTCTGTGATTTTATTTTGAGCTATTGCAAACTGTTTTACCAATAACAGAACAGAATTTACAGACTCAGAAAATAAAACTTTCATTGAATTAAAATTTAGCTTCAATGTCTCTTTGTAACTTGAAACTGATGAGTTAAAGTCATTAATTGTTTACTGTAGAGATTATTCCTATTGTTCTATTTCCTACACAAACACTCTTATTTTAGATTCCTACTTTTTAAATAAAGTTATGTTATAGCCAGTCTTCTGAGATTTTTGATACTCCTCATACCTCAGCTTGAATTCTGAAGATTGCTTTTCATATTTTTAGCTGTTCTTTAAATAGGCATCTACACACTTATCTAGTTTTTTTTCGCTGTTTTTTGTATTTTCTTTAATATTTTTTTTACCTATCTTAATATTTTCTAGATTGAAATCATTGCTTTCTAATTCATTAAGTTTTATTTAAGATTAGTTAATATAATCTATATAATATTTTTAAAAGTTTCCTATCTGTATGGAAACAGGTTCTTTGTCTTCATAAATAACTTAACCTATACAATTTTTTGTACTTTTTAGCTGTTGTTTAAAAAAAGTATCCAATAATAGCATCAAATCTACAAAATACTATTTGAAGTGCTTTGTAGTAATATTAATTTCTTCAGCCTGGTCCATGATATTTTGAGCAAGGTCTTTTTTTGAGTTGATATCTGTCTACATACTTAGAAAAGTTTATAATAAATTAAGGTATGCTAGAAGGCTTAATCAATTGAAAATGAATGAATGGGCAGACAAGTCTTAATAATATTATTATTTATTTAATAATAATACAAATTTTATGCTTTATTTTCCTTATTATAAATGTAAAATATAAGCTTATATTTATAATATTATGTTTTTTTATTGTTGTTATTCTTATTTAGTTATTATTATTTTTGCAAGAAATTTATAATATTTTTTCAATTATTAATTACTAAACATTATATCACACTGCGCTAATCAAAGTAACTCACTCACTTAATCAATAAATCAATCGTGTTAAATCTATACGAATTTAATTTTTAGAAATAATGATCAGAAAGTGTGTGATTTACATATAATTATTACATTTTTCAATTTTCTTATGCAATAATTTTGATAAGCCTTCAAAAAATGAATAGGAAGACTTAAAAAAATATCGATAGAAGATAGATTATTCTGTTTTTTAATTGAATAATATTAAAATGTACTATCAATCAAATTTGTAAAATTATTTGAATAATTTAACTTAATTTTAATTTCACTTCATCTAAAATTAAGAATTTTTTTTATATTAATTTTTTTAGAATTAAAATTATTAATTTAATTTAGTAAAAATAATTCTCAAATAAATTAAAATTAAGTTTATAAAGTGTTTGTTTTCTAAGTTTCATAGAATTATTTTTAAAAATTAAATATTTTTTATTTTTAAAAACTTTTCATAAATTGAAATTCTAAAACAAGCAAAAGAATTGTTTTATGATTTAATTTAAAAATATAATATTTTCATTTAATTTACAAGTATAATGCTAAATAATAGAATTATTTCCAAAAAGTTTAAAATAAATCTTCAAATTATTCTTTAATTAAGCCTAAAATTAAAAAAAATAAATTTATCTTAATTTTTTTTCTCATTCTTTACTTTTAGAGAATATTTATCGCTTTTAAAGAATTAAAATATAAACTTACAATATGAATCATTTAAACAATGGCTTTAAAATTTCTTAAGCAGATTTATTAGAAGAATTTTTTAATTTCTGTAATTCTTAAAACTCTGATGAATACTTGGGGCTTTCTTTTTATGTTATTAGATCTTTGTTTTAGCTAATTTCGTAAATAATTTATTTTATATCTTCAATATGCATATTTTTATTTTTCACAACAAATAACTTGATTAGATTCGAAAGTAATTTATCTTAGATTAGTTTTTTTTGACATTCTTTATTTTAAAATAATAATTTAGCCAATTTAAAAGACTTTTCTGATATTATTTTAGCTTAATCACCTTCTATATTAGCTATATCTTTATAGAGCTGCATTCTAAAATTTTCTAAGAAGTGCAAAAGATACTCATTAAAATCTAAATTAGTTTATACTATTCTATCCATGCTTTCATAAATAATTTTTTTGTCTTTTTTATTATACAACAATAAAATTCCTACTATCTAATTAATATTTAGCTAATTTTCAATAAAATATTAATACAAATCCTGGTTTAAAAGGTTTTGTTTTTCTTAAATAAAGTTTCTTCTAACCTAAGCTAATTATACTGAATTGATTGATAATATTTCTAAATAATCAGTTAAAACTTCCTAGAAATCTTATTCTAAGAAAATTTAAGGTCTGATCTACACACACTCCTTTATTATCTATGAAAAATTCATTAAACTACCCATGATCATGTGAGTAGAGTCCTTTTCGTTAGAAATAGATGTAGAATTTTAATTGCTAGGTTAGTTTTTTTCAATTTATGTCTATTGGTATATTATAAGACTAATATTATGCATAGTTTTGATAAAGTAATCTAAGTCAAAAATATCGTTTCTTTACATGTACTTGAAAGTCAAAAAAACAAAATGAATATATTTGCTTGGGCTTATTAAACTTTATTATTTATTGTTTTTACTATCACTTTATTTCCTTTCCTAAGATCCTCTTTTCTGTAAGTAAAATATAAAATCAGATAAATTATTTACAAAACTCATTTGAAATGCCTTCTATACATTAAATTCTTTACTTGGTAAAATTAGTATTGCAATAATTAAAACTACATTCAGTAAGATAAATGTTTGCAAATTCAACACTTAGTTTTTGTATCTTTTTCTATAGTATTTATACAATCTCACTATCCTTGATTCGTCTTTCTTTTTTTCAACAAAGATATCAAACAGTTCATCAAATTTTTTTTTCTATTCTATTTACTCCATAATAAATTATTTTTATTTTTCTTCTTCCTCTATCTAATGCAGCCTATTAGCATCGCTATCTTCAAAGTTTTAATCTGTAAACTTATCATATTTTTAGCTATAATATAATTTTTACTGATAATAAATAGCTTAATTGAAAATAAATCTATTTTAAAGAGGTTTTTGCTAAACACTCTAAAAGAAAATATTGCGATATTATTGTTTAAAGCTATTTTAAAGAAGCACCTTAGTTTTTAAAAACATTATTAATTATTAATTTAATTCAAAAAAAGATATTTTTACTTTTTTTATATCTAATTTTTGATAAATAAAGTTATTATTCAAAGTTATGGAATATTCTTTTGATTCAATGAAAGATTAACTGTAAACTTTTATTTTGCAATAAAAACAAATAAAATTGAAAAATTCTAAAAAAATAATTTAGTTTTAACTATTTAAATAAAAAATCTAATATGTATAATTTGCTTAGTAAATATATATTTAATAAATTATGAATGCTATTTTAGAAAAAAATCAAATCAAATATATGAAAACTCTTCTAAAATGTGTGTTTTAATTGATTCTGACCATAAGTTCATGCTAGTTAAAGCAAATTCTAAGGCTTCAACTAAGTACTTAGACTAAGAAAATTTAATATCATAATATTTAAAAGAGCTAATTAAATCCTCTGTGCTATAAGTATTTCTTTCACTATTAAAATTGAGTAAAAACTCTCTGCCTATTTGGCATAATGGAAATATTTAAACATCAGGAAAGTGAATGTACTTTTTAGTTAAACTAATTTAAATTTTATTCAAAATAGCAGAAATGTTTGATAAATTAATATAGCAGGGTATTTGCTAAATTTATATTTAATCTATAAGCTTGGTATTAAAATTTTAAGGTATAAATGACCAACCTATTTTATGAAACCTCATTTCGATATTTCTTTAGAAAATTAAATTAAAATCCATTTATTTGAGAGAAATCAAAAGAATTTCTTAAAGAGTATTTAGAAAATAGAATTAGCTCTTAAGTTAAGATAAAAATTGCTATTCATTCTTGTCAATTTTTGTTTTAATTTCATTTTATTTTTATACTGTATAAAGTCTATCTACTCTTTGAAGTTTAATTTGGTTAATCTTTTCTCCTTCATAAATTGTAAACAAAAATTTTAATTTTTGCAGGTCAGGTTATATTAATAGATAAGAAACAATCTATTTTGAAAATTATTTTATTACAATACTTAAGCTTTTTTGTTCAAAGTATTAATTTAGAAAATCAGAACCAAGAGAAATAATTTTAGAAGTCATTAACTTTACCATATTTAATATGTTTTCTTCCTTAGAATATTGTTGATAAAGATGATGCATAGTAATAAATCTTGCTTCTTCGACAGTTTCAATAAATAAATCAACTTCATCACTTGATAATTTAGCTTTATTTTCTAGTGATTTCCTTATTAGATATTTTATTAGATAAAAATCAGTTGAGGATACTTTTTCAAAGTAATGATATTTTGCATCTTAGTCTTCTAATTTCAAACAAACCATTTACTTTACTTCTTAAATTTCTTTATCGAGATTCTCTAATAACTCAGCTCTTAGAAGTATATTCTGCTTTGGATCAGAGAAGACAGCAGATTACTTAAATTTTTTAATAATTGGAGAAATCATTTTATAATTTCTTGTTAATAGGATATCAGAGAGTTAATTAGCTAGTCTTAATGTATAAGGAGTCTTTTTTGGTATTATACTATTAAGATAGGGCTCATTTGAAAGTTCATCATAAATTTATTCAATAATCTTTAAAAAGCTTTCAGTAGAACAAATTTCCTATAAAGGAGTATTAGGCTAAATAAGGTGAATATTTTTAGTAAAAACAGAAATAAGAAAATCTTTTTGATTTAAATTTTCATTTTAAGTTAAGATATATTTTATGCAATCCATAAATAGCTCACTAACTTGTCTGGGTATTTGATAGAGAATATTTAAATGTTTGTTTTCTTATTCATATTGATTTTGTAAACTACTTCTTAATCTTTTTTATATTTGTCTACTAGTTTAATCATTCTCAAATAGATCATTAAATT
This sequence comes from Tetrahymena thermophila SB210, assembly GCF_000189635.1. NCBI lineage: Eukaryota > Ciliophora > Oligohymenophorea > Hymenostomatida > Tetrahymenidae > Tetrahymena > Tetrahymena thermophila. The sequence continues at coordinate 208,727 of NW_002476301.1, read as the reverse complement.
AAAATATTTCCAAGCAAATATCTAAATATTTTCTTAAATGAAAAGTAGTATTTTGTTTACTTGCTCCATAATCTATAAGCCTTTCTGAAAGTAGAATTTTTTTCTTATCCCTATAAACTATTGTTGTTTCTAATTTCTCTAAAAATAAATTCATAATCAACTAGGCTAACTACGGAAAAATCTCTTTTAACTTCTTTAAAGCATCTTTCTACTCATTTAAAGCGATTTAAAGTTAGGATTCAAATAAATTAGGTTAAATTTGACTCTTATATTTACATGATAGCTATTCAATTTACTATTTTTAACTTTATTTGATATCTTAAATACTTTGTAATTCTTGGACTGTTATACTAAATTAAATATTATTGTTGTCATTATTCTGTTTAATTATAGGATTTTTAGTGAGCTCAGAAAATGTAAAAGGTTTTTTGGCTATTAAAATTTATTGTTATTTTAGTTTAGGTAAAACATGTTCTTATTTTATATTCTTTATTGAGTTATTTTCATTTATCTTTCTAACAAATTATCTCTAATTATCTGAGAACGTTACTTTCTTTAAATGATCTTAGAATATAGAATCAGTATGATGAGTCAGTTCTTTTTATTTAGTTTTTAAGAGTGGAGCGCTGTTTTTAATAATGAATGACTGTGATTTTTTAATTTGCTTATCCATATTCAGAATGGTACATAACAAAAAATAAGCAATTATTTAATATTATATTGTTTTAAATACAATAAATTCTTTTTAATATTATGATTGAAAATAAATATTCCTAGATTTTTTAATAAAATTGCAATTATAATACGAATGGTTAATTTTAATTTTATAAATTAAAAATAGAAATTTAATTTTTACTTTAAAATAAATAAAAATTTTTATAAAATACTTTAAATAAATAATAATTACAAAAAATGTTATCTTCTTTATTTATTATAAGAATTGTTTTATCTTAATTTAAAAGCAAGTTTAAGTAAATTATGGTTTGAAATAAAATAGTTATAAAAGATATATTTTGGTTATATTAAAGAGTATTTATACTTCTTAAAAGTGGAAGTGAGATATTTTAATGAAAATAATTTTAAAAATAGGAATACAATTATCATCATGATTTCTCGTTTATAAAAATAAAAATTCATTTTTATTTACAAGAGAATATCCTGTATTTATTTATTTATTCTTTGTATCTAATATTTTTGAAAATTAAAACGAAGATTTGCTTTTGTAAAGGATATATATTATATTCAAAATTTTTACTTGCAAATTTAATATATTTATTAGCTAAGAATATTAGTCAGTCAAAATTAAGCAAAGATTTATTATAGAATTATTTTTTATTTGTAAATAATATGATACCATCTAATGGATATAATTAAGGATCTAATTTTGTACAAGCATATGTTGAACAAGTAATTTCATTTATATAAAAAAAATATATAGTTTAAATTATATCCATTTATAATATGATATATAAATAGTAAAAAAATGAATTGTAAAATTAAGAAACTTTTGAGCTTAAGATACCAAAAATAAACAGGGAAAATAAACAAAAAAAGCAGCAATAATCGGAATAAGAAAATTTTAAAAGAAAGTTTGACTCATTGATGAAAATAACATTTTTAAATTTGAATGAATTAGTTTTTACAAGATTAAAATATGGATTCAAATAAATAAAGTAGTATTAAAACAAATCATTGCTCAATAAAACTGAATAATGTGCTAAAAAATGTAGATAAATTTAAATATTAATAAATGCTTTGAAAAAATATGAAATGCGTGTAATTCTTTAGAATGCTTGTATGGATATGCCCTTTAATTTAGAACAATTAAAATATTTAAAAATATTGGAACCAAAAACTCTATTAGTTAAAGTGGTATTTTTAAAAATGAAGTTTATTTTTTATGAAAAAACAAAATCCAATTACTAAATATAATACCTTATAAAAAAAGAAAAAGAGTTTGCATCTCTATTGATAGTAAATTCAAATAAAATTTATAATCTTGAAATTAATTTTAAAAATTAGTATAAAATATTAGATTATAAAATAAGGAGATCTATGTAATTTGGCATAAATAGAATATTAGAGAAAGTATATAAAAACAATTAAATGGCTATAATAGTTTGTTCTAAAGCTAAAAATATCACTTAATAAAAATTTGCATAAGTAAAACAATAAATAAATAAATAAATATATTTTAGTTTTAGAATTATTTATTAATCTTATTACTGTTTAATTTAACAGAATTTATGTAAAGCTTTAAGAGCATTATTTCAAGCAAAAATAAAGAGTTCATTTACCAAGCTAAAAGAATAATCTATGCAAGAGTTTAGGACGAAAAATTTGATTCAATTAAAAGTTAAGGAATATCTTCTTAAAGCAGCAGCACTAAGCAAGACTCTGAAGTCTCTTATCAAAAGCAAATAATCCTATTCATTCTAAAAAATGAAATAGCTACAAGAAAAATATGAAGAGAAATAAATTTAGAATAATATTATCTAATTTGAAGAGAAATTTGATCATGTTATCAAGGATTAAGAAGCATAAATTGACATGAGCATTATAAAAACACAGGTAAGCAATTATATATATTGCTTTTTAAATTAAATATGTATTTGAATAAATTTGTTTAATAGGCGCTTGCAAACTAAGAAGCTGAAAACAAATTATTAAGAGCAAAAGAAAAATATATTAAAACATTAACCATTATCAGACGTTGCAGGTTTTTGTAGATAGTATCAAAATATTTATAAAAAAGAAAACAGAAGTGCTTTATATAATTTTAGAATAACACAATTATAAAAATGATTTAAAAGATGTCTAAACTAAAAGAGTAATTAATGGATAAAATAAATGATATTAACTTGAATCTAGAATGTTAAAGTGAATAAGAAAGAAATGATAATTGGATCATTGACTACAACAAATATTTGCACTTGAGAGTATAAAATATTTAAATATTTATGATAATTTTATTTTAAACTAATAAATATTATTTAATAAGCGATAAGAATATTAAACTGCAATTTAAGAGGCATAAGTTTATCTATAAAATGAAGAACAAGACTTTTTATTGACGATACAAGTAAAATTAGATATAAAATTCAATTTAAATATTTTAATATTTATTTAAAGTAAATGGATTAGCAGTTAGATTAAGATCCTATTGAAACTCATATTTACCAATCTGAAATTAATCCTTAGACACTTTAAAGTTTTCATAATTTATCTATGTAACAAAATGATTTGAGTATCCAAAATGCGAATAATAATTTATCAAGTTAAAATAATATTGCAATAAACTCTTGATTTATTTTTGTAATTTGTCTGATTTAATACTGGAATTAACAAAATACCAACGAGATTCATTTTTTAGCTTTAAATAATAATAAAAAATAAGTCTAAAATTATAAAATAAATTCAATGAAAATATATTTTTTTAATATGATGAATGATATTTGAAAATTTTTATTGAGCATTTTAGAATATATATTTATATGATTTTTATTTAAAAATATTATTTCTTCTAAGTATTTTATAAAAAGCTAAATTTAATCAAATTATAAATTTATAAAAATATTATTAAAAGCATTCTTTTTTTTAATCAGCAGACAGATAATAAATATAAAAACATTTTTTTATTTTTAAAAAATTCCTTATTTATTTCATTACTTTGAGAAAAATTTTAAAAATCCTTTAATTAAAATTTTCAAAAACGAAAAAGCTCAGAAACTGATTGTTTAAAGCAGATCATATCTGTCTATAAAAGAATAGAACATTTAATTTTGAAAAGTGAAAAAAATTAAAAATTTGACAATACTGAACAAAATAATATTTCATCACAACTTTTACTTTGTGGAAATAAGTAAAAAAAATTAATATAGATTCTTCTTAATATAATTAATTTTCAATACGTAAATAAGACTAGAAATTCTAAGATTGAAATTTATTTCAATAATTTTGTAATTTTTTTGTAAATTAAATTAAAATTATTGTGAAAAAATTAAAAAAAGCAAAAAGTATAATTTAGGAAATTTAGAAAGAAAAAAGATAAAGAAATGATAAGTTCATAATTTTAATAGGAAGTTTTTGAAAAAATACAATAAGATTCTGAAAATTAGTTTTGTTTCGAGTGTGGAAACAAATCTAATGCTTGGGCTTCTGTAAACAATGGTATTTTCTTGTGCTTAAACTGCTCTGGAGTTCATAGAGGATTTGGCGTTAATGTTTCATTTATTAGATCAGTTGATATGGATTCATGGTCATAATCTCAACTCAATTTAATGCTTTAAGGAGGAAATGCAAAATTAAGAAAATTCTTTGAAAAGTATAACCTTCCTAAAGATGCTCCTATGGATTTTAAATACAAAACCAAAGCTGGCATTTATTATAGAGAAATGGTAATTTTTAAAAGAAAACAGATATGATAAAATTAAATATTTTGTTTTAATTAACTAGCTTAAGTGTATTGCAGATGGTAATCCTATACCTGAACCACCATCATAAGAAGAAGCCCTAGAATTAGTTTCATTTTAAAATCCAAATTTCTTAAGTATTATTTTAAAAATAATATTTTTTAGTAAAACAAAAATGAACTGAATTTTAAACACAAAATAAAATAGATAATATGAAAAATAATTAAGGAATAAGTAATTCTTCTTAACAAAGCAATCAAGAAAAGGACGAAATAGGTCAAGCAGTTGATTAAGTTAAAAACTTCTTTTCTGTAGCTTATCAAAAGACAGCTGAAGCAACTAAAGCTGCTTATAAAAAAGCTGATGAAAAATATCATGATCCTGATTTCTAACAAAAGTTATAATCGACAAAAGAAAAGAGTGCAGAAGTTGCTAAAAAAGGCTATGAAACAGTCAAAAAAGTAAAATATTTCTTTAATAAAATATATTAAATATCCTCATCACAACAAAAATCTTTTTTCAGCATAAGAGAATATTATATAGTTATCAGAAAAAAAAAAGCTTTTTTCATTTTAAATCTATTAATCTATTAAAATAGAAAATTTAAATCAAATACTGTGATTTCTAATTAGCTAAATCTACTTTTATTTAATAAAAATCAAAAAAGTTTTTTTAAAATAATTTAACTTGGAGAAAAAATAATTAAAAAAATATTTTAATCTTACTTAGAGAGAGAGCAGTATTTAACAAATATTTAAATTAATTTTAGGGTTTATTTGGTGCTTTCAGTTTTATTAAGAACAAAGTTGATTCACTTTCAGAAGATTAAAAATAAAATTAGGGTCATTAGTAGTAGTAATAATAATAATATAATCCATAAAATCACGATTTAAATTGAAGTGGATAAATAGTAGTTATAATTTTAAAAGATACATACATTCATAAAAATGTATCAGTAAAGTAAATTTATTTATTTTTGTAGATTTAATTCAATAATATCTTGTTTAAATTAAATTGTCTTTATTTAATATATAATAAATTTAATAATTAGTTTTTGAAAATTAAATTGATACATTTCATTTATTAATATATATTTTTTGTGTAAATACTATAAATTTTTTAATATAAAATTTGTTATTCATTTTATTAATGTGATTGTTCTAAAAATTCACGATTCAGCTGCAGTTGTGTTCATCTGATTACTGTTTATTTTACCAGGACTTTTCATTTTAGTGCCTTACAAAAATATATTTGTCTTTAATGGGGAGTCTTTTAAAGATTACCTCTTTTTAAAGCTATGACTTTAAAACGAATTCATTTCCAAATTATTTTTTTAATTTAAGTTCAAAATTTATTAATTAATCATGGTTTAATTGTTCACTTTAAGGTTATTGTTAGAGTTTGCAAATTTTCCTTTATTATCTTTAATTATTTCTAAAAAAGACTTTTTATCAATTTCAACAAATTATCTGGGTTCCTTATTAATCAGAATTTATTTTTAATTAACGACTTATTGCCCTGGACTTAAGATATTTAAACCATAGAATGAAGTTCTTTTATTCTTATTAAAATCTAAATTAGTACTTGCTGGGGTTGGAAGATTAACATGAGAAACACTTCTAAGATGACCAACTCCTTTATTAATATTTTAAAACCCGTTTTATTCAAATTAAGTTTAAGATTAAACAGAATTTATTTAGTTTTAGGTATCTTAATACCTTGTTTGAGACAAAAAATTATTTGTAGTGTCTTCTTACTATGGTTTCATATGAAAAATGTTTAAACTTTATCTTTTTAAATTTTCAACATTTGAATTTGGTATATTTAGTAAAGAACAAATAGAATTAGACTTTCCTTTCTTTTAGTTTAATTGTAATTAATAAGGACTTTGTTAACTATTAGGTGATATTTAAGGACTTAGTTTATTTTTTTTATTGTTAAATGTATTAGAAGAGTTAAATTCAGTCTCTAATGATAAAGGTGCTGATTATTTATGATTCTTTATTTTCTGAAAATCAAGTGATTATGTTACTTTAGAAAACGGTAATAGATACGGATTGCTTTGACTACTAGTTAATTCACTTGTGAAGTTAAACTCATTGATAATATCTTGGTCATATCTAGTTTTTTCTTCTTCGAAATCGCTTAAAATTTGTATATTATTTAAGCTTTGTATTAAATTTATTGAGGGAAGAGATTATTAAAAATTTTCTTATAATTATGATTGCTATTGTTATTATTATTATTACTACTACTATTATTATTAAATTGAAGGGATAAATATGTTTGCCTTTTTTGGTTAGAATAACTTTTATTGTTTTTGTCTCCATTCATAGAGATAGTTTTATGGTTTAACATGCCTCTTAGTATTTATCAAATTAGTCATGTATGCCTTTTTTTCTTCCATTTTTTTTTGAAATGAAGAAATAAAAACTCGCTCACGCTTTTTTTCTTATTCTTAAGCATTTTGGCTTCCTTAAATGGTAATTATAGATTTATTTTCTTTGACAAAATCAATTCTTGGAGAAAGTGAAATAGGTGTTTTAGATGATAGATAATGGGTTCTTTCCCTTTGAGTTTCAAAATATTTCTGGGGTTCGTCACTTTTTTTAAGGACAAATTTTTAATTTTACCTAAATTTTATTTATTTATTTCAAAAATATTTTATAAATATTTAAATAAAACAATAATTACTATCCTAGCTATCCTAATTGAAGCTATTTAATGTTTCTATCTGACAAAACATATGTTTGAATTTTATTTATTGACTTCATTAAAATATTTTTTTATTGTGCAAGTCTATCATTTCTTAGTCCGACTTGCTTTACAAGATTCTCAAAACATGTCTCGTACTGTAAAACTCTTTTATTAAAATCATCGATTTAAATTCTAAGGCAAACAGCTCTATAAGAATTGCATTCAATTTTGAAGGAACTTATTCTTTCTTCACTTAATGCAGCTTCGCACATAAGTATTTCAAATTTTCCAATTTTACACACCTAGAAGAAATAGAAAAAAGAAAAAATGAGCAAATTTAATCTAAATTTATTATTTTAATTACTTAAAATTAATCTAGCTAGTTAATATCTATGTTTTGTTAGGAACCATTGTTCTAATTTTATGTAAGATTTTGTTAAATTGAGTGCTCGAATGTCTTGTAAGTCTTTTATTATAAAAATTAGGTTACAATTAAAAAAATTGAAAATTAAAAAATCAGAATTTGTATTACGAATTAGTAAAAATCAATTGTGACAAAAAAACTTTGTATCTGAAATTAGATATATTAATAAGTAAAAAAAAATTAAATAAACTCTTACTATAAACTCTCCTTCAAAAACAAAGTAGATATATTCAGTAATTTGGTTTTCTTCACTCAAAATTTAACCTTTTTAGCAAACTATTTCATCACAAACAAGATATATATCTTAAATGTGAGTAAATCTTAGATCTTTTAAAAGAGGAATCGAGTATAGAAAGTTTACATAATTTTTCATTTTAATCATTTCAGACTTAAAAAACTATTCACAGTACTCTTACTTAGTTAATGTTAGAAAATAACATTCTTCTTTCGTTATTACTGAGGCTAATCTTTTTTGATCGAATATCAGAGATAACTCACCAAACGAGTCTCCTTACTCCAACTACTTAACAGATTATAATGTCATATCTGAACTAAAATTTGGAGATTTAGCATGAATTTCAACCTTCCCTTTGAGAATAATGTAGAAAAGATTTCCTTCTGTGTCTATTTTAAAAGAATATGCTTTATTTATTAAACTCATGATTGACTTCTAATAAAAGCTCATAAAAATCAATGTTTTTATTTAAAATACTATCTGCATTATAATATAAAACGATCATTACTTATCTTAACAACTGTTTTATTTTCTTTATAATATTATAGTTTTCCGAGAACAGCTGCTTGTATTGATTTTTCTTTCTTATCATGAAAAAACTTTAAACTTTATAGGAATTAGGAAATCCTCAATTAATCATCTTTTTTTCTATTTTCAGGATCTAATCTAAGTAGGCATAGAATGTCCTATTTTATATCAATATTAAAAATATGCATTACACTAACTATGATCTTTGTTTTACTTAAATATCATCCATTCAACTTGCTTTCTTTTTTTGGTTAAAAATTTACTATTTGTTAATACTACTACTTTTCTAATATGCTTTGAGTTTATTTGCTTTACAAATTTTTTTAGCTTTTATTTATTTAAATTTTAATCTATAAAATATATAGTTAACTAGCAATAATTAGTTTAAATTTGTGGTGTTTTACAACCAATCAGTACTAATAATTTTTAAGATACTAGCTTCAAAATCATAAAATTTAAAAGATTATCGAAAATATAACTAATATTTTCTATTTTAATTAAGTAAATTAAACCTCTTACAAATATTTATAGTTATAAATATTTTTATTTACTGAAGCAATTGTTAACTTATTGATAATAATATTAATCTATTTACTTATTTATTAATACTTTAAGAGTATTTGTAAAGTATTTAAAGTGTTTCTCATAAAAGAATGATATTTTAAAAGATTTAGATTTTCCTAATTTACAAAATTAATAATTTAAAACGGAAATATCTTATTTCTAGATTATTAAACTGTCAATCTAAAATATGTTAAATTTTCATTAAAAAAATGAGATTAAAGGTTTTTTTGCATCTATTTTCTTTTAATTATTTTCAAACTGTTTAAACAAAAATTCATATAGAAATACTTAATGGATTTTAATAATTTTCATTATTTTGTAAAGATATCCATATATTTTTTAGTATTTAGTAATATCTGCACATTATCAACCTAACTCTCTATAGTTTTATTTTAATTAATTTATCTATTTGCTTAATCACATAAAATAAGATTAATTTTAATACTCTCTAATACAATTATATCAAATATACATATTAAATTCATATACAGATATAGATTTAGAAATTCTAAAACTAGATATAATACTTCAGTCATTTTTTTGATTTAAATAAAAGATTATGTAGTAGGGTTCGACCCAATATTCTTACTTCAAAATTTGCAGAATGTGAAATAAAATAATATAACAAGTTGCAGTATTATTTTTAGAGCTCAGTTAAAAAGCATGATTTCGATAACGATAATGAGAATAATATAATGCAAACAATTGAAAGAGTAAAATATCTCTATCTAAAAAAAAGAAATATAAAATTAAAATCTTATAAATAAACAGATAAAATAAGTAAGGAAATAAAATAAATTGATTTGAATAGTACTAAAGAGTAATATAAAAATATAAAATAAAATAATTTACTCTTTTTAATACAATAATGGATAGTTATATAAATGTTAATTTTATAAAGTTATTGTTATGTTAATTTCAATTTTTATTATCTTCTGATATTTTTGTGAAACGCTTGATTTCAATACCGGCTTTTTCAAGACTTGAAAGAATTAGGTTCTCATATTCGAAAATCGAAACAGAACCATTGTTATCTGTGTCTGCCATTTATATCCACATTCTTACATCATCAACAGTAGGTCTAAAATCAGTAATTCCTATATTTCTATAGGTGTCACTGATTATACCATAGACTTCATTCTCTTCAAGCTCTCCACTTTTGTCTGTGTCGTATTTAGCAAAGAGTCTTCTTGCTACATCTAATTTAAGTTCAACTTAAGGATTAAATCTTCTAGATGACTTAAAGATAGTATCCTTTACATCACATTTTAAACCAGCTTTTTCAAAGCAACTGATTACATAGTTTTCATACTCTTCAAAGGAGAGTCTACCATTCTTATCAGTATCTACTACTTCCATATAATCTTTGACATCTTAAACAGTTGGTTTATAGCCATGTATGCCTGCGTCTTCAAAAGTGTTAATGATCAATACAGCTACTTCATCTGGATCTAATTCTCCATTTTAGTCTTTATCACTTTAAACAAAAAGCCTCTTTGCAATCTAAAGTTTTTCTTCTATTTCTGGATGATAAACTTTCTTGATAACTATAGATGGGAAAGATGCCCTTTTAGGCTTTTCTTATCTTTAGAAAGCAGGTTCAATAGTAACAGAGCTAGTCTCTTCAATAATAACAATTTTACTTGATCTTAGAGTACTGCTTTAATTCATTTCTTAAGCCTGAAGTACAGGTCTTCCAGCAGGTTCACGAACTGAGGATGACATCTATTCTACAGGTCTTCCAGCAGGTACACGAGTTTATTCGCTAATCTATTCTGCTGGCTCTATTACATGTTTGCAAACAGGTTCTTAATCTTGCTTCTATTCTGAATTATCTTCAACTTTTTCTTATTCTCCTAACAATTCCTAAACCTTTTCCTATTCTTCTATTTATTCTTATACCTTTTCTTACTCTACAGCTTACTGCAGATCTTTTTAGAGCTACTCTTCTTGTTCTTTTTATTCAATTTGAAGCACTTCTTCTTCTACTACTTACTCAGTATTTTCTAATTTTTAAATTGGTTTTCCTCTTCTAAAATGTTCATTTGCTGGTGCTCTTTTTACAGTTTCTTGATTCTCATCGCTTTCGGCATTTTGATATTACTTGTATTAAATGACTTACATTCCTGATTGCTTAAGACTAAGAATAATTAAATCTTCGAACTCAATAATTGAAATTTTTCCATCATTGTCAGTATCAGCTAGCTGAATATAATATTTTACATCCTCTTCTGTTGGTTGGTAATCTAATATTCCCATTTCTGCATAGGAATCCTTAATCAAAGTATAAATTTCATTTTCCTCTAAGTAGCCACTTTTATCAGAATCACACTTTGCAAACTCTTTTCTTGCTACATCAAGATACATTTCAGCCTCTGGATTAAATCTTCTATTTGATTTTACAATAGTTTATTTAACTTCGCAGGGTATACCAACCTTTTCTAAGCACTTTATTACATATGTTTCGAATTCTTGGTATTAAATTAAGCCATCCTTATTTGTGTCAACTTCTTAAATATACAATCTTACATCTTCAGGAGTGGGTTAATATCCTTCTATACCATTTGAGCTAAATAAGGCGGTAATTAAAGTTGCTACTTCTTCAGGATTTAAGCTTCCTGATTTGTTTACGTCATGTTGAATAAATAATCTTCTCGCAGCATCTAGTCTTGTTTCAACTTATGGATCATAGACATTTTTAACTCCAATTAATGCAAGATTTTATCTATGAGCAGGTTTTACATAAGGTACTTTGCTTTCATTTTATTTACTTTCTTCATTTTCATCTCCTAAATCGCAGTGATCTTCATCATTTTCTTACTTTTCTTATGAAGGCTATGGCTTTTTGTTTCTTTTCACTTCATTGTCTTCATATTCTTCATCATTTTTGCATGCTTTCTTTTATTTTTCTTCACTTTCTTCATTCTAAACTTATTTTTAAATATTTTCATCATCACTTGACGATAAGTCTACTTGATTATCATTTTTGACAACTACATTTAACTCGTCAAAGCTCTTTTGTACTTACTCTTCTTTAATACAGCTCTCTTCTCCTCCTTACCTAATCATAGATTAAACAAATTTAATCTCCTCTCTTTCTTGTTCTATGCCTTCTGTTAAGTTGTTTACTTTTTTTGTCTCAACCAAAGGTTCATCAAGCTACTTTGATTTGCTTTCTTCAGATTCTTATTAATTTTCTGAAGTAGAAGTATGAGTTGAAGTGAAAACTTAAGATAAACTAACATCCTTATTTCCATCAACCTAGTTTATAGTTCTTGTAGTTACAGTGGTGATTTTTGTTACCTTTATAGATTAGATAACGCTGACATTTCCCTATTAGCTAGTCTTGACTACTTCTGTGACTTCAGGTATTGAATATTCTAAAATGGTAGTACCTTATGATTTGTAGTTTTGGAGAACAAAATCTTCAAATTCCTAAATAGAAATTCTTCCGTCATTGTTTGTATCAGCTGATTAAATATACTTCTGAACTTCATCAGCTGTAGGCTTTTTATCTATTCCTAAATCCTTATAAGTAAAAGCTATTAAGGCATAGATCTCATTTTCTTCTAAGTAGCCACTTCTATCAGTATCGAACTATGCAAAAAACTTTCTACCTGCATCTAATTGCATTTCAACTTCTGGATTGAAACTTCTTCTGGATTTAATGAAATTTGACTTCACACTGCAATTTACTCCAGCTTTATCTAAACAGTAGATAACATATTTTTCATACTCTTCAAAAGATACCTTACCATCTTTATTTGTGTCCACCTTCTACAAATAGAGTTTAACATCTTCAGGAGTAGCTTTGTAACCTGAGACTCCAGTATTAGCAAATGTAGTATTTATGAGATTTGCTACCTCTTCTTAATCGAGTTTACCGCTTTTGTCTTTGTCTAATTCTATAAACTGTCTTTTAGCTATGTTTAGCTTAGATTCTGCATCATCATGATAAACGTTCTTTACAATAATGTTTTAAGAACTTTATTTAGCACTGCTTTACATTTAATGTAAATATTCTTCATCTGAAAGCTTTTCGCAAGTCTCTTTATTATTAACTACTCTATATTAGATAACAACCTTGCCATTCTTTTTTAAATTCATAAGAAACAGGTCTTCGTATTCTTAGATAGAGATAACGCCATCTTTATTAGTATCTGCAAGTTCAATGTAGTATTTAACTTCCTCTTCAGAAGGTGTATCTTTCTGCATACCTATAAGCTGGTGAGTTTCTACAATTAAATTGTAAACTTCGTTCGAGTCTAGATTTCCACTTTTGTCAGTGTCAAACTTAGCAAACTGCTATCTAGCCACATTTAACTAAATTTCTATTTATGGGTTGAATTTTCTGTTTGTTCTTAAAATCGTATTGCTTTATGTAACCTTATGCCCAGTTCTTGCAAGACATCCGAGAAAGTAGCTTTCGAATTCATAGTAAGTTAGTTCTTTTTGTCTTGTTGATTTTATCTGCTTCATAAATTGTTTAACATCATCAGGAGTAGACTTAAATCCTTTAGTGTTTGTTTGAGTAAAAGCTTATTAGATAATTTGAGAAACGACGTCAGGTGAAAGGTACCCTTGCCCCTTAGAATCTTTCTCAGCAAAGATATGCCTGGCAACATTGAGTTTCTCTTCGCTTATTGCATCAAACAATTAAAAATGAATTACTTCTACCTTATTACTTCTTTGAGTCATTTTATTAATTGAATAAATTTTGTATCTTTTTTTGTTTTTAATAAACATTATAAATTTCTTAAATAGAAAATAAGATTTTTAAAATCAGGTCAAAAATTTTTATAATGAATGAAATGAACGCGTTTTCAAAATAAAGTAAATTTTTATAAAGCACTGACCCTTTTTGTTTATTTTTTAAAATAAAGGATTGTTTTTAAGTTTCTATAGCAATCTTCAATAAATACTAATTTATTGTACATCAGAAGATATAAATTCAAGCATATTGAAGTAATAAACTAGTTAGTCCTTTCAAACTACTGGAAAGGTTGATAAAATATTCTACATACAGAGAAATATCTTTTAAAGTAAAAAAAAATCTATTTATTTTGTTTTTGCTGAATATAAAAGAAAATAATCAATTGGAATATTGTAAATTCTAAAAAGGCACTTACAACATTTTTTGGAATTTTTATAATTTTTTATAATTTATTTTTTTTGCTTTTTTAAAAATAAAAGTCAATACCCATTAATATAAGTAATTTATTTTGCTGAATTTTCTTTATTATTTTAGTCTTAACTTTCAAATTATTTCTGTGTTTTTTTAATTAAAGATTAAATGATTTTTTAATTTAGAAATTGACGATCTTAATAAACGATCTAATGAGTACTATCAAATACTTTCTAAATGAAGAAAAACTGAAAACCAAATGCAACTTTCTAAAAATAAAAGAAAGGTATGCAGAAATTTATAAAAAACTCTCTTATAGTATTTTGGAGTCAGCTAAAATTACTTTTAATAAAAGAATAAAAACGATATATAAAATTACAATTATCAGTATAATTAACTGAAATTTAAGGAAAATTAATCAGAATTATTATTTTTATCACAACGTTTTATGTGAAATTATTATAAATATTAAGAGCAAAATTAAAAAATTAAGGGATTAAGATATTTCAGAAATGAAAAGCATCAATTAATAAAAACTGTTTGAATGTTTTGTAGTGGTAAATATTTGTTTTACCTAAAAATATTGATAAAAGCTCTTAATAACTTATTTTTATTATCTGAATTTAAGTTAATTATGAATGTTTTAATTTACTTAATATGGAACAAATAGTGATTAGGCAGACACTTTCAATAAAATAAAAAAAATCAAATTCCACAAAATAAAATTATGAGCTAAGAATAATTTGATAGAAAATCAATCATCCTATTTTTGAAGAGTAAATTTTTAATTAAAATCTAATTATTCTTTATGATGATAGAATACAAGCAAAATAAATAAAATACGTAATATTGGTTGGGCTGCATTCAAAAAATTTATTAATATTGTTCATAATTTAATTGTTTTTTTTATGAACATATTTTGATTAATTGATTATTTCTTTTGTTTTTTATTTTGAGAATGAGAGTGGTAACACTTTTGTTAATTACTACTCAATTTTCATTTATTTTACAAATTATAATAGGAAAAGATAAATTAAAAAATAAAATAAATGTTTAATGTTACTTTTGCATACACTTTAAATTTAATGTCAAATTCGAATTGTACACACTAATTTATTTTATTTGGTTTAATTTTAGAGAAAGCTATAGCTGCAAAATTGACAAATAAAAAAATAATAAGATAGCTAATTATTTTGTAATTAATAGTAAAAAAACAGATCTGTTATAAATTTAGAAAATTCGTAGAAAAATAGATAGGAGATAAATAGATTTTGGTTGCTTAAAATAAACTGTGAAAAATAAGCTATAAAAATTATTACTTTTACTAAATGAAATGATAGATAAAACAATAAATATATGTATTTATTTATTACTACTGTAAGATTGTTCTAATTATCTCTTGTAAAAAATTTGTTTGTATTCAATTAAAATCATATGGATTATTTTGTTATATTACATGACTTACAAATATTGAAATAGCTATGAAATTTGTATGAAGACAATCTATCAATAATAAGCAGTGGTCTCTTTTCTATTATACCTACTTATAACTTTACTTTGATTTTAATTAATTATATAATCATAATTTTAATAAAAAAAAAGTAATAAAAAAACAAAAAACAATACTTTCAATCTTTATTCTATTAAATTAAAGTAGATCTCTCCTAAATCTAACATACTAGTTGCAAGCTACCTGAATAGCTTTTAAAAGAGATAACTATCAAAGTTTTAATTCATACTCATATTCATAATGATAAACTCGCTATTGAACTTAAACTCATAGGTAGATGCCGCCTAAGATTTGTAGTCTACTACTGAATTTATTGAATAAATTAATATTGGAGAAAGAGCAGAAGAAGCTAAAAAAGGATATTAGTCTGAAAAGGAAGGGTATTATTCTTAAAGCTAGATTACATTACTCTAAGTAGGAAATATTTAAAACTATGCCAAAAAATAAAAGATTAAAGCAGCTAAGCAAGGAATTTAATTTTTTAGTGCTCTTTCTTCCTTAAACAATACTAAAAATTTTATAGAAGACTAATTTTTTGAAGAATTAAATCAGGATGAAGTTAGGTTTTAGAATGAATAAACTCTTGAGTTTCTTAACATTAAAAAGTGCACAAATATAATTAGCTAAATATTAGGAGAATAGATCTCATTGCAGTTTAATGTCATTTTCAACCAATTTAAAAGGTAAAATATCCAAGAAATAAATTGTCTTGAGTAGCTTTGGGAAGAATATAGATAGTAGAATTTACATTAAGATGTGTTTAAAGCAGCATACTTGCTAATAAATATAACAACATTTCAAAATAATAGCAAACTTTATGGATAAATTAAGAACTTATGTGTAGAATTGAGAAAAATCAATTCTACAAAGTCAAAAAAATTCAAAGCCTTCATAAAAGATATATCATATGAATATCAAATTAATCAAATATACGACTAATGAACAATTAACAATCAAAATAATAAATAACACTTCTTGCATTAAAATTATTTCATCGAAATTTGGTATAATTCCTAAATTGCAAGAATCATGACCATAACTGTAGTAAACAACCATGAGAAAAGTATTCAGCTTAAAAAATACTAAAATAAGTTGAATAAAAAGGAAAAATAGATTTCGTTTCATTTTAATCAGCTTTTATCTCATTAATACAACTTTAATATCTACCTTATAAAATTTGTTTCAATAATTATTTATTTTAAAATATTTAAGAATAAAAATTTTCCGTGTTTTAATTGCATTCTTTATACATATTATACTTAATAGCGTATTTCCATGTTCTATCTTAGTTACTTGCATACAAAAATTATCCTTTTAACTAGTGTTGTTTGATTAAAGATAGATTGATATATTGATTGATAAAAAAATTATCTCTCAAAAAATAAAAAAAACAAAAGAAAGGTAAACTGTAAGCATTCAAAGAAATATTGTTTGAAAAATATCTTTATTTTTTTTACTTCATCAATAACTAATTAAATTAGATCAAAATTTCAGATTTTGTAAATTTTATAAATTTGAAAACTGCTTACCTAGTATATTGGTTTCATTCTAAGAGAATATTTTAATTATTATGTATTTTATTAACTTTAAGGCTTTATCTAAGCTTATTTACTCACATTAAAAAATCCATTTCATAAATTAATAGCAAGAATTATTCAAGTTTAATCCAAATTTTTTAATAATTGGTAAATCAAAAAAAGTACTTTTAACTAAATACAAGCGCTTACAAGTTTTAAATAAAAAAAGTATTTTACTTTTTAGTCTTTTACCTTATTTTTGTATTGAAAGGTTGTAAAGTTAAATTTCATTAGAAAAATAAGAAAAATTAATGATCGTTCACCAAAAATAATTTGAGTAATAAATTTTTTATTAATTAAACTTTGTAATATTTCTTTTTATTTTATCATGTATGCTTGAATAATTTAGGAATCAATTATTACCCTTTCAAACAAAATCAAATAAATAGAAAATTTTTAATTTAACAAGATTTGGTATAGATGTAATGAGCCTAATAAAGCAAATGAATAAAAAAGTATAATTTAATATAAACCTTTTCTTTTTTTAACAAAATTTTAAGCAAGTTAATCAAAAACTAAATTTCAAATATAATACAAATAGTTTTTATATTTAATTAGAGCTATCAAAAAGAAGCAATCAAATAAAATGAGAATTACTTCTCGAAAGCAAAATTTTTCAGTAAACAAAATAGATTTCAAAAGTCTTTTTTGGGCAAATATTAACAAATTGATTAAATTTAAGGTAAATTGAATAAAAAATATATATTTGAAATGGAATTAATTTTTAAACCATTTCATAAATCATATTGTCTTTATTAGGTAATTTCATCATTTTTATTAAAACTTTAATCAGCTTAATTATTATTTTTGTAATTGATAAATTCCAATTTTTCTTAATTTTCTTAAGGGGTTTATTCACCAGTTTTTATAGAAGTTAGGAATGCATTAATTGTAAAAGGTTTTTCTTGAATGTTATCTTGATAATTATATATAACATTTCCAATCTCAAATTAATCCAAATGGTTTGAAGTGCCATTTTTCAAAGAATTTTGTGTTCTAGCCTTATCTTCATCATGTTTATTTATATCCTTAATGACTAATTCTTTACTTTAATCAAAATTATTTGGAGATAATGCTCCATAGTGGTTATCTTTCATTTTTAACATTGAGCTTTCCTTTGCTTTATCAGAATTTGTATCACTGAATTCATTAGTATTTCTATGAGAAAACGTGGCTTTAATAGTACTATTTTTTGATAAATTTTCTTTTTAAAATGATCTTTTATTTCCATTTGATTACATTTTAGATTTATCTGCTTTTAATTTCTGATCTTTGTTATCTTCAAAAACATCTTAGAATTTTGTAGATTTATTACTTAAAATATTGGTCTATTTTTTAGAATTTGGAGCTATATCTCCTTAACCTATAAAATTTTTATTATTGAATAATCTATTACTCTTAGATTCTAAATTTTGATGTTCATTATTATCTCTAAATGATTAGCTGTTCAAATAGATCTCTTATTCAATTTACTATAAATTTTATAGATTAAAGTGGTTATTCTAATCTGGTTTCAGCTAGACAGAGTTTGGCTACAGAAATAAATCCATAGATCTTTTTTTTCTATTTTTTTCTTACATAAAGTCTGTTTAATTTAACTTTTAAGTATTGAAATCTAAATTTTTGCTTAAGCCAAAATCAGATTATTTATGAGATTAACTCTTTGGAGAGTTATCCAAGTTATTAACTAGTGGATGACCAGTTATTGTAGCTCCACTACCTAAATCTTGTTTATAAAATTAGCTTGATTATTAATTGGTTTACTAATTTTTATTTTAAACTTATGAGAATGGATTTAATTCTTAAAAGCAATTTATGTTTTGCATTTATATTTCTTAAGTGTTTGATTTATTTATTATTTGATTTGTTTATCCTTTTTTATTTTTTGATTTAATTGTTTTATTGCTAAATTTTTTATTGCTTTAATGCTAAGGGACTTGTTAGTTATTGTGTTCCTGTCTCCCTATTTCCGTCCTTAAATCTTCTTCTTAAACATCTGCACTGTTGCAAATTGATTTTTCTATTAATCCCTAATAAATTTATAAAAGTATTTAATAAGTTCTACTAGAATAATTAATCAAGTTATTAATAAATAATTTGTATTACTTCAATTATATTTTAACTAAAAGGATTCAGATTATTTTAATTATCTTATTCATCCTCTTCTTCATTTTATTCTCTTTGATTGCTCTACTTGATCTGGTCTAAATTTTATTCTGCAAAATCAATAGGAATGATAGAGTTTATTTTCTTCTTTTTCTTCTTTAAGCAGCAGCAAATTTTCCTTTATGAAAAAAATTATTAAGAAAATAATCTAAAAAAATTTAATTTACGCAATTAATTGATTATCCATCTCTTAGATAGTATCCTTTCTCTTTGGTTTAGTATATGTATTGTCATTTTGTATATTATTTTAGTTTTATTACTCTTAGAAAGATTAGAACTCCTTTATTCCAGAACATATTCCATAAGGAATTTTTTCCTATTTAAAATAAATTTATTTTATTGCTCTCTATCCCAAAATAATTTGATTATTAAAAATACTGGTAAAACTTTTTATTTGAAATAATATTATTTTTTACTGTTTTGAATTTTAAATGTGAGAAAATTAAATAAATTAACATCAAATAAATCAATAAATGTAATTTATACAAAAAATTGAATATCAAAGAAATAACTATTTAAAATTACTTGTTTAGCTGCTCTAGAATTAATAATATACTCATATGTAGTAAGATGATTCATCGAAAGCCATGTGTGAAAAAGGAAAAGATTTATGTCCAGCAAACCAAAAAAAGCGATAAATATTAAATAGATCCATACGAATATTTTCATGACTACATAAGAGGTATAAGAATGACCTGAAAAATTATAATTATATTCACTACCATAAATATTAGCCAATGAATAGCTCAGAAACACACAATAGATTACACTATTTATGAAAACAAATCCTATCAAATAATAAAATATTCTATAATTTTCTTTTCCAATGCAATTATTTAGCCATTTACAATGATGATCAAATCCATTCACACACCTTTCAAAAATATTAAATAAATAAATATTATTCTTAGTTGGAGTTTTTAATCTTAAATTTTTTAGTTATAATAAAAGTTTTCTTTTGTTTTTGAATGAATATAATTGTTCGAAATTAGAAGATTTATTTACCTATCACATTATCTACAATGTTTCGATCCATCCTAAACATGAGAAATACATGTACTACAATAATATTCATACTCAATTGTATCATATTCAAGGCTTTTATATTTTTAAGTAAAGTATATGTGAGCATTTTCCATATTTATTTATTTTAATTTAAGTTATTATTTGTTCTTTGAAAATTCTAATCATTACTTATTTTTGCGCGCTAGTTTTTCTTTACGAATGATTGGGTCTGTTGGATCAGAGTAACTGCATACTATGGCCAACAATGCCATAATTCCTAGACTTATGTAGTATAATACCCCAGATATTATCTATTTATAAATTTGAATTTATCAAGTTAGAGATTTAGAATTTTAGTAATTGCATTCTGCGAAATAAGAAATATTATTTTAATAGAAGGTCGCTGAAA
The DNA here is from genome assembly GCF_000189635.1 of Tetrahymena thermophila SB210. Classification (NCBI taxonomy): domain Eukaryota; phylum Ciliophora; class Oligohymenophorea; order Hymenostomatida; family Tetrahymenidae; genus Tetrahymena; species Tetrahymena thermophila. Next base: position 188,075 of record NW_002476301.1, on the reverse strand, counting down.
ATACCTGTAATTAAGTGTTAAAAAATGGAAACACGCAAATTGCGAATACGATCAATGCTGATATATATACTAAATATGCAAATATTTGTAACGGGTGTAAACCATTAGAGAATCCATTAATTTTTATTAATCCTACTTATCTTTGATCTTCCATCTATTCAATTAAGTAATTTAAATTTTTAAGCTTATCTAAAAACTAATCAGAGTTATTGATTTTAAATGAATATTAAAAAATTCTGATTCAAACAAAATACACAAAAAATTAATTCGATTGATTAAAATTTATACTATTTATCGCTATCTCTCAACTCTAAATAGTAACTAGCAATTTAATTATATAATCTATCAATATCAATTCTTATATATTTTTTCTCTCTTCATAAAAATACTACAATTTTTTCTGCATCTTAAAAATATTTGATATTCGATTTTGATAATCTATCTCTTTTAAATCTTCTTTAAAATATAGAAAACAAATACCAAAGCAATGTAAAGAACTAGTTAGTAATTTTATTGACTCATTAATTGTTACATACAATTTAATTTGTTAGTAAGTAAGTTATTTAATTAATATTTCCTAAAAACGCAAATTAAAATTTAATAAAAATAAATATTTTGAAAAATAAATTTCCTAATTTTGACTGGCATAAATAATATTTTTGAGCTTAGATAAAAAAAGTAATAGAGTATATAATATTAGTTTAGGAAAATATTATTAATATTTTTTTGAATAATAAATTTTAATTCAATTATTTATTTATAGACATCTAAAAAATTAAATATTTGATAATAAATATGAAAATTTATTTAATATTTTTAGAATTTATATAATACTAATTTACTATAAAAATATCAATCTTAACTCTCATCATTTGATAAAATAATACCTCTATATAAATATAAGTCACTTTATATGCCTTTGGTCATGAATATAATTTTCAATATCATATGATTCTTCATAAAATATTTTAGAATTATTATAATTTTTATTTTCTTATGAGCTGAAATAATTGTTTGTTTATTTGGAACTGTATAAATTATTAGAACTTGATTATTTTTTACAAAGTTTATGATTTTTATCTTGCGTTTCTAACTATATGTGTTCATAATAATTTTAATTATATGATTATTTTTTTTACGGCTTAGTTCTGTTTTATATTGATGATAATTTTATGTTTTAATTTAGATTCCTAACTGATTATTTATTATTGTCTATTACTACTTCAAACGCATTAGCCTAATCAATAAATAGAGAATCTGCATATTACTTTTATGATTGTGATACACTGTTATTAATATTTAATTTTCTATTTAAAGGCCTTAGCTATACTTGATGCTCATTTATGGCACTAACCTTTTGCTGCTTATGAATCTTTTAATTTAATAAATTCTCTGTAAAGCTAAGCTATTTTTAGCAAATATCTTTCTTAAATGTCAAAACTCTTTTTAAAGAAAAATTATCTAATTTTTGATCTTCTTCCCAGCTTGATAACCTGTTTAATTCTAAACAATCTAAGGATTGTTAAATTTTAAAAGGAAACTCTGTAAGTGTTTTAGAGCTTTTGGTGGTACTAACTTACTTATATTTTTGAATTTACTAAATTTTATCCAGCAAGTTATTATATTCTTCCAAATTGATATTTTTTTACTTTTTTTGATTAGCTTAACTTTGCTTGAGAAGCGTTTGTTGCAATAAGAATGATATACTTTTTTTCTGATGAATATCTTAAATAGTTTACAGCTTGTGTTTTTATCTTAACTCATTTTCAAACTTTGTGCTGTCATATTTTTGTTAGTTTTATTAAGTAATTTGATTATCATATTTTTATTAAATCATTTCTTATAAAAAATATGAAGAATGTTTTATCTAATTTTTAAGATTCTTTATTAAAATGCTACTTTCCTTATTATAATTTCTTTGATTTGTTTATCTTTCAGATAAGACTGCACTTTCTTAGCATTTTAAATGCTAAATTTCAGGAGGATAATTGCATGAGAAGTATTCCTCATTCATATTTTTTTTATTTAAAAATTGTATTTTATTGTTATTATTAGAAGAGTCTTATTACATTGAATTATATCTAATAGCCTAATTAACATGTTCATTTTCTTCTTTTAAGAATTAAAGCAGTAATTCTGAATAGTTGTTTTAGTGTTAGCTCTCAGTACATTCTGGTTATAAAGTATAGTTTTCTTTAAAATTATTACTATGATTGGAACTTAATATTGCTTCATTTTTACTGTTTACTATATTCGAGTAATTACCAATATTATTATTAAGAATTTTTTATCTCTTAGTTGATGTGTTAAGACTTTCCTAATTTGATTATTCAATCAAACTCTGTTATTTCAAATAATTTTTATGGAAAATATTTTGGAGATAAGCTATACTCTTATTTCTATTATCTAGCTAAATTTTCTTAGGTTGTTTAGGGATTACTTATTTTGCATCAACATTTGTTAATTGAAGAGGTTAAACTTTAAAGCCATTATTACATTTCTAAAATTATTGTAATGTTTTCTGTAAAAATAGATTTTAGGCGACTAATTATGGTGAGGTTGGTATATCTTGCTATAAAAAGTATTTTCCATCAATAAAAAATGGTTCATTTTTTCTAGAAGTAATTGAGTTATTTATTTTGTTAGTGTTAGAATTGAGAATATCTTTTTCTAATTAACTTATTTCGTCATTAAGTGCTTATGTATTATTATTAGTAGAATTTTACATTTGTGTTAAATTTTCTCTGCTAAGATTATTTTCCTTAAGCGATTATTCTTACTTATTATCATCTTAGCAATTTTACTTTTTTAGTAAATTTTAGCTTTTCTGATTTGCCATTTAGTTCAAATACTTTTATTAAATTGATAGAAATTCTCCAATCTTCATTTTTCAAAAATTTTAATTTAATATTTTAATTTGTTTAAGCCCAATAAAAATCAATCATAATTTCACAAATAAATGATTATTTAAAGTAGAAGTTAACTATAGTCTATTTAAGCATTAGAAAAAACCCAATACAACTAAAAACACAAAAATATATATCAAGCTATAAAAAATTATTTGTTAATAATATACTATCCTTAAAAAAAAAGTCAATAGATATTAGGCATAAAAGTAAGCTATAATTTCAGCTAAGGCTCAAATTATAAAAAATTTTTTACATGACTAGCATTAAAATAGGGATAGTCTTCCTTTCTTTAAAAACTATCATAAATTTCTCACTATAATATTTTGTCAATTGATTAAAAATCTCTTTTGTGAAAAATTTTGTGTGGAGATTTCAGAAATATTTTAAATTGGAGTCAAATACATGTGTGAAGATGCCTGAAACATGAAATAAATTCAAAAACTTGAAAAAAAATAATTTGATTCGGATCTGATGTTATTTTAGCTGATATTAAAATAAATGCATCTTATTTAATTTATTTTAATTTTTGAAATAAATTTTTATTAAGATTTTTTCACAAAAAAATATTTTTAAATTTTCAAAATAGAAATAAAAATTGATAAGAAAAAAAAATAACAAACAGGCAAACGTAATTCATTCTTTATTTTGTAAGATAATAGTGAAGCAATATTTTTCAATAAAAATCCACTAAACATTTAAAGATTTTATGTTAGATAACATAAATTTAATATAGATATTTATAAGTTTTTTAAAATAATTAACTTATTTATGAATTTTAAAAATTTTTAGAATATTAATAAATTAATTCAAGAATACTTTACTTAGTTAGATAGATGATATCTATTTTTATTTCTTTTATTATATATTTTTAATGATAATTAATTATATATTTACATTAAATTTTAAAGTTCTTATTTTATATATTAAATTTGATAAATAAATAAATAAATTCTTAATTAAAATAGAGTTTAGTTTGTATGTCTGTCTGCTCACTTAAATTTTTGTTACTTATTTTCATCAAAGTATATATTTTGCAAATTAATTTGAGCTCTATTTTAATATATTTTAGGCAAAAAGCTATTATTATTTTTTTAAATATTTTATGATTTAACTTCGATTTTATTAGTTTATAGACTTAAATATCTGTTTTTAACAGATTAAATATTTTATTCCATTTCATTTTTTTATTTACTTATTAAATTTTATATTTTTTAATTTTAAAATTAATAATCATTTTTAGTTAATTTATTGCTGGTTTGTGTTATTGTCACAGTATTTTAATTAAGATAACCTTAACTTCTATTGGCTAAGTTATTCTCTAAAATGTAGGGTAAACCATGCATTTTTTTATCAGCTCCTAGTTAAACTAAATCTACTTAAGAATCAAAAGATTACTGATTATTTGACTGGTTTTTATTATTTTAATCATTAGGATTCGAAATAACTTTCCTCCTTAATTTTAAAGGAGTTAAACTTGCTGTTGTACTTTACTATCTATTACTTTATAACTATTAATCATTATATTCTCTATTTGTTAAAACTCTTTTTGATGGGTAGTAAATTTATATTTTTTCTATTTATGATTAGGATTTATTTTTTTCCAGTTAATTTTGTTTTGTAATTTTTTCTATGTCTAAACTCGGCAATGATTTGTTTCTTACATTTATTTATTCTTTAAAATAGTTACCTTTATTTTCTAATATTTAAATATTTTCTTAAATCACACTTTCCAGCTGATCTAAAGTAATCCTTTTTTGTGGATTAGTCTTAAGCATCTTTTTTATTATTTATTCATTCAAATCACTGTATTCATCATTATAACACTTTGCTAGTAAATTTGAATCTAACTTTAGTTTTATTAATGTTTCTTTGCTTAGAATAACTTTAGTTGTTAATAAAAACACTAATCCCAAGCTATAAATATCGCTCTAATTTAAAAAATTATTAATTATAAAAATTATTTGAAAATAGAATTACTTCTTTAGATATTGGTGTTTTTACTTTAAATTAATGTAATAAGTATTACTCAGGGGAGCTGTAAGTTGAAGTAAATCCTTTCTATTAATAAAATATTGTTGCTTATTTAATTGAATTTATTACAATAGTAATATATATTTACTGTGTCAGTTGTTGATTCTTATCCATCACGTAAAACAAAAGATAACCCAAAGTCGTCTTTTTAAAATAAAGGTATATTAAAATTAATTCTTCATATGATTAATTGAAATATACAGCATAACTATGCAATTTAAATAATCAAAGATAATTTTATTCATGGGTAGCTTTAATAAAGCTTTGGTATTACATAGTAAAGATAAGTATATATTTATTAGATTTAATAAAAATTTATATTTTTTATGATTAAACTGAGCTTTTATTCTAATTAAAAGACATTAATAATAAATTATTATTAGATATAAATAGTATATTAATTTATGCTTCATATTTATTTATCATTCAAAATTAATTATAAGTTTAAAAGAAAAATTAGAATTATTAGAAAACATAATATTTATAGTTATTAACTAAATCAAATAAGAGCTAAATTATTATTGAATCTTTAACTAAAAGAATAAATAATTTTGTTAATAATTAATTACTGTATTTCCAAAAATTGTCTATTCCAAGGAGAATATTTGCTGGTTTTATGTCTAAGTGAAGAATATTTTAGCTATGCAAATACTTTAGACCTTATACAAGTTATAACCATAATTAAAGAATTTCTAAATTTTTCAACCATTTTTTCTAGCTTAAGAAGTAATTTAAGTATTCGACTAAGTCAGCTATTTAAATTAAATATAAATTAACATGTGAATTGATAAATTAGAATTTATTTTAAAAGTAATAATTAGTAGATTATCAAAATAATAGTTTTCAATATTTAAAAGTCCTTTTTTACTTTTGCAAAGATCCATAACAATAAATTGAATCTATAACTCATTGAAATTCATTATCTAAATAGATTAGAGGATGTTTTTCTACTTAAGATCTTATTAATTATTGAATTCTAGCAAGTTATCAAAAAACTATTTTTGTGTTTTAAATTTAATTATTTTTATAGCTACATATTTTTTGAGAGGAACACTATACCCTTTTACTACCATTCCAAAACCTCCTTTTCCAAGAATTTGATCTGTCAATAAATATCCTTTTTCTTTAAGAAATTATAGAATGCTCTTTCCTTTATTTCCAAAATCATTAAACTTTTGCTTGAGGATTTCATTCACAAAATGCGTTTACTGATTTATGTCTATTTACCAAATTATGGATAAGAAAATTAATCATTAAATAAAAAAATATATTGCTAAATTAGGCTAACTATTATAATACAATTCTAAATGAATTGATCTATGAAAGTTAAAAATCTACCTAACTCTTAAAAAGCGTTTTATTTTGGATTTTCTGGGTAGTTGTTGGGGTCATAAGCATGTTTTTTAGTTAAATCTATCTTTTATAACGTGGACTGAGTTTCACCCATAAATAAATATGATGTTTATTAATTCTTTGAACACAACAAAATTAATATTTTTACTTTAATTCTTCTTTAATATTTCAATATAAAAAATATACAGTAAGACTTTTGAATTAAAATAAATATGCAAAATTATAGCCACATTTAGGTGTACAATCATTATTTTTCTTATAATATTCAGTAACTCTAGTACTAAATGTTTGAAATATAAAATATTGTCAATTATAGCTTAAATAAATTTCTTAAACCATTGTAAAGACTTGGAAATTTAATTTTATTAAACTATTGTTATTTATTATACATACAACTTCATCAATATTTCTATTAAAAATACGATATTAATTTTTTATTATTTTCAATTGATATTTTTATTTTCAGTTTTTGCTTATACTTGATAAATCTATAGAATGTCTATTTATTTATGGTAAACTAAAATCTTTTAAAGTTCCTTCTTACTGGATTCCGTGCTTATCATATTATATTTCGATTATTTCTTCTACATCTAAATATATTTTTTTAAAAAAATTAGTGGATATAAACAATTTAATTAAGAGAATTCGAAAGTAACATTCAATAAATTACAGGGTTCTGGTTCCTACTTTTTATATTCAAACAAATCCTCTTTGGAATTATAAAGCATATCTTGTTCCCTTTGTAATTAGTTCTAACCAAATATCTAAAATAAAATTAAAATAGTGATTAATTTTTATAAAATAATCCTTTTTATTTACTATTAAATTATCTAACTCTAGGTTTTGATCAATAAGTATTTTTTTATGGAATTTCATGTCATCTCTTAGACTAGATAGTCTTTAGTTATAATATTTTAGTGAGTCAAATGATTGAAATGGTTTGTTAGTTATTTTGCTTTGATTCAAGCTATACTAGCTTATTGACTTTGACATCTTTAAAGACTAATTCAAGCTGGTAGCCAGAGGCTTTCTTACTATCTCAAGCTATTTTTTAACCATACCTTATGGCAATGCTCTGTTAAACGCAAGAGGCATATCTTCTAATACAACTAGAGGGTTCATGTTAACTTGTGATTTTGATTTAATAATATCTTTATAATCACCTTCATCAGGATTTAATTATTGATCTTCCTATGGATTTCTAAGATTCATGTACCACACTCTAGACCCAAAAAGATCAAATGCCCCTTTTGCTGTCTCAAACACATCAGTCATTTCTTTTTTCTATTTTAGTTAAATAAAATTGTAAAGAAAAGAAACAAAAATATGAAGATTTTTTATTATTATCCTAAACCATTTTTATTATAAATGAAATTAATTAATATTTAATTACTTATCTAAATCCATCTTATTAAAGAAGCTGTGATTATGTGTAATCTCTATGCATTTTAGAGCTACTATACTCTATAAAATTCATCCATTCTTTTTCAATTTAATTAAATTTTTCTAAGTTTCTTGTTTGTTAAGTAAATCTTAATTTATCAGTTGTTTTAAGTTATTAAACTGCCTTATTTTCAACTTCTATATTATGCTTTATCCTTTCTCTGATAGCTTCTAATTATTTTTCAAGTTAGTATTTAGTTATTTTAACATCTTACTATATTTTCAAGGCATTTTTCAAGTTACTCTTATTTAAAGAGCGACTCTTAACACTAATAGATTGAGTTGTTAATTATCTTTACCTTTTAGGTGTAAAAATGCTTAGATCTTCCTTTGTTAACTTGCTTCCTTAGTTTTTTAAAAACCATTCTGGCTTTCCAACTATCGAGCGAGGTATTATCTTACCATTTTTGTCAAATTTAGGTCCGTTATCACCTATTTAAGGCTAGTATAAAGGTTAGTTATGCTTAAGAAAAATATTTCTATCCATATGAGATGAAGAGACATCCATTGAATCATCGATTCCACTAATATTTACATGCGGTATAACACTTTCATTTAAATTTGAGCTTTTAATTACATTATTTTATGCATCATTTGATTCTCTATTAAAATAACTTTAAAATGCAGATGGCTTTTCAATAACACCTTTTAAAATTTAATTTGGAGATATATTTCTTTTACCATTTCCTTAGTTTTAAATAGAGTTTTGCTAAGGAGTAAACCCTGGTACGTATTATGAATTATTCAAGCTTTGATTAACAGAAGGGAGATTATTTAAAAAAGGTAGAAAAGTAGGAGATTATCCTTCTTATATATTATTTTCTAAAGAAAAATTTCTTTTTTTTTGAAATTCTTGTTAATATTCATTTTTTATATTTTAATTTTGATTCGCTTATGAAAATCTTCGCTACTGTTAATCTATTTCATAATTATTATTATCAGGATTCTAATATATTTCTTATTTTCCTTAACTTGATGGTGTTTGCTCATGCTCTTAATCCTCAACAATTTTCCCAATATTGGGCTATACTTTCCTTGCCACAAAGTACTTTTTCTTTTTTCCTTTCTCTTTTATTGATGTATCATTTTTAAGAATAACATTATTATCAATTTATTTTTGTGATTAGCTATTTTCTTATGCCAGGAAATCTAAAAGGTTAGTCTAAGAACCTATATTGCTAAGCTATTAGTTGGTAGATATATTCATTTAAAATATTTTTTTAAAATAATTATTATAAATTTCACTTTTTATTCCAAAAATATTAAATAGTTATACAAAAATTTGTGCTTATATTATGAAACAATTACTTTATTTTTTATAAAAAAAACAATACAAAAAATTTTATTTTCGATAAATTATGGCCAGCTAAAGATCTATCTATAATATAATAAATAATGCACATAAAATTGATATCAAAAATATAAAAATCTGCCAAAATATTTATAATTTATCAAATATCTCATTTAGCTATTTTCAAATAGCAAAATAAATATTATGATACAAATTTATAACATTTTATAAAAGGAAATATTAAATTACGTTAATTCTGTAAAAATAAGTTAAATTAATCATTGAATATTCATTATATTAACTGAATTAATTAATTAATTATTAAATTATTTTTGATATTTTATAATTAAGGAATTAACGAATACAAATTAATGTATTATTACAAGATAAAATAGAACAAATATATTTATAATAAATTATGAATTTTAAATATTAATTAATACTCCTCCTTTCTGAAATTTTAGAAAACATAGATGAACCTTCAAAATTTAAAAATATTAATGGGAGGTAGGTAGAGTGTTTTTTGTGAGAAAAAAGAAAATAATAAAATTAAAAAAAAAAAAAATAGAATTATGATAATTATTGAAAATAATTCAAAATTTAATTAGTTAAGTTGTAATAAATTAGTAAAATCACGTGAATTTCAAACAAAATATTTGAAATTTAACTTTAAAAAATTGTCTATAGCAATATTTTAAATTTAATTATAATGGAATAAAAAAGAAACTAAATCAAGGTTATTTCTATTTATATCACATGAGGCAAAATGTGTAATTTATTTAAAAATATAGATTTAATTTTTAAATTGTTTAATTTGTATACAAACGAGCTGAGCTGTGTTGATATATTTTTTATGATTAAATAAAAATTCAAAATAGATATATAAATAATCTATTTGTAAACAATCAAACAAATTACTTATTTATAAGATTGAAAAAAAAAAAAATAAATTAGCAAATCTTAGTTTAGTATTATATTTAGAAAATGATTATTTGCGGTACTTCAATACTCTGCTGTGCTGGTAAAGCATTTTGCTCTAATGCATGTGGTTGTTGTAAATCTTTATGCAAAACAACTTGGAAATAATAGATTAGATTGGCATACATTATTTTAAACATAGTATTCACTCTTTTTATAATATTCACTTTCTACTATCTATAAGATATATTTCAAACATTTTCAAAATACATTAACTGTCCTTCTGAAGCTGGTGGTGGTTCAGAATGTCTTGGAGCTAGTTCTGTTTATAGAATGAGTTTTAGTTTAGCATCATTTTATCTAGGATTATTCTTGCTTCTGTTTATTTGCTGTGGTATAGAAGCCAAAAAGATGATAAATGATGGTAAATATTATTTAATTAAAATTCTTCATTTTTTATTAAATAAATTATTTTATTCAAATTAGGATTATGGTGCTTCAAGATAACTTATATAATTTTAGTTTTTATATTAGTTTTCTTTATCCCTAATAGTTTTTTTGAAGGTTATTCTTAATTTGCTAAATATGTTAGTATTCTATATATGCTATTTTAGTCTTTAGTAATTATTGATCTACTCTATAAATGGTCTCAAACTTGGGTCAAATATTACGATCAAGGAAACTAGTCTATGAAATATGTTTTGGTTTTTACTTCCTTAATTTTATATGGGTTGACTATAGCTTTAAACGTTCTTACATTCATATGGTTTAAAGGATGTAGTACAAATACTGCTATATCTTCTGTTAATATCGTAATTCTAGTAGTTATAACATTTATTCAAATTCTTGGATTTAACCCTCATGGATCATTGATTGCTTCTGGCGGTATCGGATTATACATTTCATTTTTGACATTTTCCTCATAGTTTAGTTCTCCTGATAGTGAATGCAACAGTCTTATTTCTAATTCAGATAATAAAAATGGATTCTACTTTGATCTATCTATCGCAATTATCTTAAATTTTATTGTCTTGATGTATGTCACTTTTAGTAGCAAAGAATCAACAAGTAAAACTACCTAAAATATCATAAACAATGCACCTTAAGCTTTGTTAGCAGATAATAAAGATGATGAAGAAGATAAATCTTTAGATTAAAATAAAGTATCAAATCAAAATGCATATGAAAATAATTCCATGCAATAGCCTTAAGGTTAATAATAGCAATAATCGTAGAACTTAAACTAGTAATAAGCCAATCTAAGTGATGAAGATAAAAATGATATAAGAAGACTTGTTGTTATATAATAATTTAAGGCTTTCTATGTAGTCATGTTTTTTGTTTCGATCTACACATGTATGCTAATTACTAATTGGGGCTCTCCTGATTTTAGTAATAATACTTTCTAACTATATTAAGAATCTTCTGCTAGTTATTGGATTAAAATTATAATAGCTTGGCTAACAGCAGCTATTTATATTTGGACTTTAATAGCTCCAAAAATATTCCCTAACAGAGACTTCTCTTGATATAAATATATATAAAAATTAATTAATTTAATATATTTCAAAATCAATTAAATAATAATCAGCTAAAAAATTAAATATAAATATTATAAGTAGAGATAATAATATATAAATTAATATTATTGTAAATAAAAGAGACTAATTGTGTAAATTTATATTTCTGATATAATTCAATTAAATTATTGTTTTAACTAATTAATGATTGTATGTTTTGAGAAGATTACTAAAGAAAACTTAGATATTGTTATAATAATAATAATTTTAATATTTTTATTCAATTCAGTTTTCATTTATTTGCAGATTTTGCAAATAATAAATACCAATAAATAACTTGAAGTATTATGGTAATTCTATTTTAATAAAAATAATAATTTTTTAAAGCATTTTGCTTAAAATAATTTTTCAAGTTATTTTTGCTGTTATTTATTTTAAAATATGTTTTGAAAATTTTTTATTTAAATAATCAAATAGACATTTAAACCAAAGAATTAAAAATTTTGTTTTTTTTTTATTTGAGATTTTGCTAATTTATAATATTTTTATCTTTAATTTATTTTTAAACAAGAAATATTTTATTAAAGCATTACTATATTTATATATGATTGAGATCTATTTGAAAATCTATAACTCAAAATTTATTAGTTGTGAAATAAATTATTTATTTATTTATCTTGAATTTTTGATAAATTACTTATCTCAATTACATTAATATGTTGATGATATTTAAATTAGTTAATTAATTAATTATCTAAAAATTTACAATAAAATAAATTAAATCATTCAAAAATTTTCAATTTTTATCAAAAATGCAAAAATTTAAAGAATTTTCTAATCTTAATACTAAAGCTTTAATGAAGGTCTTTTATGCTCTTTTATTATTAGGGTTAATTCATGCCAATCAAAATATTAAATTGAATGAATAGATAACTAGCACTATATTACCTCGTCAAAATTAGATTTTTAAAATCGAGTCTTGCGGAGATGTAGAAGTTGAATTAAAAGTGAAGGGTTAAATTGTTGTGGAGGCTGGTCCTGCAAGAACAGTAAAGCTTAATATTATTTTGAGTTATTTTTAAATTTATTTTATTGTTTTATAAAGATGAGCTAAAAAGGATTTTAGGAAGATTTTAAAAAGCAATTATCAAATGAAAGCATCAAATTTAGTTTATAATTTCCATTTGTGTACTATAACTCATCAACAAAAATTTGTATGATATATTTAAGCATTTATGGATAAGCTAACTCACAAAATGGTGCTTCGGAAAATATAGAGTTTGAATTTGTTGTAAAGCCCAAAGTTAAGAATGATATTTACATAGTTAAATTAGAAAAATTACCAGAAAATGCTATGATTTATTCAAACTCAATTCCTTCCAATTAGGATATTTTTGTTTTATTAAAAGGTGGAATCTTAAAAAATACGCCAATTAATATATAAATATTTGACAACTCACCACACTCTTCAGTTTAAAATATATAAGGATCAGATGCTTAAGCTTAGGAGTCTTCAATGAATGTCCCTAATATAGTATTTAACTAATAAGGATAAGAGTTAAAAAATAAAAAGAAAAAATCTTAAGACTAAAAGAATAAATAATATTAACTATAGTCAAAGAGCAACTATTTAAATTTTAATCAGTAATAATAAGTTACTATGTAGAGTGACTCTATTATGGTTTTAGCAGAAAAAAGTTAAAGTGAGAGTAGAAAAATTCAGATATTTAAGCAAGATTGCTTATAATTCTAATCATTGCAGAGTTTAAGCTAATATAAATTTACAGGACTCAATTTTAAGTTATTAAAAGACAATAAATAAAAAATATTTTTAAATAATGAAGGATGCTATGTCTTAGAAATATTTTCAATGAGTCCATAAAGTCTGAAGGTATATCTAAACACAAAAACTCCAGATGTAGATCATGTACAATTAGAACTTCATATGCTAAAAATAAATAGTTATACTTATTATATTGTTTTGTAATAAGTTTACTAACCTGATTCTTTAGAAATTGTTAGTAGTGCAGATATTGATGTGCTGATTCAATTAAAACAATATTCTCAAAATACATTTTAAGAGGTTACAAAACCAAGAGATGATTACTTTGAAATAAATATAAATGATAATGCCCTTTAAGTAACGAATGATTCAAACCAAAAAATAGAGCATGCTTATCTTTTTATGTCTTCTGACTAAGCTTCTCTAGAATCAAATGTATTAATTGGAGAATCTGTAAGTAATATAATACATTTCATGGAAATAGATCCAAAGCATTAAGACTTAAATTAAATGCTTGAAAAATTAAGTAATTTTTCAAAACTGTATATTTCAGTAAGAGCCTACGATGAATTCTAAAGGTCTCACATATCTCAAGTTTAATTAGTGGACAATCCTTACAGTAGTTCTATTTCCTTTTCTTTAACTAATATCCTTTTGATAATCATAATCAGCTTAGCTTTAGCTGCAGCAATAATATATTTAACTCTAAGAGGATTTAAAGAAAAGAAGATTATAAAATAACCTGATGAATAAGAATTAATTCATGGTTCAGTTCATGTTAGAATGCCTTCAGAAAATAACTATTGAAAATATCAAATATAATAATTTTTTTTAAGTTCATAATTGTGTAAAAGTACAATTTTTATATCATTAACAAGCTAAAATCTTCTTATAATGAATTAGTAGAATTTTTAATTGATAAAATTGAAATAAATGTTGATTATTAATTAATCTTTCAAGAACAACACAACATATTCCTTTATTTATTTAAATATTTAATAGGCAGTAGAAAAAATTTGTAGTGTAGTCAGAATTTATACGATTTATATAATAATTCTTTTATCTATTTAATAATTTATTGATTAGTCAAAATGTTTCTAGTACATTTTTCATTTTTTAGGTTAAATTCTTAAATAAAATTCTAAAAAATAAAGATCGCTTTAAAAGTAAATCAAAAAATAGAATATCATTTTATTAATAAAATTAATAACTGTACGAAAATGGATAAAGTTGAATAACCTCATGTGAATGCTAATGGACATATTTATTTTTATAGAGAATATGAACATAATGGTATATTTTCTAACTTTTATGCTTCTCCTATAGCATTAAAAGAAAAGCAATGGCCTACAACTGAACATTATTTCTAAGCTCAAAAATTTTCAGGAACAGAAAAAGAGGAGTTAATTAGATTAGCTTCAACCCCAAGCGAATCCTTCAAATTAGGTAAAGGGACCATTTTGAATTAATATTAAAACTAATTATTTATGTAGGAAGACAGAGAGATGACGAGTACCCTTTAAGAAAAGATTGGGAGAGTGTAAAAGATGAAGTAATGTATGAGGCATTAAAAGCTAAATTTACATAACACAAAGATTTATAGAAATTTCTGCTTAGTACAGGAGATGCAAAGATAATTGAACATACTCAGAAAGATAAATATTGGGCTGATGGAGGAGACGGTAGTGGTAAAAATATGCTTGGAATATTGCTTATGAATTTGAGAAATGAACTTAAAGCGAAATAAAAATGAAATTTAACTTGAAAAAGATGATATTCTTTTATTCATTTTAATGTTTTAAATTCCTAAAATGAATAAATATCTTTATAAATTTCTAAGTCATTTTTTTTCGAGATTACATTAAATTGAAAACATATATATAAATTTAGTAAAATTATAGATATTTATTTACTGTATGAATTTAGATATTTTATTTTTTAATAAAAATAGAGTTTTTATAATCATATTTAACTTAACTTTTTTAATTTCCTTTGAGTAAAATTTTAAGGTTAATTCAATTTAATATTTGTTTTCATGTATTAAATATATTTTAAAATGGCATACATACTGATCTCCTGAAAGTATTATTCGGTTTTTTAATTTGCATTAATAGTCTTCAAATTGCTGAACAATTTTTTGAGTAAATATCTAATACAATTAGTTGTCAAGTAAATTATTTCATATATTTTTTGCTAAAATATATTTTTTATACAATAATGTAAATTTAATGTTTTAATATGTATATATGTTTAAGAAAATTAACTTATAATTAAAAACTAGTCCATGAATAAAATATATCAAAAAAGGCAGAATTAAAATTATCTTACTCTGATAATTAATAACTCTTTAACTTTCTTGATAAATATCTAATTTTGACTTTTCTTTTTAGATATTTTTGGTAGTATTAGTAAATTTAAATTTATTTAATTGCAGCGTTTTGACTGGAATAAATCTTTTTCTTATCAAATTTAATAAAATTTAAATAAGGTTTTACTTACTTAATTGTCTTTTTTCTTTATTAAAAAGATATTTTTTATGTTACATAAATTTTTATGAATTCTATGAGTTGAATTTTCATGGGATCTATACTATGGTTTTTATTTTCTAATTATATATTGCTATACTTCAGGTGATATTTTAGCATTCTAGTTATGCATGCATATATTCAGAAAATAATCTTGATCATTTCCATAAAAAGTCTAAGCTAAACTACTAGAATGATATGATGGCAAATAAAATATTTCTTGAGTGTTACTTTAAATTTTGTTAAGGTGATCTTGATATGATGGGTTTAATTAAATTGATTTTTAATTTAATAGAGTAAAAATAAAATTTTATAAGCTCATCATTTTAATTTCTTGATAATTTATTTTAAATTGATCTGCTTAAAAAAAAATTGATAGAAAAATAATTAATTTAATTTTAGAAAATTTGTAAATTCATACTAATTTCAATAAATTGAATTTTTTAGAAAAGAAATTTAAAAATATGAAATATTTCTTAATAATAAGAGTTACATATTACCTACTATCAATTTTAAAAATACAATTTGAATTATCATTTTTTAAGCTTTTGTATTTTTATTTTATTTGAGTAACATTTAAGTAATTGCTTCAAATAAATAAAAATGTTAATTCAACACTTATTTTATTTATTGTTCAGTAAACTAAATTAACGCTTATATTTTTTGATATATTAAAAAATTGTTATAAATATCCACTTAATTGATGTTACCAGAAATATTTGAAAATAAATTAAATTTCACAAATTTATGTAATATTTCAAATATATAGTTTTTTATCACCTAAATCTTAATTAATTGCCTTTTTCTCCTTACTTTAAAATAAATTAAGCTCGAAAAATTACTTATTTAAAAATTTATTTAAATTCTATCAATCTATACATTTGTTTCCGATACATATATATTTACATTTGAGTATAGAAACAATTTTCAATTATAATAACCGTTTAGTTATTAATAAGTCTACTTTTTTCATGAGAAATATAATTGACATAAAACATTCATAAAAGTTGCTATTTTTAATTTTTGTAATTAAAATTTTCCTCTCTTTTCTCAATAATCTGAAAATAATCAAATTTTTATCTTTCGTGGATATCAATTATAATAATTGTTATTTACTTCCAACATAATCAGTCAATTTTTATAATAAATTAATTTAAAAAACTTAGATAACAAAAAATAAAGATATTCATCCAAAAAATTATAAAAGCTTACAATAATCTTTCTAATTCCTATAAAATTCAAAAACCACAAAAAATTTATTTATTGTTTATTTTTACCATAAAAGAATTAATTGATAATAAATTTGGAAAATAGCTTTTAATAATATAAAAACATAATAACCAAAACGCTTAAAAAAATATGGGTTAAAGTAATAATAAATTAGCTAATTGGGTTGAAAAGGCATAAAATCTTGAGCGTGACTTGGAATAAATATTACATCAATTGGATTCAAGTAGAATTTTAATGTTTGATCTAGCTGAGATTCCACACTTGAGAGATATGCACGATGCAAATTTTTAAAGAGACTTATTTCTTATTGAAAATGCATTAAGCTACATGAATTAAAGCTATAGCTAAAAGATATTTATATAAGAAATATCTTCTAACCTAAAAAAAACTTCTAACGATATTATGTTGTTGAAAAACCTACTGATTAAGTTGAATAAAAACTATGAAAATCTTGTTAAGTAATTCGGGTAATATCAAGGTGCTGATAACTTGATTTAAAATTTGCTTTAAACAATAGATTGGAAAAGGTAGTCTCTGATTAATTATTTTCATGGTCATACCGAGTAATTTAATGACTGTGTATATTAGAGCCTATATGAATTTAAAAGCGAAGCAATCGTAGGAAGTAGATCCACAATGCACACATACCCTTAAATAAGAAAATAATCAACTCTAGGCTGAACTAGAGTATTATCTCAATTAGAATAAATCAAATATCAACCAAACAAATAATTGTTATACAAAAAGAAATCACAAACATAATAAAACCAAGTATTTTAACAAATCTTTTATAAAAAACAACCAAAAACAAATTATTCTCACCATCATAAATATTAATATTTCAAAAAAATTTAATCAATTTCATAATGATCTCAATTTATTTTCATCAAATGCTATATATTATTTATTATTTATATTCATGTAAATTTTTACTAACCTTTTATGTTTTATTCAAACAAAATAATCTTAAAACTTGTTTCCTAAATTTACAGTAATAATTTAAATATAAACAATGCCCATATAACCATAATACTAACAATTTAATTCAAAAACTCATTAATTTGCAATTTAGTTAATTACTTATTTATTTATATATTAATTCATTTATTTTTTTTCTATATTTATCAAAATCCATTAAAGAAAAAATATTATCATAGTTATAATAACTCTTTACATTTAAATAAACTAAAGATTCCCAATTACTATTTTGATAATCATTAAAGAAAATACTTCTTCCAAAAATTAATTAAGATAATCAACCAACAAAGAAAGAACTATATTTTTTTAAATTTCTTTTGTATGATTTTTATAGAATTTAAATTATGCTCGCATTCAAATTTAAACATGAATGAATAATTAATTCGTATTTACATCTTTCAATATAAAAATCTATTTTGTCACACTGTTTGATTTCTCTTTTGAAATTTTTGAAAAATTGAAAAAATTTATTATTGGTTAAATTTAGTTTACTTAATATAAAACAAACTAAATTAATCTATAAATAACTGTATTTTTCAGTCTAGTTAATGTAGTTAATGGACTAAAATTTTGAGCTTTATCTGTTAATCTTCAGTTTTTAATTTATTTTTTCCATGGTATATTTTTGGGAATAAATAAATCTATAACACCTATATTAGCTAGCTTTTCTGATCAAAGACAAAAACAAGTATTAAGTAATATTAAGGAAAATATATAAAAGAATAAAAAATTAATGTTACATTCTTTATAGAAAAACAAATTTATTTTAAGTAATAAATAAATAAAAATACTATGATTAAACATATAAATCATTTTAATCATTTTATTTAAGGAATTTTAGTCTTGCTCTCAGCCTAAAGTTTTTGGATTTGCTATTCTTTAATTTGTTAATCTTCTAATTAATCAATACATTTCCAAAATTCATCTGGAGTTAGTCCATCAGTAGCTAAATATTAAATTAAACCTTACTTGTATTCTATCTTTCTCTCTCTCTTTATAAATTAACGTATTATACCACTATTTTCACTTAGCTAGTCATCTATTTAAAAAAAATAATTAGTATTTAACAAAAAATCAGTACTTAATTTACCATTATTTATTTTTTAAGAAGTAACTGAGGCCCTCCTTTAGGTTGATACAGCCTCACTTTACTAAACAGAACGTAAAGTATGATTAGAAGTAATATTCACTGACTAATCCTAAGATAAATTATCCTAAATTTAAGAAGCACTTTCATTTTGTGCTTAACTCTAGCTTTATTACCTTTGTAATTGACTGGTTACTAATTTTTTTTTATTGTCTTAATTAGATTAGTTAACTATAGGATATAAACGAAGATAAGCCTTAATTTTTGCATATATTTACTCATAACTATAAGATTAACTAAAGTCTTTATATGTAACATTTATCTTATACCCACTTTAACCTTTCTAAATAAAGCTTAAATACTCTGTGAACATATATGTTTTAAATACACTCGGTTTTGCATGCCATGCTTGTGATAATGCACTAATTAAACTCAACAGCGACGATATTATTACCTATTTATTTTTAGATAAATAAAAGTTAAATTAAAATATTTTTTCATAACCATTTTATGCAAATTACTCTTAAATATTGCCAACTTCCAAACTTTATTTGAGATTAACCTTCTTGCCTGAACTGATATAACAGCAAAATTACAATTTAAGGAATATTTTCTATGAATGCTCTGATAAATTTAGAAACGATTACTTGAGGTACTAAGATACCTTACATGAAATTTATTTTAATTAAAGACTTTTAAACTGATGTTGTTGAGAATCTATCTAAAACAGCTCCAAATGCATTCATTTCCTAAACTAGGGCAAGTTTTGTGTATTGATTTATAAATGCAGTATTATGAATCTCACCTGATTTTTTCTTTCTAAAATCCCATATTCTCACTATTGCATTTCTCTGTGTAACTAAAGAAATTAATATATTTAATGAAGCTAATGCTAAGCAATAAGCTCCAAGATCTGCTGACTTTAGCTTGTCACATTTAGTAATAAGCATACCAAAACAAACGTCTGTGTATATGTCATATTTAGACATTATTGATGAAAAGACAAGAGAAATAATAGATAAGCTACTTGTTGTAAATATTTACTAAGAGCCAATAATCTACTCCAAATTTTTTAGCAAAGTAATCTCAATAAAAGCAGATATAATTAAGTAGATATATATTGGTATATCCTATGTAACTGAAGTTGTTTAGCAGTTATCTTAAGTTTTGTTATTTTCAATTATAAAAGGATATATTACTGATAAGAAAATCTAAAAAACAATCATGTTAAAATAGATCACATAGTGGAAGTGTTTAATCAAATTAAATACTTTTTCTGTTTAAGTTCCTTTTTTTATATTTTAAAAATTGTCTTGCGTAGGTTTCTCTAAAAATTATTCAATTCTTTTTAGCTTTGCCTTTTATCCCGACTGATTAAATAAAATAAAAAATAAAATATTTGATTATAATAGCTTATTAATTTAATTACATCGTTTATATTGATATTCTTTCCGCTTATAACTTGATCTAAAATAGCCACATCTTTATCAAAATAGAAATCTTCAGAGGTAATTGATTCAGGGACCTTCTTATCAACAAGAATATAGTATTCCTTCTTCTTAAATAATCTATATAAAAAATCAGGTGAAAAAGTATAGGTACTAATAGTGGTATTGATCCTGATTGTTAATACCTAAATTAAGTGGAAAATAGTTAAAGGGAATAATATTATTCCGACTATGATAATCAAATAATAATGAGTTTTCCAATTTCTTAAAACAAAGCTATTTATCGAGTCAAACAAACCAATGTTTGTAACATTATTCAAGAAGTTTGACAAATCAACCTATTCACCAACACTCTCATATTTATCTACTTGTTCAGAGCACTTTTTTAAATATTCTTAGAATCTTTCATATTCATCAAAAAGCTTCTTTAAAGAACGATCCTTTTTACTTACTGACTAGCTCAAGAATTTTTAAAACTTTTCATAAAATATAAAAATTTTTATAAATTTATTTAATAATTTTTAAGTAAAATTCTATTTTCATTATTTTGCCAATATTTCTTATTATTAAATAACAAATTCTAATTAGAATAAATAAAATTGCTTTTACAGTTGAAGAAACCTCGTTAGAAGCGCTTATAATTTATTCTTCAACTTTTAAATTATTTAGCTTTGTTTCTTTCTCCTATTTAGTATTTCCTGCTTTTTCAAAGTTTGTCTTTTCAGCCTAATTTTAATTCTTTTTAATTTGCTTATTGTTTGATTTATTAGAGGCTTTATTAGGATTAATAAGTTGATTTTCTTCACTCTTGAGTTATTCTAAATCTTTTGTTTCTTCTTTCTTATCAACTAAATTTTCTATTTTTTTCTCTAGTGATGTTACACGAGTTTTTAAACTCTATACTTCTGCAAATGTTGAACTTAGTTCAAATCTAAACCCTTTATGGATTCTTTCTACAATTGCAGCATATAAATATTTCATACCGAAAGCAGAAAGACGTCTATTATTTGTTAAATCTAAGTATACTAAGTTTCTAAGCTGGTCTTCGTCTGATAGAATTAAACTAAACTTTTCTGCAAATATATCACTTACATTTACTCCACTTAAATTTAAGTAACGAAGTCCTTTCATCCTTTTTTAGATAAATAAGCAGAGATGATCAAAAATGGTATCATCGAGTTCATTATCAGATTCAATTAAATTTTCTAAATTGTTTCTTTTTGTGTCATTCATTTCTTCTTCCTGATCCTATTTGCTCTGCTAAACTAAAATTTTCATATTTTTTGTACTTAAATCCAATTTTTAGTGAGCATTTTCTGTTACTTTTAACTTTTAAATTCCTTAATTCATCGCTAACCAAGGCGAAATATGACTTTTTATGTAATTGTTAAAACCTTTAAAATTTAAAAAGCTATTATTTCTCAAATTTAGAGTTTCTACAAATTCTAAAAGCACCCATAATTCATTGTAGTCAAATGTTTTTTTCATTTTTTAACACATGTATATTATATATTAAATTGTTATAATCACCTAGTGCTCATGTTATTGCAATTTTTTTTCACTGATACCTCTTTCTTATAAATTTTTTAAATTCTAGTTCGCACTCTTTTGCAAAAATGATAGATTTTAGCTACCAGCTAGCACAGACATTCTATTTTATTTGGTTTTAATCCTAGTTGAAGATTTTAATTTGCTAGTACCTTCTTGATTCTATGATTTCTTTAAATCCATTATTTATTAATATATAGTAGCTATACCAGTATATTTATTACCTAATTCATGAACAGTTTTAGAAATAATTTTAATTT
The DNA here is from genome assembly GCF_000189635.1 of Tetrahymena thermophila SB210. Taxonomy (NCBI): domain Eukaryota; phylum Ciliophora; class Oligohymenophorea; order Hymenostomatida; family Tetrahymenidae; genus Tetrahymena; species Tetrahymena thermophila. The sequence continues at coordinate 165,751 of NW_002476301.1, read as the reverse complement.
TTGCCTTTAATTCTTCACTAAGCTACGAACTTATTGTTTCTTCTAGCTACTTTGTATAGTATTAAATTTGATTGAAAAAGTAAATGTTTACTCCTATCTAATTATCTATAAAAGAATCTAAAATTTTCTAAATTATTTCAAGTAGCTCTTCTAATTTATATATTTCATTATCGACAATATCTTAAAAGCGTTCAAAAATAATTCCATTCTTTATCAAATCATCTTCGTCAAAAATAAGATATAAAATTTCATAAAAAGAACATCCGGAAATATATTTTTAGAAGTTTGTACTTAAAAAGTACATTACTTTAGATTTAGGACTAACACTGGTGTGCTAAATGATATGATTGAAACCTTAATAAACATTATTGAATAAGAAAGGAGAGAGATATTATATTGAGTTATAAGATCTTGATACCATATCAAATTCTGCATCACCTAACTTATTACGAATATCACCCAAAGTGATGAGGAAAGAAGTTATACAAAACATGTTATCTCCTCTTTTTAAGATCTAAGAAAGAATTTTCATAAGTTCTTTGCCATTTTATTCATGCAATTTAATTAAATTTAACAAATTCAGATATTTCACATGCTCTTTAAAATATTAACTCTCAATCAATTCTTTAACAAACTCAATATTTGAAGGATAATTATTTGTAAATGATATCTAAGAAATAAATCTTTGAAGCTGGAGTCTATTCAAAATTAAAATTAAATATTAAAATTATTTTTTATACATTTATTATATTACCTTGGCTCATCATCTTATTTGTCATTTTCCCAACTTTAAAGGAAGTTGGTAAGGAATACAGTTGGATTTTAAACTTTACAATTATCTAAATCAATATGTTCAAGTTTGTAATGCAGATTATTAAAACTGATAGAATTAAAGTGCTCTCCTGCAATTTAAGTATCACCAAAATTGATCCTCTTTAACTTTTCAAATTTCGATAAGAACTGTGCTAAGCTTTCTTTTGTGAACCATTTCTTTTGATCCATCAAGTCTTCATCGTTAATTCTCTGTTCCTCCTCTTCTTCAACTTCTTTTTCAGCTTTTACAGCAGCATTTTCTTTACCATCTTAGCTTTAGCTGCTGTCGCTGTCACTATCACTGCTACTACTTTCAATTTTTTCTTTTAATTCATTTTCTGCTTGATTTTCATCATTATTTTCTTCTGACAAGTTATCTTAATTTTATTACTATTCAACTTCAGCATCGCTTCCATTCTTTTATTATTTTTTCTTTTTCTTTTTATTTTAAACTCCGGCATCATCTAAGAAAAATCTCTTTTTCTAATACTAAATAATTTCTATTGTTTTTTCATTCAAGATAAACTTGTTTTTCTTGAGACATAAATAATTCATGTTCATAAATATGTAATCAGGAATTTTAGCTATATCTTCAAAGGTTATCTATGAACTTGAGTGCTCAAAGATATCTTCGAATAGCTAAGTACTGTAGCATTTTTCGAAAAGAGGAAGTAAATGGAAAAAGTTATAGTCATTTTCTCCTTGAATATTTACATTATGTATACAATCTAATTTACTGATAAATAATTGAATTGATGAAGTGTACTTGGGATCAGTTATTTAGATATTAGGGTAATATAGTTTGCTTGCAGTTAGTTTACTTAATTCTTTATTGAAAAGTATCTAAGGAGTTAACTGTAACTTAGGTAAGTAATATCTCGAACTATTTTAATTTATATTTTCATAAACAGCCATTTTTTTCTATTCATCTAATTGATTCAGATGCAAGTTAATCAATTTTAAAAAGTAAGTCCAATCACATCCTTTTTAATCATAAGTATAAGAAAGTATTTAAAGTGATGATGTCTTACATTCTTGATAGTTTATATTTTATTCTTTGTCTTCGTTTTCTGCAATATTTTATTTTGTTGTAGAAGGTTTTTGTTATTGTTCAAGTTTAGGAGGAGTAAAGATGCTAATTAAAATCTCGTCTTAAATAGAATTAAAAGTGATTTTAAGCTTGGTATTAATTCTGCATACTTAATAGCACAGATATTCCAAATCTGCTTAGCTGACAGAATATAAAATCTTTAACTCTTTAAGATTACTCATTTTTATAATCTAAAATTAAGAAAGTTCACATTCATTATTATTGTTACTGTTATCTAAATCGAAATTGGGAATAACCAATTCCTCTAATTGATAATAATTTTTAAATTTCTTGAGTTACAAAACTTCTGAGAACTTAGGCTTGGTTTATTCAGATTATTCAACATAACTTTTGTAAAATTCGAATATATTTACAGAGCTATGGAAAAAGTCAATATTAATAAGTTCAATAAATTATTTAAATGTTATTTATTAAACAGGCTTGAAACGTTTTACATTTTTAATCGATTTCTTAGTAAGTATATTATTTAAGACAATATCTTGCTATGTTTTTAGATTTTCTTCTTTAGACTCTTAGCTATTTGAATGCCTTTTTAGGACTAATTATTTACATTTAAATTCCTTAACTGACTAAAATAATAGATTCATAGTTTAAGGCTATATTTCTTCTAAGTACAAAACTAAATCTTTCATACTACCTACAATTTTTGGGTATGAAATTAAATATTCAAAAATATTATCAATACTGTAATCATTGTCACTTCTCATAGGGAGAACGATTTTATAAAAAAAGGGACTAAACTAAAACAAATTACTTACAATTGATTATTCTAAACTTTTGAGAGTATTACTAAAGTATGAAGATTCAAAATAGTATGTTTAAGAATAATCAGTATCAATATTTACTTTTCTGATATTGAGAAAACACTTATTTCTGGAAAAATTATATTTCAAAAAATACAAAAAGGTATATGACGATTACGTCAATTTGACATTCATTTCTTCTATTAAAGCAACGTTTTCTAATTTATTTATAACTTAGTAAAGATTTCCAGGAGTAAAAGCCTAAAAAGGAGCTAGTTTTAGCACCTTATGCCTTTTTGTGTAAAATGATTTATCCACTTCATAAAATAAGTTAAATATTAGCCTTATTTTTTGTTTTTTTTCAATTTATTCATCTTCCAAAGTATCATCTAAAAAGAGATTAGCTAAATGAACAAAGAAATCATCAAGATTAAATTTAGGGGAATAAAATCTCTTCTTTACTCTATGAGCAGTATATAACACATATAAAGGATGAATGCATTCAACTCTTTTAAATTCAACACTTTCTAAACTAGAAAAGTTGTTTGTTAAAAGCATATCCTCATAAATACCAGCATATTATCCTTAATTATTAACTACTTCTTCTTTATTAACATTCATTTCCTCTCCATTTTACTCATAAATTTCATAAATCTTTTTATGCTTATTAAGCTTTTTTTACAGTTTATCTTCCAGCTTGGGAAGCGAAGCTCTTTTAACTTTCTCTTAATCTTCATACAATATTATTTTTTTGATATTACACACATATCTACTAAGGGCTAGTTCCAACAAGCTTGAACTACTAATTTTATTTTAAACTTTATAAAAAAATATTAATTATTTATTTTATTTTTAAAATTATTATTAATTAATTATTACTTATCCTTAAGGATGAAAGATCAAGAATTTCCATATTTAGAAGATTAGGCTAGTTGCTAAGAATTTAAAGGCATTCCTCATCAACCACATCTCCATTTTCATAAATTAATTTGGATAGATCCAATTTTGGTTTATTTTCTTAAACAAGTAGTATTTTTAAATGCTTAAATTTTAAATAGAGAAAAAAAAAATATTTATTTTTTGATAATATTAATTATAATTTATTTTACTTAAAGTTTAACTTTGGAAATATTTAAATCAACAAGATTTGGTAATTTGTTTGTCTTAGCCAAATTAACCCATATTGGATAAAAAGAATCTCTATCTTCTAAGCTGGTTATCTGTATAACTTAAATATTCTGTAAATAGGGCGAAAGTTTCAATAATTAATTAATATTTTCAATATTTTCTTGAATACTTTTCATAACCAACGTCTTTTGTTTGAGCATATAAATACTTTCAATCATACTCATAACATAGTTTTGCTATTAGAACATGAAATTGTTTTCAAAAATAATTTATGACATATCAAGATCTAAATGCACGTTTTTAGCTCTTAACAAGTAATGCAAGTGAGTTTTACAGTTTATTGAATCGTTATCTATGAAGAATGATTTCAGCAGAGGTAATTTTTTGGTGCTTGCCAAACTAATAAAAGTTGAATTACTAACATATTCGTAATTTACTTATATTTTCTCTATATTCACAGCATATTTACTGTAAAACAATTATTGAAGCTTTGATAAATAAAAAAATTTTGAACAAATAAATAAATAAATGTTGTTTTAAATAAAATTACAATATTGTCAGTAATAGGTATTTCTTTTAAATCTAAATTTTTAATATTTAAAAGATAGCGACTATTTATCAAATATTCTATTAACTAGTTATTTATGGCATTGTACTTGTTAGATATTTAGTTCTAAATGTAGCAATCCATTAATTCAGATATGTTAAAAGAGCTGCTAAAAGGACATTCTTGTAATATACTGCATAAACTTCTCTAAGTAACATTAGTACCTTCTACTTTCAATATTTCTAGGTATTTAAACGAGCGCTAATTTAGCTCATTTTTTTTTATGAGATACTTTTAAATATTTTAAATAAAAATTAATATAATCTGAATAAATAAATACTTTTTACTTTTATAATATCTTAGTCATATACTAATTTTTGATGATTTAGATTAAGCTTCAATAAATTATTTCCATTTCTTAAATGCTTTAAAAGAAGTCTAAGGGATTTTCTTTCAATAAAAGTTGAGCTTAAATCAAGCTCTGTGAACTAAAATGACTGAAATAAGAAAATATAATAAAAATTTTAAATTCTAGGAAGAGGCTTTATAATTTTATCTTCTCCTTCTAGATCAATTTGTTAATTTTAAATAAAACGATAGTACTTCTCCATCAACGATAGCGATTCTTATAAAATAAAAGGAAAATTAGTTGTTATAGAAGGATCAACTATAGCTTTTTCAAATACATAAATAAACTTATCTAAATATTCTTTTTATTTTTCCAAACCAATTAAATTTTCAAGCTTTATGTAATTTTATTAAATAAAATATTAAATATCTATTTGATATTTTAAAGAAATCTTGTCGGTTTTAAAACAAAACAACTCACTGTTTTTGCAAGCAATATAAATTAAATTGAGAATTTTTTTGAAAGCAGGAATTTAGCAATTAAGATTAAAATCTAAGCATATTTATCTAAAATGCCTTATATTAGTACTTAATAGAATTTCAGCTAATAAAATAGGGTCAATTTGAGGGAAATAATTTAGATTCAAATTCTTCTATTTGAAATACAGTAATGAAGTCTTTAAAAAACTATTTAGTGAGATATTTAACTCTGATCCTTTAGAGTATAAAAATTCCTCAATTCTTAATTTCTTGGCTTCATTTTGTGGCTTGGTAATATCTGTAAATAAAGTAAATGTTCCTTATTCTATTTGCTACTTAATAACCTTATCTGTCATTATATAAGTTCTATCAACCCAAATAGTTTTGATGCAGTTTTTTTAAGAAGCAAGAGAGTTAAGATATTGGAATTGAAAATAAGTGTCTGAAAGATTAAGCACTCTAATTTTTTAGAAACACCCTTAATACTTTAAGAATAATCCATTTACATTAGAAGATTCAAGATTTATGCATTCAACCTTTATTTACTAATAGAAATAATATTTAAATAAATCAATTCTTAAAAATATATTAAATTAATTTACTTTATCAATAAAATATTTTAGATATCTTGCTAAAGTTTCGTCATTAATTTATGTTAAATAATAAAAGAAAAATTTCCTGATGTCATATTAATAATTGACTTTTTTCTCTTTTTAGTCCAAAACTTTGTTTAAAACAAAATTAATATCTTTTATATTTGGACATTAATCTAACTATATAAATTATAATCCTGCTAGATGTTTACTTGCTATAATGGCTTCGATTACTTTTTCAGTAGCTTATGTGCCAGATAAATTTATAATTTAAACATCTCTTAGTATCAAAGAGTTTAAAAAGAATATACAAAGAGCCTATTCTGAAAGTGAATTATTATCTGATAGGTCAATATAGTTTAATTTACGCTTGACATTTTTAAAGAAGTCTAAAGATTATTTGTATGAATTTACTTCTGCCTCATCTTAAGCTTTGTTATTTTAATTATTTTACTCAATAATATTTTTTTGATATATTTTTTTTTAGGCGATATATCTTATTAAAGAAAAAGCCATTAATATATTGTTATCAATTAATTCTTTGTGGATTTTAATAAAATAGTCATACTTGAAATAAAATAGATTTTCAGCGTATAAAAATATATCAACTAAAACATTATCTTTTTTAAGATCTTCATCAAATGTAAAAGAAACAAATGGGTCATCTTTTAAAATATATTCTTTCCACTAAGCAATTTCACTTTCTTCATATGTTTATGGAATTTAATTATTTTTGTTAGAGTTTTATTATGCAGGTTTATTATTTTATTATTGATTAGTAGTCTTTTAATCTTTATTTTTATCCTAGCCCTAAAACAAATAAATAAATTTAACAAAATACTTACGATTATTCTAATAAATTTTACTTTAGCTTAAGCATTATTCTAAGGTGTAGAAATCTACTATTATAATGAGGCATTCGGATCTCTACAAATTTATTCTTTGAATAAATAATTAAAAAATGGAAAATTAAGTTAATTAACTTACAAATGTCTAACATTTTGTTAAATATTTCCTCGTATTTTGGTAAACCATAAAATAAAGATTTATTCCTCTAATTTTTACAAAAATTTATTTTAAGTATTGTGAAAATAAAATTAGAGATTGCTTCAATAGAAAGGCTTTAGTTAAAATTTAAAGCACTTATACAACCTCATAAAAAACTATAATAAAATACTCTATTGTCTAAGAATATTATCTCTAACTAAGAATTTCTAATTTCTTCATTTTAATTTTATCCTTACTATAATTTTCTTACAGTTCTTTAATAAATGTTATAAACAGACCTGATACCCTCTGAAGTGAGGTTAGGGGTAAACCTAAAATCAAACGTTTTAACTGCGAATTCATCTGTTAAAGTCTCATTCATTAGTTTTTAAAGCTCTTTATCAGAAATAACTGACTCCTAAAAGTTAATTTCCTTTTTATAGTTAGTGAGTGATAAAAAATTAAATAATAAAAAATGGTTATTTATTTACTCTAAAAAATATTTTTCTGTTTGAATATTTGAGAGTATCTATGATTCTTCCATTTAATAACCCTGAATTCTAGTATAAGAAATGTCCTAAATCAAATCTTGTTAAATTATTTGAATCTACAATGAATGAAACACCTCTCTCAGTAATCAAAGGGCAATCTTTAAAATATATTCTCTCTAGATTTCTGAATTTTTATGAAACAGAAATCATCTAAAAACCTCTATCACTAATCAGTGTATTTTCTACATTTATAATTCTCAAATTTATGCTTACATCTTAAGCAACAAAGCAAATACTCATAATACAGTCATCCATATTTGGTAACTTAATATCAGATAAATCTAAATAGAGAATGTTTGACATATACCTTGATTAAGACATTGCTATTAATACTTCATAATCAATCAAATGTTTCATTTCAAGCACACACTCCAACCTAAAATGTTTAGATAAATTTTTGCTTTTGCAAATAGAAATAAGAACCTCCTTTGAGAGGTGAAGACAACCTTTTAATCCTATATACTCTATACCAGAACCCTTATCAATTACTTACAGAATGGTATTAGATTCTACTTTAGTATATTGCAAGTGAAGAGAGTTTAAGTAGGGAAAGAGTTCAAAAATAAGTTTATCAATAGTTTGACTGCTAAGTTATTAGTTACCATTCAGTATAAGCTTTCTAATCTTCCTTGGTTTTTCACCAACTTTTTTTTCTTCTTCTTTAATTTTTCTTATCTATGAAAGAACCTCATTTATATTTCTTTCAGTTAAAGACATATTTTTTTAATTAACCAAATACATCAACTGAGCAATATTTAGCACGTCTTCATTATTTATTTTCTAAAATTAATTTTTGAACATAATTTTTTTATTGAAAATTAAATAAAACTTACTTTTTTATGTGCAATACTGATAGGCTGAAGACATGGAGTATTTTAGCATGAAATGTAAATGATTGAAGGATGATATTTGATAATTTTTGAAAAGAGCTTGTAATTGATTCTAGTATTGTCTAAAATAATAGTCTCAAGGCTAGAGTTCTAAATTTTATTTTTCACTATTTTTTATTTTTTGAATCCTTTAAGCAAAACATTATAAAATTATTATGTTTCTTCTTAATATTTTTCGGATTCATCAATATCTGGTAGAGCAGCTCCAGTAATATTAAAATGAAAGTATCTTTTTAATAATTAATAGTCTTAAATTAAATAATAGACTAATTTTTTGGTAATTAGATGGCGATAGCATCCTAAAAAGTAATTAAAATCAAATATTTAGCTCTTAATTTGCTCTAAGATTTCCAAGAGGTGATTGTCTTCCCAAAGCTTGCACCCAACAGCTGAGAAAACAAATAAACATGGTAAAATACGATTTTCTTCTAATTTTGCTTTTACCGTTTTGTTTTTATTTTATTTTGAATTTTTTCCCTTTAGGTTCTACATAGAATTAATCTGGCTAGATATTTCTATTTATTTACTGAAGTAAGGATTTTATGAAAAATTTGAGAAATCAATATAAATTTCGCAAAGGGATTTGTCTTCGGAAAGAAACTTCCACATAGTTTCGTTTGTTATATTAGAGCGTTGAAGATTAATAATTTTAAGTAAATTAAAGCAATTTGATTTATTTTTGATAAATTCTTCAAATTCTATGTCAAAGTAATTGCAATCATTTAAGTTTAATTCCTGCAAACTATGAAAAACAGTGTTAAAAAGATTTTTAAATTTACTTGGTTTGATATTTTAGCATTAAGAAAGAATTAAAACTTCTAAATATTAGTTTACGCTTTCAAACTACTAGCTGGCATTTTACATTGATTTTGTTTAATCATTTGGTGGTTTTAATAAATTATTTTCTTCTTATTTTTTAATTTAATCTTCAGCTTTAGCTTAATTTTTTTATTTTGGTGAATTTTAACCATCATTTTTCTATTCATTTTCTTGTTTTAAATTGATTTCTTTCTCTTTGTTTTCGACATCTTTTGATTTTTTATCTTCTTCATCATCTTCATCATCTTCGCCATTTTCTTCGTGATTATCTTCATTTTCACCCATTGATTCATCTATATTTTTTAAAGAACCATCAGCTTTTCCTTCTTCTTATTAATTATTTTCTATTTCTTCCTCATCCAAAGTTCCTTTTTTATATATATTAACATTTCTTTGAATAGTTTAGCCTTTATAGTCTTTGCAATCATCAAATTGATTGATATAAGTAAAAATTTCTCCACAGACACTTGTTTTTGAGAGGTTCAAATAGAAGATTTTTTCTAAATAGTCATAAGATGCAAATTACTCAAAGAAAACAGATGTTATATTTTTATTTCCTGAAAAATCTATGGTATCTATTCCACACTTGGGATTAAAACTATTTTTTAGATCTTCCATCTCTTTGATCTTATCATATATCAGCTTATACTCTTCAAAATGGTCTTTTTCTTTTTTTTTCATTAAGGTTATGCCTTATTGAGTTTCTTTTAAGTACTGCTAAACTCTAAATTCTATCATGTGAAGATAAATATTTGTATCATTTGGGTTAAAATAGTCTTCATAATCTTTTTAATTGATTTTTTGTTAAGAAGTTAATTTTAATTATTTAATTTCATCAAGAATTTAAATAGCCTGTTACTCTTCCTTACTGCATTATTCTATATTTTCATCTTGGTTTTTAAATTTATTTTGTAAATAATTTTTTAGTTTTTAGATATATTGTATTATCAATGCTTTATATTCATCTTTTAATATCTTATTTTTCCCTATTTTAAAATATAAAAAAATAAATAAATTAGTTTAAATACATAGCTTATTTAATACTCCTTATTAAGTCAACTATATAAATTGAAAGAGTATCTTCAACGGCATGCTAACAATTTGATATATTTAAATTTTATAAACTAGGTATGTAAGTCAAATATTTTATCCCTTTATGTGTTAATTTCTTTTGATATAAAAAAAATTATTAATTAAAATAAAATACTATCAATAATTAACCTTACTTTAGTTTAATTATTAGATATATCAAGAGATTTTAGGACTTACTTATTAGAGTAAAAATAATATAATGAATAGCATGTATTATCATCTATAGAAGTTTAGCTCAAATTTAATTCGCATAGTGATATCAAATTAGTTGTTTTAATAAATGTGTTTAAATCATTAGAATCAAATTATGAATTTTAAAAATTAAGGTTTGTCAATTGATCTATGGACGATAACATTGACAAATTCTTGAAAAAGTCAGGTGTTAGAATACAATTTTTAAATTTTAAAACCTTTAATTCAGTTAATGAATGTATTGCCATTTTAGAAAAACTTATACATTATTTTATTTAAGATATGCATCTAAAGCTTATTTTTTTTAAATATTTACTAAAGTATTCTTCATTTAATGGGAGATCTTCAAAGTTACTACAAACTGAAGAATCAAAACTTAAGCCTTTAAGGTTTGTAGCATAGTACGCACTTTTTTAATAAATTTCTTCCTTTGTGTAAATAAAACGAGCTGACAACATAAAATGCATAGACTTTTCTATGTTTTCTCCATCTAATTTTTTTAACTTAATACCTGTTGCTCCTCTTTTTATTATATAGGTTAAAATTATTCATAAAAAAAATTAATTAATTAATTAATAGTTTAATTCATTAGTTTGTAAGTAAGAAAGTAAATAAGCTACCTCATTGATTCATAAGTGGATAGTTTTAAAAAGTCCTCACCTTTAAAATTAGCTGAATTTTTTATTATAAGGTTAAGTTTTGTATCCCTTACTGTTGATCTATACTGTTCTTTATTACTTTAATATCTTTCTTATAATTAATTCCACTTCTCAACTTGGTGATTATATATTTCTAAAAATGAATAAGAGAGATTTCTACACCCTTCTACTCTAAGCTTCATTTCATACCTAGGATATAAATCGGTTGATCTATTTTAGTTATTCATTATTTCTAAGTGTTTTAATAAATCTCTGAGCTCATAGTCATTTATTGCACAATTAATAATTTCTAGAGATTTAGGCGTCTTATCCTTTGAAGTGATATTCAGCATAATAAAACGATTGATTAACTAAGTGGAGCAATTTTTAAAGCTTAATCTAGAAAGTAAAATACCCTGATTTTCATACTTTTAATCATATTTTATTTAAACTTTTGAAAGAAAAAACCTTAGTTCTTTATTATGTAGTGGAAAATTCAGTTTTTCTTACTCTTCTAAAGCTTTAAAAACTTCATTGAGATCATCAACCTAAATATAGACTATATGCTTCTTTTTAGAAGACAATTAAAAGTTTGTGACACTAAAACTGCCTATAAAAAAATAATATAAATTTTATGCTTAGAAAAAATAAAATTACTTGGTTTTTATTTTGTAAAATATTAAAATGCAACCACTTTGTTTTACAAAATCTGCATTTTCCTCCTATAGTTCAACTATATTAGCTTTAATTTAAATGCCTCTTTTATATCCAGCATATTTGTAGGATGTAAAAGCATATTTTACAACTCTTTATTTTTATTTTCTAATCTTTCTTGTAATTGACTTCTAAGTTATTCTATTTCATCAGTTTATTCATTAAATTAAAAAATGGAATTATTAACTTTTAACTTTGTGATTAGATTTTCAAATTCCTAAAAATATTGATTATTTTGGTATAATTTGTTAAACCTATTCATTAGATTGATAAGTTCCTAATAGTAATTAACTATAGCCTTTTAATCAGTATTATAGCACGTTTTTATAGGTTTGTATGAATCTCTTAAAGCCTTATAATATTTTTACTAATATTCTGTAAGATTTATTAGTGTCTTCAAAAGATAATCAACAAACAAATTATAGTAATCTTTATCTTAATTATTTACTAAAAATTTTATCATAAAAATCCTGTAACAATAAATAACAAATGCATATGGCTTTTCTGTGAAACCAAGCTCAACAAATTTTAATGTTGAAATGGTAAATAAATACTTCTTATAATAATCATTTGCTGAAACTTAACTTTCTATATTATTGTAATCATAATAATCAAGATCAGTTCTTCCTAAGACACTTCTAATACTATAATAATGTAAATTATTTTCGTAGTACTTATTCAAAAAATCAAATATTTTTTATATGCTTGTTTTTTTTTCATCAGCTATTGTATTCATTAAAATGGCCTTCTCTATTTTTTCTTTGTCTTTCTCTTTTTCTTTATCTTTTTCCTTGTCCTTTTTATCTTGTTTATCTTATTTCTCCTCAGTTTTTTCATCTTTTTCACCTTTATCTCCCTTTTCTTTATCTGCTTTATCTTTTTTTTCTGTCTCTTTTGGTTGAGGATCATACTTTTATTTTACGCTTTATATTTCTTTTTAAACTTATTCTGGAGTCATTTATCCCTATGTAGGAGAAAAATATACATAATTTTAAGGAAACTTGATGCCAGCATTTTTTAGATGATTATAGACAGCTTCATATTTAGAATTTTTAAACCAAATACTCCAAATTTACAAGCATTCTAATAATAAAATATTGTATTATTAGCCTAAGAATCTCAACTCATTACTTTGAACACAATTCTCTTTAATAAAATAGAGACTTCCATTTTCTTAACTACTTTACTTTATTCTTAATGCTACTTTCTATAATTATTCTAATAAGTTCTACTCTACTTCAACTTAAAATTCCTCTGAGAAAGTTTCTATTAGTTATTTGAGAATTCTGAGGGAATTAAATTAAGACCATGGCTCATAGTCATCGCAATATTAAACCAAATCATTAATGCATATGACTATGAATTTGATAAAATCTTAGTTGCCATCTAAAATTAACTTTCTATAGGGTTTGATATATTCAGGAGTATACTCAAATTATTTAACTAATCTTACAAATGACTCTATTCTTTCTTAGGAATAGCCACTGTATGATACCCTAGGTATTCTTTGACCATATATTCTATTTGGTTCATTCATTTTAGTAATTTTTAGCTTATCCTCAGTAAACTATCACTATAAAATTCGTATTTGATTAATAAAACTAACAAAATATATTTAAATCTTTTTGCCTTAATCTTACTTAATTATTTAAATATTTATATATTAAACTTAAATGGCTTTCTTTCTCTTTCTGGTTTTTTACTTATTAATAATCTAATTTAAATTACAGTTTTTTATTTTTAACAAGTTTTATTTAGTTGAATTTTAGTTATTTCACTTATTGTGATGATCAAAAAACTGTCCATAAAAATTCAATTTATTTATTGTTTAAATAAAAGGAATATAAAAGTACTTATAAAATGATTTTCTTCAATCAGTTTGTTTCCCTTTATAAAATAGGATAAGTTTAAATTGGAATAAAAAAATATAAAGTTAATTTATTGTTGAAAATTAAAAACAAATTTAAATGTGAATTATCATACTTTTTTAAATATTTTACTTTGAATTTTATTTTGTTTTAAATTATTTTATTAAACAATTTTTTTTCTTTATTTTTAACTTTTTATTATAATAAAAAAGAAATAGTTTTATAAGATTTTTCATACATTATGATTTAAAAAACAACCGAGAAAATATCTATTTAAATTAATCAGATTTTGTCAGATTTAGTATAATTCTTCTATACTAATTTAATCATTTATCAATATTCTTTCTTTAAAAAAGTAGGTAAAGTAGTAAAATCAAACTAAAAAATAATAGAGAACTAAATAAATGGACAATGCTAATTTATAGTCAATACTAGATTTAATAAACAATTAAATTATGAATTAAAGCTAAAACTAAGATTTAGTAGATTAAGAAGAAGTAAATATTCAAGAAAATATTAACAATAACAACAATAACACTTAAATGATTGTCGAAGAATTTAAAAAAGATTGGGATGAAAAAATAGAAACAGAAACACCAAATTTATATTAGTTATAAAGAAGGTAAGTAAATTTGAGAGGTACTTACAAGCCTATGAAATGCCCAGGCTATGGCTTTATTTGTGCAGTAGCTTCATACAAAAACAGATATATATTCTTAGGAACAAGTCAGAATCAGTTTTTTTGCTATGATCTATAAAAGAATTAGCTTATATTTGAAGATTACAAACACTCAGATTGGGTTCTATCTATAGAAATAATTACTATTTAAGGTGTGGATATAGTTATTTCTGGTGGAGGACTATACGATAGATCCTTATGCTTTTATGATTTATCCTTAATAGATTAGGGAATAGTGGGGTTTATTAGCTAACAAATTGTTCACAATAAATCAATAACTAAAATATACTATATAGAAGACAAAAATCTATTAATTACATGTGGGAGTGACTTTTATTTTAAAATATGGAAGATCAGTATTCAAAAATAACAAATTAACTAATTTGAGGAAGAATAATCTATTAGGAATGAAGGAGAAATAAAAGATAGTGAAGAAGAAATAACAGATCCTCAAGCTTAAACAATTGACAAAAACTTTGGTAATTTTTGCGAATATTATTCTGATGATGAAAGCGAATATGTTGAAGAATTATCTAATTTAAAAGTTTCGTTAAAGCTTATTTAATCAATAGGAGAAACTTCATAAGTGTATTCATTTTGCGAAAGTGATGATAATTTTATGTCATATGGAACAGGCTAAGGATTTTTGAAAGTTTTAAAGTTTAGCCCAAATTTGAATAAAGCTAAATAAGTCAGATCTTTTAAATTTCAAAGATCAATTTGGTGTCTGTAAAGATTTATTAACTTTAAGTATTTAGTTGGATATAGCTTTTAAACTTAAGGCAGAGTTGATATAATTAATATAGTAACAGGCTAACACATTATGAAATTTTTTAATTTCAGCTATAGTATTCACTCATTTAAAATAATAACTAAACTCGAAGAAAAGAATATTGTTATTAAGAACAAGTAAGATTTCATAAAAAAATCTTAGAACTCCATAGCGTTGGTAGGAGCTAGTAAGCTTGGATAGGTTTAAATTGTTAACATAGGTGATAGGATAGATACTCCAATAGAATATAAGTATTAATATAATTAGAACATAGAATGGATCCCCTGGAATCCACTCACATTTTTTAAATGCAAAAATGAAGATGATTATCCAGAATTTGAAAAGTATAAAATCTATTGCTCTACAGGAAACTCTGAAAATAAAATCACTTAACTTATTCCTCTAATTGAAATTGAGTGGTATGTTTGATCAATATAGTTAAGTAAATACTTTAAAAAAATTACATATATATTTCATATTAGTTAATCTTTATTTTAAATAAAATGCTTAAATTTTAAAAAAAATTATTTGTTATTTTTTCTTCCTAATTAAAGTATTTTTCAAAAGTTAAAAATATTGAAATTTCTAGCAAAATTATTAATTTGATAATTGTTTATATTTATTTAGTGATTATAAATTCTTATTATTTATATTCCAAAAACGCTATTTTAACCTATCAATCAATACTATATAATTTTAAAACCATATATAAATAGAAATGGAGTATTTAATTTTAAGGAAGCAGATTATTTCATAATAAGTGAAAATAATAGGTCCAAAATTGTCATCAAATTAATCTAATATAGGTTTATAAAATAATTTTTTTTAAATTTGCTCTTTTTCACTTTTCATTTTTGAAAACGTTCTTTTTATTCATATGAGAATTCAAACTGAATACATATTTCATGCATGCATAGATATTTTATTATTTAGGCAATATATAAAAGAAATTATATTTATTTATTTGTAAAATGAATAAAAATAATTATATACAAAAGCTGAAAAAATTGTATTTTTATTGTCTAAAAATTTTTATAATAATGATATAATATATTATAACTAAATCTAAGTTGAAAGTATTATAAATAATTAGTGATTAGATAATTATTATATTTAAAATAAATCAATCCAAAAATAGGAAAGTAACTATCATTATAAAATATTCAATCAAAAATTTTTTTAATATAAAAATAAGAAACTCAACAAAAATATAAGAAATTAATCTAAAATAATAAATATAATTTTATTAAATATGAGTTGATTAGAGTTAAGCTAATAAAAATATTTGCTCACTTTGCTATTATTGTTTTATTCTTCTTTTTACTTTCTTATTGAGCCTTTTCTAACTAGCTTTATTGATCTTCAAAGTAATCAACACATTTCCAGAATTCATCAGGTGTTAACCCATCTGTGCATAGATAGTGAATGAGACCTGTTTGATAATCTGTTGTTCTCTATCTTTATTGAATTTCACGAGTTGTAACACTTCTTTCACTTAAAGCATCATCTTATTTTAAATAATAATTTATTATTCATTTATATTAATGATTAAAAGTTTTTTACCATTGTTTCTTTGAGAGGTGAGAGATGGTCTTCTTTATGTGGATACTGCTTCACTTTGCATTGCAGAACGTAATGTATGATTAGAAGTTATGTTGACAGATTAATCTTAAGAAAAATTATCTTATATCTGTGATTGGCTCTCATTGTTAGCTGGTACACTTTGACTCTACTATCTAACTATTTAACTCAAAACTGCCTTCTTCCTATGATCTTGACTATTTTAGCTTGATATAGGATAGACACGTGTGTATGCTTTAATCTTAGCATAGATTTACTCATATGTATATGATTAACTAAAGTTTTTATAAGTGACATTTATTTTATACCCATTTTCTCCCTTCTAAATAAATCCAATATATTCTGAAAACATGTAAGTCTTGAATATACTAGGTTTCGCGTGCCAAGTCTATGATAAAGCACTAAAAAGACTCAATAATGAAGATAGAATGACCTAAAAAGGAATTAATAAATAAATAAATAAATAAATAAATAAATAAATAAAAATAAAATTAGAAATTATAATAATTTACTCTTAAATATTGCCAACTTCCAAAAGAAATTTAGCTTGATCCTTGTTGCCTGAACTAGTAGAATAAAATAATGAAAATTTGTGGGATATCTTCTATGAAAGCTCTAATGAATTTAGAAATGATAACCTAAGGCACAATAATACCCTACATAAAACTAAACTTAAATAATGGCTTTTCAAAGGTTTATATAGCTGTAGTTGAGAATCTATCTAAAACTGTACCAAAAGCATTCATTTCTTACACAAGTGTTAGTTTAGTATAAACATTAATGAAGGCAGTATTGTGAATTTCACCTGCTTTCCTCTTTCTGTAATCCATAATCCTTGCTATGCAATTTCTTTGCATATATATTGAGATACTCAAATTCAATGCAGCTAAGGCTAAACAATAAGCACCTAGATCTTAAGAATTTAACTTTTTACAGAAAGCGAGCTATATACCAAAACAAACATCAGTGTAAATATCGTATCTAGCCATAATTGAAGAAGAAAGCAATGAAATAACTGATAAGCTACTTGTAGTAAATATTTGCTGTGAACCAATAATCTGCTCTAAATTCCTCAGTAATATAAGCTCTATAAAACAAGATATAAATAGATAAACATAAATTGGTATATCTTAAGTCGAGGATGTTTTGTCACAGGTATCATCAGTTTTAGAATTTTCTATGATGAAAGGATATGCTATTGTCAAGAAAAGCTAAAATACTATAATGTTAAATATAACAACGTAATCTAAATACTTTAGCAAATTAGTTGTTTTTTCACTTTGTAAACCTTTTTTGATGTTATGAAAGTTGTCTTAATTTGGGTTTTCTAGGAATTACTTGACTCTATTTAGTTTTGACTTTAATGCTTGCTAATGTTTCAATTTAAAATAAATATCATACTCAATAAATAAAGTAAATAATTAATTACATCACTTATACTCACATTTTTTCCACTAATGACTTAATCAAGAATTGCCACATCTTTATCAAAATAAAAGTCTTAAGAAGTGATTGATTCAGGAACTTTTTTATCAACAAGAATTGTATAATCTTTTTTCTTAAAGATTCTATAAATGAAATCAGGAGAAAAGGTGTATGTGCTTATTTTTGTGTTTACTCTGATCAAGAGTACTTAGGTTATGTGAAAGATTGTCAAAGGGAACAAAATTAATCCTATAATCATAATGATAAAGTAATGAGTTCTCCAATTTCTTAAAACAAAACTATTAATAGAATCAAATAATCCAATATTTGTAACATTATTCATAAAGCTCATAAAATCAACTTATTCGTTCACTCTATCATATTTTTCAACCTATTCGGAACACTTCTTTAAATACTCTTAAAATCTTGTATATTCCTCTAGAAGAGAGTTTAATTTACGGTCTTTTTTATCGATATTCTATGATTAATACTTTTCCAACTAGATTTAATTATTTTTATTATTTTAATTTAATGAAATAATTTTTTTAATTGAATCTTAATTAAATAAAATAATAATTAAACTTTAGAAAAATAATAAATGATTAATTAATTACAAGCTACACCATTTCATTTGGAAGATTCTGATTAGGTCCTATAGGAGAGATGCTATTTAAATTTTTGTCTTTTGTTTATATTAACTTACCAGCTTCTTCAAGGTTATCATGATTAAGTTACACTTAGCTTTTTATTTGGGTTTTGCTTTTACCTGATTGCTACAGGTTTTGTTTGTTATCTTCTGTAATTTACGATTTACTTTTAATTTTATTTTACTTAGCAATTTCATTATCTATCATTTTGAACTATTCAATTTGTTCAGATTTGTCATCTAAATTTTCTATTTTCACTTCGAGGGCTGTAACACGTGCCTTTAAGCTTTGTACCTCTGCAAATGTAGAACTAATTTCTAATCTAAATCCTTTATGTATTCTATCAACTATTGCAGCATACAAATACTTCATACCAAAAGCGGATAGACGTCTATTATTTGTTAAGTCTAGTTTAACAAGGTTTCTCAGCTGATCTTCATCTGAAAGAATCAGACTAAACTTTTCTGCAAAAATATCACTTATATTAACACCACTAAGATTAATATAACGTAGACCTTTCATTCTTTTTTATATAAACAAACAAAGGTGATCAAAAATTGTATCATCAAGCTCATTATCAGATTCTATTAAATTCTCTAAATTATTTCTTTTTGTTTCATTATCTTCATCATTCTCTTAATTGCTCTACTTTACTAAAACTCTCAAATTCTTTGTGCTTAAATCAAGTTTTGAATTTACATTATCTCCTTACACTTTTAACTTTTGAATTCCTTAATTCATAGCTAACCAAGGTGAGATGTGGCTCTTTATGTAATTATTAAATCCTTTAAAGTTTAAAAAGCTATTATTTCTTAAGTTCAATGTTTCAACAAACTCTAAAAGAATGCATAATTCGTTATAATCAAATGATTTCTTCATTTTCTAACACATTTGAATAATATATTATATAGTTATGATTATTTGATGTTCATACTATTAAAGTTTTTTCTCGCTTAGACCTCTTTCTTGCAAATTTTTTAAATTATTATTTTAACCTCTCTAAAAGAAAGACTTAGTTAAAGAAGAAATTTATGAAAATTTATTTTATGTAGTTTTCATTCTAAGAGAGGATTTCATTTTATTACCAGTTGATTAAGATTTTTCCATCTTTAATTAAGTTGATTCTTAGTAAATATTGGCAATAGCTAGATACTTATTTTAATAATTAGGTAAGTCATTGTAAAATGTTTAAGCTTTCTCTTTAAATTCCTCGTTATTTAGTGAATTTACTACTTGCTTTAACTATTCCACGTATGATTGAATCTGATTAAAAAAGAAATTATTTATGCCTACTTGATTTTCGATAAATGAATCCAAAATTTTCAGAAGTGTTTCAAATAGAATTTCTAATTTCTCAAATTCTGTATCAACAATATCCTCTATGCGCTCATAAATAATTCCATTATTGATCAAATCATCTTCATCAAAAATAAGATATAATATTTCATAAAAAGAGCATCCAGATATGTATCTTTAGAAATTTGTACTTAAAAAGTACATTACTTTTGATTTAGGGCTAACACTTGTGTGCTAAATGATATGGTTGAAACCTTAATAAACATTATTGAATAAGAAAGGTGATAGGTATTAAATTTAATTGTAGGACCTTGTAATCAAATCGAATTCATTATCACTTAGCTTATTACGAATATCACCTAAAGTAATCAGGAAGGAAGTAATACAAAAGATATTATCTCCTCTCTTCAGTATTTATGAAAGAATTTTCATTAATTCTTTACCATTTTGTTCATGCAATTTGATTAAATTTAATAAATTTAGATATTTCACATGCTCTTTAAAATAGTGGCTATCTACTAATTCTTTTATAAATTCAATATTTGAAGGGAAGTTATTTGTGAAAGATATCTAAGAAATGAATCTCTGCAGTTACAATCTTTTTAAAATAAAAATAAAATACTTATTATCAAGAAATTTATTTATTTATTTTATTACCTAGGCTCAGCTTCTCCTTTGTCATGATCCCAGCTTTAAAGGAAGCTTGTAAGAAATGCTGTCGGATTCTAAACTTTACAGTTATCTAAATCAATGTGCTCAAGTTTATAATGTAAATTATTAAAACTGATAGAAATAAAGTGCTCTCCAGCAATCTGTGTATCTCCAAAATTAATTCTTTTTAACTTTACAAATTTCTACAAGAACCCTGCTAAATTTTCTTTTGTGAACCATTTCTTTTGATCCATCAAGTCTTCATCATTAATTCTCTATTCTTCCTCCTCTTCAACCTCCTTTTCAACCTTTGCAGCAGGGTTTTCTTTACCATCTTCACTTTAGCTGCTATCACTGTCACTATCACTACTACTACTCTAATTTTTTTCTTTTAATTAGTTATCTGCTTAATTTTCATCATTATTTTCATCTTAATCAATATTTTGATTTTATTACTAGTCTTCCTCTACATTACTACCTTGCTATTACTGTTTTTATTGCTTCTTCTTTTTATTCTTCTTTTAGCCACCAGCGTCATCTAAGAAAAACCTCTTTTTCTGATACTAAATAGTTTCTATTGTTTTTTCATTTAGTATAAATTTATTTTTCTTTAGGCATAAATAATTCATGTTAAAGAATATGTAATCAGGAATTTTAGAAATATCTTCATATGTTATCTATGAACTTGAATGTTCAAATATATCTTCAAATAGCTATGTACTATAGCATTTTTCGAAAAGAGGAAGCAAATGGAAAAAGTTGTAATCATTTTCTCCATAAATACTTACATTATGTAAGCAATCTAATTTACCTATGAATAACTGAATTGATGATGTGTATTTAGGATCAGTAATGCTAATATTAGGATAGTATAACTTGTTTGTAGTAAGCTTACCTAATTCTTTATTAAAAAGTATCTAAGGAGTAATTTATAGTTTAGGTAAATAATATCTTGAACTGTTTTAATTTATATTTTCATAGATAGTCATTTTTTTCTATTCATCGAGTTAATTCAAATGTGAATTTACAAAATTTAAAACATAAGTCCAGTCACGACCATTTTGATCATAAGTAAAAGAAGTTATTTTTAGTATCCCTTCTTTGCTTTCTTAATAGTTAATTTGTTACTCTTTGTCTTCATTTTCTGTAATATTTTGTTTTGTTGCTGAAGCTTTTTGTGGCAATTCAAGTTTAGGTGGAGTAAAAATGTTAACTAATATTTCTTCTTAAATTGAGCTAAATGTTACTTTAAGCTTGTTATTAACAAGAAAAACCTAGTAAAATAAATATTCTAAATCTGCTTGACTAACTGAATACTAAATTTTTAGCTCCTTAAGATTAGTCATTTAAATAATTTTGAAATAAGAAAGTTCACATTCATTAGTATTATTCAAATCAATTTCAAAATTTGGAATCAATAATTCTTCTAACTATAAGTAATTTCCAAACTATGTCAATTATAAGACTTCAGATAATTTAGGCTTTGTTTATTCAGATTATTCAACAAAATTTTTGTAAAATTCAAATATATTTACTGAGTTATGGAAAAAATTAATTTTAATAAGCTCAATAAATTATTTAAATGTAATTAATTAAGCTGGTTTGAAACGTTTAACATTGATTAATGATTTTTTGGTTAGTATATTGTTTATTACATTATCTTGTAAAGCTTTTAGATTATCTCCCTTCGATTCAGAATTATTATAATTTCTCTTTAGTATTAATTATTTACACCTAAATTATTAAACATATACAAAAATATTATTTATTGTACTAACCTCTATATCTTCTAAGAATAAGACTAAGTCCTTCATAGAGGCTATGATCTTTGGGTATGAATATAGATTTGAAAAAATTTAGTCAATCGAACAATCACTCTCTCTCTTAAGAGGAATAACATATTTATAAAAGAAGGGACTAAATTAAAATTAATCATTTACTACTGCAGATTCTAAATTTAAAAGTGAATCTTAGAAGTAGTATTCACTAAAATAGTATGTTTAAAATTGCTCAATATCAATGTTTATTTTTTTGAGATTTAGTAAGTATTTACTTCTCGAACCATATCTAATGATGAAGAATAGATTTGAAGTAGGTTCAACAAATTTTAAATTGATTTCTTCAATCAAAGAAAGGTGCTCTAACTTATTTAATAAATAGGAAACACCACTTCTATTAAATACTTAGAATGGAGTCATTTTTACCACTTTATGTCTTTTAGTGTAAAATGATTTATCAATTTCATAAAATAAGTTAAATATTTGTTGTAAAGACCTTTTTTTTGGTCTCTATTCATCATCTAAACTGTTATCATCAGAGAAATAATTAGCTATTTAAACGAAGAAATCATCAAGATTAAATTTGGGAGAATAAAATCTCTTTTTGACTCTATGAGCTGTGTATAATACATACAATGGGTGGATACATTCTATTCCTTTAAATTCAATACTTTCTAAATTAGAAAAGTTATTAGTAAGTAGCATATCTTCATAGATACCAGCGTACTCTCCTTAATGCTTTGCTACTTCCTCCTTGTTAACATTCATTTCTTCTCCATTTTATTCATAAATCTCATAAATCTTTTTATGTTTATTTAGCTTTTTTTGAAGTTTTTCCTCAAACTTTGGAAGCGTAGCTCTTTATACTTTCTCCTAATCTTCATATAAAATTATTTTTTTGATATTAGTCACATATTTACTGAGAGCTAATTCTAATAAGCTTGAGCTACTTATTCCGTTTTAAACTTTTTTATAAAATTATAATTAATTAATTTTCATTTTAAACATTAATTATTACTTATCCTCAATGATGAAAGATCAAGAACTTCCATATTTAAAAGATTAGGTTAGTTACTTAAAATTTTAAGACATTCATCGTCAACAACATCTCCATTTTCATAAAATAATTTAGAAAGATCTAATTTAGGTTTGTTTTCTTAAACAAGCAGTATTTTTAAATGCTATTTTTAAATTATAGAGAAAAGATATATTTAATGATAATATCAATAATAATTTTACATCACGTAATACTTTTGAGATAGTTAAATCAACAAGATTTGGTAATTTGTTTGTCTTAGCCAAATTGACCCATACAGGATAAAAAGTATCTCTATCATCTAAACTTGTAATGTGTATAACTTAAATATTCTATAAATAAGGTGAAAGTTTGAAAAGTTAGTTGATGTTTTCAATATTTTCTTGAATACTTTTCATGACTAAAGTCTTTTGTTTGAGCATATAACTACTCTCAATCATACTCATAACATAGTTTACTTATTAGAACATGAAATTATTTTCAAAGACAATTTATGACATATCAAGATCGAAGTGCAAGTTTTTGGCTCTAAATAAGTAGTGTAAATGAGTTTTGCAATTGGTAGCATCATTATCAATATAGAAAGATTTTAATAAAGGTAACTTTTTGGTACTTGCGAGTCCAATAAATGTTGAATTGCTTACAAATTCGTAATTCAGTTATATTTTCTCTATATTAATTGCATACTTACTGTAAAACAGCTATTGAAGCTAATTAAAAATAAAATTTATTAATAATTATTTTGTAATAAAATTTTTACTATATTATCTGTGATAGGGATATCTCTTAAATCTAAGCTTTTAATATTTAATAAATAAGGACTGTCGATTAAATACTCTGCTAATGAATTATTTAATGCATTATATTTATTTTTTTTAAAGTTTTAAATATAATCATCAATTAATTCAGATATATTAAAAGAGCTACTAAATGGACATTCTTTTAATACACAGCATAAACTTCTTTAAGTAACATTAGTATCTATTATTTTTAGCACTTCTAGATATTTAAAGCAGAATTAATTTAGGTCATTTTTTTTGATGAGGTACTGTTGATTAAAAATAAAAAAAATAATTAGATAAATATTAAAAATTTCAAAAATACTGTTTACCTTAATTATGTCTTAGTCATAAATCAGCTTTTAATTAATCAAATTAAGCTTTAGTAAGCTATTTTCATTTCTTAAGAGTTTTATTAGAAGTCTAAAGGATTTTCTTTCTATTAAATTTGAGCTCAAATCAAGTTCGGTGAACTAAAATGGTTGGAATAAGAAATTATAATATGCGTATTAAATTTTAGGGGTAGGTTTTATGATTTTATCTCTTCCATCTAGATCGAGTTGTTAATTTTAGATTTAACTATAGTATTTTTCAATATCTTTAACAGATTCTTATATAATAAAAGGAAAACTGGTAGTGATAGAAGGATCTATTATGACTTTTTCAAAAACATACTTATACTTATCTTAGTATTCTTTCTACTTTTCTACATTATGTAGATTCTCTAGCTTTATTGAGTTTTATGACATAAAATACTAGATATCAATTTAATATTTAATTGAAATTTTATCAGACTTAAAGCAAAATAATTCGCTATTCTTACAAGCTTAATAGATTAAATTAAGGACTTTCTTAAATGCAGGTATTTAGCAATTTAGTTTGAAATCTAAACATATTTATTTAAAATGCTTAATGTTATTCGTAGTAAGAATATCTGCTAACAATAATGGATCAATTTAAGGGAAATAATTAAGATTTAAATTCTTTTATTTAAAGTAAAGCAGTGAGGTCTTTAAAAAACTTTTGAGAGAGATATTTAGCTCAGGTCCTTTAGAGTATAAAAATTCTTCTATTCTCAATTTTTTAGCATAACTTTAAGGCTTAATAATGTCAGTAAATAATGTGAATTCTCCTTTTTCTATCATTTATTTAAGAACCTTATCAGTCATTATATGAGTTTTGTCTACCCATATTGTTTTGATACAATTCTTTTGCTAAGCAATTTAATTCAGATAATAAAATGAAAAATAAGTATTAGACAAATTCAAAACTCTAATTTTTTAAAAACAATCAGAGTATTTGAAGAATAAACCACTTACTTTAGAGCCATCTAAATTTATGCATTCAACTTATAAATTCTTGATTTATTTATGTAATAATAATAAATAAAATTGAAAATAATAAAAAATCAATTACTTTGTCTTAAAAATATTTTAGGTATTTAGCTAAAGTTTCATCATTTATTTGGTTTAGATAATAATAAAAAAATTTTTTTAAATTAAATTTAGTTTAAGCACCTGTCTTTTCTGATACATCTAATAATTTGTTCAGCAAATAATTGATATCTTAAATGTCTTCACATTGATCTAATTAGATAAAATTTAAACATTTTAGATATTTGCTTGCGAAAATGGAGTCAATAACTTTTTCAGTAGCTTTTGTTCCTGATAGATTAATAATTTTAACTTCTCTTAAAATCTGACAATTTAAAAAGAATCTACAGAGAGATTGTTCTGAAATGTTGGTATTATATGATAAATCAATATAATTTAGACTAGAAAATTATTAACTATTTAAATAATTCATAGATGCAGTAAAGGCAGATGCTTCAGCTTCATCTTAACCTTTATTGTTAGCATTATTTTAATCAATAAAATTTTTTTAATAAATTTTTTTTTAAGCAAAGTATTTAATTAAAGCAAAGGCTGTTAAAATGTTATTATTTATTAATTATTTATGCTTTTTTATAAAGTAGTCATACTAAAAGCTCTTTAAGTTTTAATTGTATAGAAAGATATCAACAAATATGTTGTCTTTTTTAAGAAGTTCTTCATAATTTAATGAAACATATGGATCATCTCTCATTATATAATCTTTCCACTAATTAATTTCGCTTTCTTCATAAGTTTAAATTATTTGATTATTTTTATTAGCGCTAGGTTTAGCTGCTTGCTATTAATTTTAAGGTTATCCACCAGTTTAGTTATTTTATTATTAGTTATTATTTTTTTACTATTTATTTTTGTCTTATGCTTAAGCGTTTTGAGGCTATTATATTTTATAAAATTTAAATATAATTCATAATATTTTCTACAAAGAATATACATACTTTTGTATTGGCATTTGCTGGAGGAGTTGACACTTATTATTAGATACTCAATTATTCTTTTTTATTGTAGACTTTAAAAATAAATATTTAATTAAAGTCAATTTAAATAAAATATTTAATTAATTACATTGATCCAGCATTTTGTCAAAAATATCTACATAATTTGGCAATTAATAAAATAAAGACTTATTTCTCTAATTAAAATAAAAGAATTTAAAATTAGAAAAAATTATAATTTTAAAGTTACTCTTTCATCTAAATATATTATTTCTAGTTAGGATTATTGAACTTCATCCTAATTTTGAGCTTATCCATCTTATCTTTTTCTAGTTGTCCTTTGATAAATATTATATATAGATTTTATACCTTCAGAAGTGAGATTAGGAGTAAACCTAAAATCAAACATTTTAGTAGCAAAAGAGTTGCTTAAAGTTTCATTTAATAATTTTTACAGTTCCTTATCTGAAATCGAAGATTCTTAAAAGTTAATTTCCTATTATTTAATTTAATCAAAAATAAATTAATTTTTTTCATTTAAATAAAAAAATAAATGATTTACCCTGAAAAATACTTTTCTGTTAGAATATTTAAGGGTATCTATGATTCTTCCATTAAGAAGCCCAGAATTTTAATTGAGAAAATGGTTAAGATCAAATCTTGTTAAATTATTTGAGTCAACTATAAATGAGACACCTCTTTCAGTAATCAAAGGGCAATCTTTAAAGTAAATTCTTTCTAAATTTTTAAATTTCTAAGAAACTGAAATCATTTAGAAACCTCTATCACTGATTAATGTATTTCGTACATTTATTATCCTTAAGTTAATACTGATATCTTGAGCTACAAAGCATATACTCATAATGCAGTCATCCATGTTTGGTAGTTTAATGTCAGATAAATCTAAATAGAGTATATTCGACATATATTTTGATTAAGATAGAGCTATTAATACTTCGTAGTCAATCAAATGTTTCATTTCTAGTACACATTCTAGCCTAAAATTTTTAGATAGATTCTTACATTTACATATAGAAATAAGAACTTCTTTGGAGAGATGGATACATCCCTTGAGTCCTATATATTCTATACTATTACCCTTTTCAATAATTTGCATAATGGTTGTAGATTCAACTTTAGTGTATTACAAATAAAGCGAATTTAAATAGGGAAATAATTCAAATATAAGCTTGTCAAGTGTTTGACTACTTAGATTTTAATTTCCATTCAGAATGAGTTTCTTAGTCTTTTTCAGTTTGATACCAGTTCTTTTTTCTTCTTCTTTAATTTTTCTAACTTAAATAAAAATTTCCTAAATATGTCTTTCTTACAGTGAAATGCTCTTTTAGTTTATCAAGTACACGAGTTAATCTAAATTTAGAACATCTTCGCTAGTTTTCTGTTGTATTAAAATTAAATGAATAAATAAATAAATATATTTTTTTAACTTATTACTTTTTTATGGGCAACGCTTAACGGATGAAGATAAGGAGTATTTAAACAGGAAATATATTTGATTTTGGGATGATATTTGATAATTTTAGTGAATAATTTATAATTGATCCTTGAATTGTCTACTACTATTGTTTCAAGGTAATACTGTTATGTATCATTAGCTTTTTTTACTATCTTTTTGTTTCTATTAAAGAATCTTTTGAATAGTTATTAAGTTTCCTCTTGATATTTTTCTGATTCTTCTATATCAGGGAGAGCAGCGCCACTGATATTAAAATAAAAATATTTTTTCAACAATTAATATTCTTATATGATGTAGTAAATTAGTTTTTTAGTAATTAAGTGACGATAACAGCCTAAAAAGTAGTTAAAATCAAATATTTAACTTGAAATCAGTTCTAAAATCTCTAATAGATGACTATCTTCCCAATATTTGCATCCAGTAGCAGAAAACACAAAGACAGAGGGCAATATACGCTCTCCTTCTTATCTACCTTTTGTAGTTTTTTGTTGCTATTAGTTCTTTCTTTTAGACTTCTAGTAATTTTAATTAACATTCTCTACCTATCTATTTAAAAAAGGGTTTATAGATAAGTTTGTATAATCCAAATATAATTCTATTAGCTATTTATCCTCCTGCAACAATTTCCAGATAGCTTCGTTTGTAATGTTCGAATATTATATATTGAGTATTTTCAGATGACTAAAGCAGGTCTATTTATTTTTTGTGAATTCTTCTATTTCTCTATCAGTATAAATACAATTGTTCAGATTTAATTCTTAGAGATTATGGAAGACTATATTAAACAAATTCATATACTTATTTGATTTTATATTCCTGCACTAGGATAAAATCAATACCTCTAAGCATTCGTTTACATACATAAATTCTTATTAGCTTACATTCTAAGCAGATTTTATTTAGTTAATTGTATTTTTCTAGATTTGTGCATTAGTCAAATTATTTTATTCTTTCTATTTGATCTCTTCTTACTAATTATTTTTAACTGCTGCTTCATTTGCCTTAATTGAGTGAACAGATTTTTAATCTTCTTTTTATTGATTTATTGTGATTTCTTTTTAGCTACCTTATTTATCTTTTGGTGTATTTTCATCTTCTTCTTTAACCTCCTCAATATTCACCAAAGAACCATCTTCTTATGCAACATTTTCTAAATCTTCATCTTCTTCAAGAGTTCCTTTCTTAATTAAAACATCATTTCTTTAAAAATGCTCTCCTTTATAATCCTTGCAATCATCAAATTGATGGATGTAATTAAAAATTTCACCACAAACACTTGTCTTAGAAAGATTTAGATAAAATAATTTTTCTAAATAATCAGTCATGAAAAATTAATCAAAGAAGATAGAGGTAATTTTTTAATTGCCAGATAAATCTATGCTTTCAATGCTACACTTTGGATTAAAATTTATTTTCATATCATCCAGTTCTTTAATTCTATCATAGATTTGCTTATATTCTTCTTTATGCTAAATTTCTTTTTTCTTCATTTAATTTATTGTATCTTCGAGTTCTTAAATATGCTGTTAAATTTTAAATTCAACAATATGCAAATAAATATTGCTATCGTTTGGATTGAAATAATCTTCATAATCTTTTTGAGCTACTTTCTACAAAAAGGTTTACTTTTATTATCTAACTTCTTCAAGTATTAATGTAGCTTGCTAAATATCTTTTTCACATTATTCTATTTTAGGCAATTAGCTTTTATATTTTTAATTAACATATGATTACAATTAACTTCTATAATCTTCTATCAAATCAACATATTAAGATTTGTAAAACTTATTTTTTCCTGTTTAATTTAAATTTAATTTTTATTTTAATAAAATTAATTTTCAGTTTTAAAATTATTACTTCTAATTAAGTCAAACAAATATATTGAAAGAGTATCATCAATAGCTTTCTAGCAATTACTTATATTTAAATTTTCTATACTTTTAATATAAGTTAAGTATTTAATTCCTTTGTGAGTTAGTTTCTATTTTTATAATTTTATTCAAAATCATTAAAAGCATCTATTCGAAAATTTTGTTTACCTTTGATTAATTTTAGGAAATATCTAGCTGTGTTAAATACACTTAGTTACTCAAAGATGTATAGATTGTATAACATATGTTATCATCTATGCTTGTGTTACTCAAATTTAATTCATAAAGATTCTTTAAGTCATTTGTCTTTAAAAAATTATTTAAATCATTGTTATCAAATTAGCAATTTTAAAAATTTAATTTCTCCAATGAGCTAACGCATTTTAAGCTTGATAAATTCTAAAAAAAATCTGATGTCAAAATACAATTTTTTAATTTTAACACCTTTAATTATGATAGCGAATAACCCCTCATCTTAGAAAAGCTTATAGCCTACTTATTTTAAGAAGTACATTTAAAGCTCAATTTTTGTAAGCTATTATAATACTCTTCATGTAGATTAAGATCTTCAAAGCTGCTACAAACAGAAGAATCAAAGCTTACTCCCTTAAGCAGGCTTTTATAGCAATTTTAATAAGGAAATACAACGTCTCTTGTAAATATTAAGCGGCTTTATAGCAGATAGCTCATAGCTTATTCCATATTCTCCCCATCTAACTTTTTCAATTTAATGGCCTGTACACCTCTAAATAATAAATAAATAAATAAATAAATAAAATATTAAGTTAATTATTGTAATTTTAATTTACCTAAATGATTCAAATGTAGAAAGTTTTAAAATATCTTCTATTTTAAAATTAATTGAATTTTTTAATATGAGCTTAAGCTGGATTGTTGATATATGTCTCCAATATTCAGTTTTGTCACCTTAAAATATTTCTTATAATTGATTCCATTTTTCAACAGAATGGTTGAAATTTTCTAAAAACTAATATGTCAAATTTCTGCACCCCTCCACTCTTATTTTCATATTATATTTTGGGTAACGTTTTTAACTTTAATCTGGATTATTTAAAGATTCAAATAATTTTAGTATTTCTTTTAATTCAATATCATTTATTGCACAGTTAATAACTTCTAATGATTTTGGTAACTTTTCTTTTTTAGTAATGTTTAGTGTTGTGAAATTCTGTATTAAATGAGTTGAACAGTTTTTAAAACTTAATCTTGATAATGAAATATTTTCATTTTCATATTTTTTATCATAATTTATTTAGACTCTACTAAGAATAAACCTCAATTCTTTATCTTTTAGAGGGTAATTTTATTTTTCTTGATCTTCCAAAATTTTAAAGACGTCATTTAACTCAACTACTTTGATGTAAATAATATGTTTTTTTTTACTAGACAACTAAAAATTTTTGGCTTCAAAGCATGCTTTTATTTTTTTAAATTATATTTAAAAAATGTATTAAAATATAAAAATTTACTCAAATTATCTTTAGAAAAATACTAAAAGGCAACTATTTTGTTCTACAGAATTTGCATTTTTCTCTTGTATGTAATTTTATTATTTTTCTCTAGGAAAATTTATCTCATGTTTAGCATGTATTGCGGAGTTTTTAGCTTATCCTAAAGCTAAAGAGTTCTTGACTAAAATGTCTATTCTTTTCTGTTTTTTTATGATTCTATTGTAGTGTCGGATAAAGTATATAAGAAAAAGGAATCGTTCTTTTTTAACTTAGCAATAAGACCCTCCAATTCTAAGGAATATTTATTAAAAAAAACTGAATTGAAATTTATTAATGAATTAACCAATTCAACATAATAACTTCTAATCTATATTTGCTACTAATTACAACAACTAACAACTTATCTACCTTCATTTTTTAAAGATTTATAATAATTTTATTAGTATTCTAATAGATTGATCAATGTTTTAAAAATGATTTCTATGAATAAATCCAAATAGTCATTATCGAAAGTTTAT
Organism: Tetrahymena thermophila SB210; assembly: GCF_000189635.1. Classification (NCBI taxonomy): domain Eukaryota; phylum Ciliophora; class Oligohymenophorea; order Hymenostomatida; family Tetrahymenidae; genus Tetrahymena; species Tetrahymena thermophila. The sequence goes on along the minus strand of NW_002476301.1, from coordinate 133,929 downwards.
AGAAGTATTCTATTAATGATGAGTCTGTAAGGTATATATACAAAAGCATAACATTATGGTACAAAACCTAATTCTATAAGCTTTAAAGATGATTTGATAAATTAATACTTTTTAAAATAATCATCATAAGAAATTTAAGAATCTAGAACTGAGTAATCATATGTAGTTGTATCTTTATTGCCGAAAGTAGTTCTTAAATTCTAATATGAAAACTAGTTTTCTGTTTATTAAGCAATCAAAGTATCTATAAATTTTTGCAAGCTATTTTTTTTATCATCTGAAATACTCACTGTCAACAATGCTTTTTCTAATTCTTTTTCTTTTTCCTTGTCTTTTTCTTTGTCTTTCTCTTTATCTTTCTCTTTATCCTTTTTATCTGCTTTATCTTACTTTTCATCTTTTTCTTATTTTTCTGTTTTTTCATCTTTATCAGCTTTATCAGTTTTATCAGCTTTATCAACTTTATCTAATTTTTCTTTTTTGTCTTATTCTTTTGTATTTTAAGGAGGCTATGGATCATATTTTTACTTAACACTTTAAATTTCTTTTTAAACTTATTCTTGTGTCATTTTTGATTAAGTTGGCGAAAAGTAGAGATAATTTTAAGGAAACCTTACTCCATAACTTTTGAGATCTATATAAACATGTTCATACTTTGAATTTTTAAACCAAATACTCCAAATTTGTAAGCATTCTAAAATTAATAAAATGTAATGCTGACCTAAATACCTTAATTCTTTATTTTATACACAACTTTATTTAATGAAGTAGAGGTTTCCATTTTCGTAACCAGAATTCTTAGTTGATTTTACTATTTAAGATAAAACATCTAACAATTTTTATTCAGCTTCATATTAGAATTATTCAGAAAAGAGTTCAATAAATTATTTTAGTAATCTCATTGAATTAAACTAGATCCATGGTTCATAATCCTCGCTAAATTTGATTACATCATGTAAGCTATTAACAACAAACTTAATGAAATCAATGTTTTCTTCTTAAATGAGCTTTTTATAAGGTTTTATGTATTCAGGAATGTACTCAAATTGAGTCACTAGCTTAACAAATGACTCAAGTCTCTCTGGTGGAATACCAGTATTGTTAAGTGGTATTCTTTAGCCATAAGCTCTCTGGTTCATCCTAATAAAGATTCCTAATTGAATTATTTTTAAATCTGTTTTCTTCTTTCCTATCTTATTAATTAGTTAACTTTAATTAGATTAAGCTTTTAATTACTTATGTTATTCTGCTTTTTTTTATTTTTTTATTACAGGAAGATTTCTATTTGAAATAAAACCGAAAGGGAAAACATTAATTTTTTTTCTCCACTAACTTGTTGTAGCCTTGAAAGATAAGTTGTTACAATTTAAATCAAGCTGATACTAAGAGAAGAAGGGTATTGTATATTTTTTAAATCTTTCTATCTATTAATAACAAACTATAGAAGGATATTAAAATTCAACCAGCGATGCATATTTTGAGAAGAAATTTGTTTGATTAGTATTTGAGGTGAAATTTCATTTTTGATTTAATAACAGTAAATATCACACTTTTTTTAAAATCTAAATTCATAAAAAGTTTGTTTTTAAATATTTTTTTTATTATTTAATTAATATTATGTAAAAAAATCCATATTTTTCATAATTAATTTATATTTTCAAAGTTTTTTGTAATTAAGGTATATAACTTAAAAAAAATTATACGATATTTAATGAAAGGTATTAGTAGATTACTATTTTTTTTATTGTTAATTTGCACTAAAATTTTCTTTTTATTTCATCTAAAATACTAAAAATCGTCAATTAATATTGAAAATATGAATAATAAATAAAAATATATATCAAGAAGTTATATATGAAGAGATAATTTATTAAAATAAGTTTTTATTTTTGTAATCAAAAATATTAAAGTATGTTTTTATTTCAGTGAAGATAAGATTGATTGAAGTAATTAAATTAAGGAAGAAAATCAAGTAAATATGATTTTTAACAAAGTATATTAATTAGTTTTTTTTGTTGTTCATCTATAAATACGCAATAACTTCTTAATTAAAAGGAATACATTAAATTATGCAATATTTTTTCGAAAATTTTTTTCAAGTTAGTTTGTACTTAATTTAAATAAAGAAAAAGAAATTAATATTTTCGACATCAATTAAAAATAATCTATTAATTAGTTAAAACGCCATTCATTTTTTGTCTTATTTTTATATTTCTATAAATAAGTTTCTAATATAAAATTAAAATAAAATAAAAACATGAATTTTACCACTAAAGGTTTTATAGTTATTCCTGTATATTTCAAACAAAATTTTAGGGTAATTTTAGATGTTCTTATTATTAAAAATCATTTATCTTATTTTTTAAATAATTATAAATATTTCTTAAAATATATTTTTAAATTTTAATTTAACCAAAAATTTATACTAGAGTATTGATTATAAATTTGAAATTGAATTCAAAATAATATGTGTTAATACAATTTAACATCAAATTTCTTTTATAAATTAATCTTTCTATATGCATAACAATCCTATCTAATTTTTAAATAATTTCTTAATCATCTTTTTAAATAAAAATATTAAATTTTAACATATAAATTAGAATTTTATTATTTTTTAAAGATATGTAAATGAAGGTAAAATTTTAGCTCAAATGCTTTTTTTTTATTTTCTACCAAAAAATATGATTTTAAAATGAATTATATATACTAAGAAAAAATTTAATAAAAATGCACCGACCGGGAATCGAACCCGGGTCAAAGCGATGGCAACGCTCTATTCTACCACTAAACCATCGGTGCTTAAGGTGAAATACTTGTATTTAAACACTACATTTTTTAATTTTTATAAACTATGTATAAATCAACAATTTAAAGCATTAAAAGTAGAATGTATAAATGTTTAAATAGAATTTGGATAAGATATAAATTGAAAAATACACAGAAAATATTTTGAATTTATAAAAATTTTTATAATTTAAAAGATAGAATTTCGCTCCAAAAGAAAATTTTGAAATTATAAATTATCAAAATTTAAGTAAAAATAAGCTGTGATAATAATTAAAAATTGCATATCAATTTAATTAAAATACTTGATTAGAATTAAATAAATAGGAGTATTAAAAGTCACGTTTTAAATTACAAAAATAGGCGGGCAATAAATATTTATTAGAGTAGCTTTAAATGACTGAGTTTTTCATATTCCCATTCAGCTTCTCTGAGATCAGAGAACAGTCATCAGACAGTAGATATACTGTAAATTATTTTAAACTTCAATTCCAATTATAGATTTTTAATAAATTCATTTTATAGATCTTGTATGAGATTATTAAAATTTTGAATATTTCTGATAGGTCGTTGGTGGAAATTTCGTAAAAGGTTAGGAAGAGAAGTAAATAAAAAGGACCCTTAATGAACTAGATAGAGCAATTTACGAAGATATTCATATTATAAATGAAAGCGACAGATTTGATTATTTATATTGGATTATTACGTAATTATTCTACTAATTTTATATTTAAAAAATGAACTTTAGAGCATTCATTAACGTTTTTATGATGATCTAATAGTATGATGGAAGAAAGTAAAGAGAAGATGAATGTAGAAATCCTAGTAAAAGTTGGAGATATAATACACACTCATTTCTAGCGCATTATTAAAATGCTTGACGATGTTGATGGAGAAGATTAAATCAACTAACATAGAATCTCATTTAAAATGCTGGCATTCTTAGCTTTTTACTATCTGAATGCAAGTTGTGTTAAAAAGCCAAAAAAGGCTTTAATTTCAAATGAAATAAGAGGAAAAAAAGAGGTTTCTAATGAGTATATTGAGAAAATAGCTGAAAAGCAAGCTATTTTATTAAGGTTATTTGAAGAATCTCTTTTAATTAATTTTAAAACGCTTTGGTAAAGAGTAAATAAAATCTTTTTTAACTTTTTCTTTTTATGATGATAATTTATGTATATATCAATCATTTATTTAAAATATTTTTATTCTAGTTTTTTATGTTTCAAGAATATCTTTTCATTAATCATAAATTTAAAATAGAGAGAAATTGATTCACAGTTTTTCAAATACTATTATGAGACATCCTTGAAAATGCTTGAAAGCAAGCAATTATTAAAATAGCAAAATATTAAAGAAACCATATTTAACATTTTGAAGAAGGTTATTTTTATAAACTCTGATAGCTTGAGCACTATATAATTTAAATTGATCAATTTAATTTATGAAGAAGAAAACATAGTTGAATATATTTGCGATTTTTTATTATCAACATAAAATTAAAACAGTGGCAATACCAACCAAGATGAATTTTTAATTCTTTTGAATATTAGTGAAGATTAAAGGGATAATAGCGAGAAGAACTATTCTCAACTTTGCACAGATACTCTCATTCGTTTAGTAAATTATGCAAATTAAACTAATGTAAATACTGAATCATAAGCAGTCAAGAATGTCAAAGAATTCTTATTAAAAATGTCTGAAAAGATTCCTAAAATATTTTACAACAATTTATCTTGCTTTGTCTAACTCCTAGATAATGAAGCTTACCATTTAAGAAATGCAGTAGTAGAAATAATGGGTAACATTATTAAAAATGTTCTGTCAACTCGTTAAAATCTTCCTTAGGATGAGTAAAGTCTCTAAGAAGAAGAGAGTGAAAACCATGAAAAAGCAAAAGAAAAGATACTTGATGCGTTGATTTAAAGAATATATGACAAGCATGCTTTTTCAAGATCACATGTTTTATAAGTTTTTATAGATTTATGCACTTAAAATCTTATTCCTCAAAATTACCTTTTCCCATTATTAGGATGTGCTTGTGATAGAATAAAAGATACATCTGCTAATGTTCGTAAGAAAGCCATCATCCTATTGCTTAAAATTATGGAATTTTACTTCATCATATTTGCAGCTTCTTAAAATAGAGTTAAATTCCATACTATAGAAGAGCTTGAAAGAGAACAAAGTTTCAATGAAACTGAAAAATCAGAACTCATTTCAGAATAAAAATAAATAGAAGAAAAATTATAAGACAGGTAAAATATTTTTATTAAGTTAAAATTCAAGTTTGCATTCATTTTTTAATAAAAATTAATAAATTTTTATTATTTTAAATAGAGAAAACGTAGAATAATTTCACGAATTTTAGCACGACTTAAATTAAGTTAAGAGAAAAATAGAATTATGCATGAAGTTAAAGCATAATTTGGATGAATATACAAAAATGATTAACTAAATTGAATTGATTATGCCAAATCTCTTATAATTACTGGGTTCCAAAAATAACTCAGATGTTACAGAAACCATTAAATTAATGATTTATTTATATTAAACAAATATTCAATGTGCTAATCAAGGAATTAGAAAGATGCTCGTCTTAATATGGTCAAGAGAAAAGCTAGTAAAAGAAGAGCTCATTAAAGCTTATTGGGTAAAATAAACAATTTATTATCAATAAAAAAATATATTTAATTTATTTATTTATAATAAAAAATTAGATTCTATATTTAGATGAAAAGGCATTCAAGCCAGAAGGAGTAGCTAAAAATTTAGTTTATTTGTTTAAAAAAGCAAATCTAACAGATTTAACCTCATTAGAAGAATTGCTGGTTGCAATACAAAAATGGAATCAAACAATCGAAGAGAAAGAAAGAGAAAAGAAACAAGATATGTTTTACATAAGCAATAAAACATTCGATAAAATTTGGGATATATTCACAACTTCTGTCATTTAAAACGATGCTAATTCTAAATATTCTATGAGAGCTGCTCTAACTATCCTCCGTATAAGTTCTTAAAATAACAAGGTTATATTCACATAAAATAGAATGATTTCTCTAATTGAAGTTTTGAAAAAATTCTTAAGGTTAAATTAACCTGATTGGATAGTAGTCAAAGAGATAGGTACAATTTAATTTTGAAATGCATTCATTTATTTTAATATTTTTTCATTATATAGGCATTTTACTTGAAAATAAAGAGGATTGCAATTATTTAAATAGCTTCATAAAGCTCATGATTTTTATACTTATCAAATTTTAAGGTACTGTTGATAATGAGTGGTATTGTGCTTGTGAACAAATATTAAATACAATCTTTTCAATAGAATAAAATCCTGAGAGTCTTATCAAGTATCTCATTCTTAGATGTACAAAAACTCTATTGGAAGGATAAGATACAAACAGCGATATCAATAAAAATATTGAAATTCCTTAAACTCCTCCAAGAAGTAAGTATATCCTTTAATTACTTAAAATTCAAAATTTAAAATAATTTTAAAAGATATTGTTGAAGCTGTAAGTCCTTTAAAAGTTACACCCTTTTAAAGTCCTAAGTAAACTTTTGAAACAGAAGAAAATGAAGAAAGCAAGCAGCTGTTATTCGAAAGAAGACTTGGTCATTTGTTGTTCCTTGTATACAATTTATATAATAAAATTAATAAAAAATTAAAAAAATATAATTTTATCTAAATAATAGGTTGGACATTGCGCACTTAAATTGCTTATTCATATTGATAATATTGAAAACGAACTCAAAAAGCTAAAAATTGAAGGAGAAAAAAAATAAGAGGAACAACAGCACAAAGATGGAGCTGAAGCTGCTGAATTAGATAAGATTTATGGTGGTTTAGAAGCTGAATACGAAAAGAGATTAGAGTATCTTCATAAAATAGCTGAAGAAAATATTATAAATGGAGATAATTTGATAGCACAATATAAACCTTGGGTAGACAAGATTGTCAAAGATATTATTGAAAACTAAGAAGGTGCAGACTACAGAAATGTTGATTTAGACAGAGTTGCTGTTCTTACTTTATGTAAATTCATGTGCGTATCAAAAGTATACTGTGAATAGAATCTCCCTATCTTATTTAAATTACTGGAATCCTCTTTTTCAGACCATCTGCTAAAGATCAATATTATAGTATCAATTGGAGATTTGCTTCACAAATATCCTAATCTTGTTGAACCTTATAATTCAAAGATTTTTGCAAAGTAAATTTCCTTTTATTTTGATTAAATTTAATATTTATCTTAAATAATAGATTGCATGATCCAGATGTTTAAGTTAGAAAAACAACTATGATGGTATTGACTCATCTTATTTTAAATGATATGATGAAAATTAGAGGTGAAATATGTGAAGTAGCTCTCCTTTTAGAAGATGAAGAGCCTAAGATTTAAAACATTGTCAAATTATTCTTGCATGAACTCCACAAGAAAGATTAAAAAATTATTTATAATCTTTTACCTGAAGCTATTGGCAGAATGTCTCGTTAAGATAAAACAGAACTAGGAGCTCCTATACATGAAAAAACTTTTGAAAATTTTGCAAAAAATATTATGCAATATTTAGAAAAAGATAAATATTCAGAAACCCTTGTTGAAAAGCTTTGTGTCCGTTTCCAAAATTCATAAAGTAATTAATTTATTTATTGATTTTTAACTATAATAAATAACTTACGTTAATAAAGACTAAAGAGAATGGAGAAATTGTAGCTTCTGTCTTAGTTAGCTTAGTTATAACGAGAAAGGTTTAAGAAAATTAATTGAATTCTATGAAAATTACAGAGAAAAGCTTCATGACCAAGAAATTATGGAAAATTTCTAAAATATTCTCATCAAGTTAAAGAGATTACCAAAGCAAGAAATGAAACCTTTAATTGAAGAATTTGAAGCAAAGCTTTAAGCTTATAAGGTTGAATCATTTGAACCTGTTAAGAAAAAAGAAACTGCTTTAGCAGCTAAGGCTAAGCGTGTTGCTGACAAAAAGAAAAAAGATGAGAGCAATAAAGAAAATTAATAAAATTAAATAAATACTAGAACAAAAAGCAAAAAATAAACTAAGAAAGTAAAAATTATTTACAAAAAATATATTATTTAAATAAATAAATTTTAAATAAGAACTAAGAAGAAAGTGATGAAGATGAGCTCGAAGGAGAAGATAAAAATGAAGACTTCGAAGAGGAGGAAGAAGAAATCGAAGAAAAACCTTAAACAAATAAAAGATTTTAGAAAAAAGAGCAACCTAAAAAGAGAGTCTTAAGAAAGACTAATTTAAATAAAAAGAGATCAATGGTAGAAGAAGATGAAGATGATGAATAAATGGATAGTGAAGGAGATTATGATGAAGATGATGAAGATTATAACTGATTTTTATTTTATAATTTAATCTAAAATAAAAATTATTTTAAGAGTATAAGTATAAAAATTATTTATTTTATTATTTCTTTTTAAAAGTGTTTGAGTTTCAATTTAAGTTATAAATTATAATTAATTCCTTTTCATTTTTATCATATTTAAATAAATAAATTAAAAACATATATATACTGTAATTCTTCATTAATTAAGAATCCGTTCATTAATTAAGACATTATATCATTAAAATTTAAATGAAACTTGATACCATAAATAATGTAAATAATTTCTAAAATTTTCATTTTCTTCCTACCTCATATACCTATATCCTTTTGTAAGAATTAATAAAAATTCTTTAATTTTCAAAAACAAAGTTCTTAGATAAAAATTAAATTTATAAAAAAACTCAACTATTTTACTATGTAGAAATCATTTGTTAGATATAAAATAAATAAATAGTAAAAAGCAATATTAAATGTTGATACAATAAATTGTAAATTTTTAATTCATAAAACATTTGATAATAGCGTTATCAATACATAAATGCTTATAAAGGTGTAATTCTTTTTTATATAAGTGATTATATTATTCAACATAAAAGGTCCATGTTAAATTGGTTAATTAATTGAAAAGTTTCATTCGATTATGTTAAGGCATCTATCTGCTGTTTACTTTTTAAAAATGTATTTGTGAACAACAAAATTGAAGTTGATATAACAATTTTTAGTGCTAAGCTTTATTTAAAATTAATTTTAATAGAGCTTTTTTCAGAATATATCTATTTATTATTATTAATAATTGTTTAGTAATTTTTATTAGGAATATTAATTTTACTGCATTCATCTTTGGTTCCTTTTTTCCCTTTTCCTTTAGATGCTGCCTAAGCTGTCATATCATCTCTAGATGAGGTATTTTATTAAACAACCTTTTAAGAAGCAGGCTAAGCCATTGTGTTTGATCTTTTATTTTCTAATATTAATGATTTAAAAGATTTTAATATTTTGTTGAAAAATTGAAAAGAAAAATTAAACATACTTTCTTATACTTCAAAGGTTGGATCGAAGCTCTATTAGAATACTACTGTTAAAAGTATAAATAAATTTAAAAATTAATGATATTTAAGTTGAGAAGCAAATTACTTTAATTATTGGTTCTTGATTAATCAACAGAAGAATTAGTAGATAGTGAGCCTTATGATGAATTTGTATTTTATACTTGTGCTTGCTATTATTAGTTTTATTTCTTTTAATGATTTTTTATATTAGCATATTCTATTTCCTCTTCAACAGGTATTTAAGCTTGCATTTTCTATTTAATTAAATAGCAATTAACTATATAAAATTAGTATTGAAATCATTTTACATTTTATTCTCCCTTGATTTCTTCTAAACCAAGAACTTTGAATATCAAATTTTTGTTTTAGAAATAGTCGAGATGTTCTTCAGAAATAGAAGAATAATAGTGAATTTTTTAGAATGTGTAATTAGGGCGAGGGTTTTTGCCTACAATCTTTTTTTATATTTTAATAATAAATTTAATTAAAATTAAAAATTTTATTTACTCTTTCTGTTCTATATGTTTGCATTTTTCCATCTTAATCCATAAGGTTATATTCAACAAAAGTATCTCTGCAGAAGTTATCTGGTAAAACAGCACTTGAAATTGTAATTTTAACATACATTTCTTTACCAAGTAATTACTTTGGATCTTCTATAACATCAGAACCCTCTTCTTCTTCCATTTCCTTAGCTAGATTTTTTTCACCTGTTTCATCACATGGAATCACGCCAACCTATAAAGAGCCACATTATCCATCTAAATTAAATTAAAATAATAATTTTGTCATTTATTTAAATATTGTTAATTTTAAATTTACTTTCTCCTACTAAAGACAATTCAATTTATGAGTCCATAAAATAAGCTAAATATAGAAGCTTAAAATAACCATTTCCTATCAAATGAGGCTCAGGAGGATCATAAAATGGATCTTCTGAATTATCAAGTGACTTTATTTTTAATTAATTATTTGTGAGATTTAAAATTTGAAAAAGCTAATAAAAGAATTTATTTTACTGGAATCTGATTAGTTTCAAAGTATTTTTCAAGTTACTCTTTAATTTGATAATATCTTTCATTGAATTTTGCTTAGTCCCATATAAACACCTAGCCTAATTCTCTATTGTCAACTTAGATTTAAATTTTTGATTTATTATTGATTGAGTTAGCATTAGGTTCTTCTTCATCTTCATCAGAATAAAGCTAACAAATTTTAGCTTGCAAAGAGATATTCCTTTTTAATTCCTTTGCAATCAAGTTAATTTCAAGAACTTTTGGAAGGAATTTCTGTAATTTATGCTCCAAATAATTTTTATCTTTGAACTTTTTATTATTTTCTTGCTTTTTATTTTTCTCTTGCAATTCTTTGATTTAGTTTTCTAATTAAATTTTTTAATCTTCCCATTATTTTTGTTATTCGATGGTTTATTTTTAGGTTTCAATTTCTTTCTCATGCTACTTTTCTTCAAATTCTTGAATACGAGTTTTATTTTCTAATTCCATGTAGGTGTTCATTTCATCCTGAACAAAGTCATAATCAATCTATTCAAAAGTTAGCTGGTCATTGCGAGGTTATGAGTCCTTAAAGATAAGAGTAAACATACTTGTAGTGCTTATAATGATTCTATCTAAATGGAATAATTCTGTCTTTTCTTTAACTGGAACACCATTTACCAAAATATTACAATCATACTAGTCCTATTTTATTTAAGTAAGTTAATGTTTTTAAATTTTTAGATGGTGAATCAAGTTTTATTACTGAATATTATTCTATAAATAATTATTTATGGTCTTCACTATGAATAATTTTAGCAACGTTATTTCTTGTTAAACCTACAATTATATCAGGTTTAGGTTGTGAGTGTTTACTACCTATAATTATAACATCCTTATCTAAACTGTATTAGATCTTATTGTGTAGTTATGGATCTTCGTGGACGTTTACTAAATGTGGTTTGGAGAGATCTATTTTATTTTATTCTGATTCCTCTTCTAATTACTTTTATTTTAATATTAATTTAATTAAGAAAATATTTATTTTCGTTTTTTACCTTGTTTTCAATATGTCTTTGCTATTTAGTTTTTGTAGTATCTTCGAGAAGGTGCTAGTTAGCTTCAAATTCTTCCTTTTTTTCTTTAACTTCTTAAATATTGTAAACTTAAGGATCTAAGTTTTCTATGTTCTTCATATCCAAATTATCTAAAGTAAAATATAGAAAATTCTGTTAAAACTCATTTATAAAATTATTATATTTATTTATTTTACTCAAATTGATTCCAAATTAATCCTAAAACTTTTGCATAAACAATTTAAGTTTTTCATTTTCTTCAGTCAGTTCTCTGATTAATTTGTCTGTAGCACTTTCATTAACAGTAGCTTTATTTTTGATCTTTTTAGCTTGATCTGCATATCTTAAAGTAGATAAGGTTTCTTCATAATTATCATTTGAAGGAGAAACTGCACAAATCATAAGAGTTTTAGAGTTACCACCCAAAGCGTTACATAAAATTTTAGTCAAACAACTTTCTCTATAAGGAATAACTTAATTCTTATTTTTACCCATTTCTTTATCTGCTAAAGCTTAAATGACTTTACCAAGAGTAGTCAATGAAAGGTTGATATTAGTAGCTTTTTAAATAAAAATTTAAAGTATTTGTAAATATTTTAAGATTTCTCATAAAAAATTAAATACCTTCTTTTAATCTTTTGTCTGTTGCACCAGTTTTGGCAACCTTTTCAGAACCAGCTAAATCAACTAAATTAATAATTGATAATTTCTCATACTTTCTATCACCTTTTTCTTCAGTTTACTTGAATTAAATAATAATAATAGTGTGAGCACGGGAAGAACAAGCATTCATTTGAGTTGAGGCAACAGTTCTATTTTAAGTACCTGTGTCCATAATTTTTTCAATGTCATTATAACTTTCTACTGGATGTTTTGACATACCATCAACATAAAATCCTAATGACTAATGCTGTCTAATCTTGAGACCACCTGTTGGCCTCTTAGTTACTGGAATCAATAAATCTTAAACAGTTTCGTTGTAAATTTCTAGCATAGAACAGCTAACCTAGTTTTAATTTAAATAGGATGTTATAAGATTACCATTTTTTTAGTAAATTGATGATTTATTTGTCGAAATATTTATGAAAACGTGTTGAAATAACTGCCATAATTAGCTATATTTGTAATAAATAATTGAATAAATATGATTGTTTTAGTATTACTTCTTATTCTAAATGAGGATTGTCATTTAACTTTATTCTTTCAAAAATTTCCTAACAAGCAATAGGGACAATACCTTTGTTAGCTCCATATCCAACCATAGAATAACTTTTACCAGCTCCTGTTTAGCCATAAGCAAATAAACAACAATGATAACCTAACCATGCATTATCTAATATCTATTAACCTACTTAATTATAAACAGCTCTTTAGTCGGCATATCTATCTGAAACAGGGATAGCCTATATTTTAATTATTCATTTAAAATGTATTTAAAATAATTTTTTCAATCAACTTAGATGTATTCTTTGATTGGAAAAGTTAAATTTGATAATACTTTTAAGATTATTAATGAATATTTATCTTATTTTGCTTTGATAATCAAAAACCATTTTTTAACAAACAATTAAGATATTATTAGAAGGAAAATGATTTATATAAAGTGATCTAAATAATTTTAATAGAAAAAATTACTAGTCCTTCTTCGTTTAACTCGAATCCATCATGACTCCAGAAGGAATAATCAAAGAAGAAATCTTTGTTTTTTTTAGGATCGTTCAAATCCAATAAACTTGTACGAGTTCCATCCATGTCAATACAAAGTTATGAATTGAGTCCTATTTCTCTCGTATTAAATGGTCTTACTCTGACAGCTACAACTACACTCATTTTTTTTATCGCCTTTTATGTTTATTTTAAATGTAAGCTATTTTATTTTATATGCCTAATAGTAGCTCTTCCTTCTCTTCCTGAATTAAACTCTAAAACTAAAGAATTTGTTAAAATATGATCTTTTGATTTTTAATTTTTATTATTTTATTTGAATATAAAATTTGATTAAAATTTTTGTTTGTTTACTTGCTATTTTTGTTATTTTATAATTGAAACACTAAAAAAAGTGAGGATTGAATGTAATAAATAAATTATCTTTGATTCCAACAGAAATTTAATATTCTCTTCATTGATTTATTTGTTTATATACTCATCGCATAACCTTTAGTTTTTTCTCACTTATTTTTCCTTCTTTATTTTATCTAGACTTTTGATAGAAGAGAATTAAAATGCCATAAAACACTGCCTTTAATATACATATTTATTTGATCACATTTATTACTTTCACTTCATTAACTTTGTCGATTTCTCCTTTAACTTTGCAATTTATTTGATCAGCCAACAAATATTTTTATCTGATTCCAGTATTTATAGAACATAAATTGATGCAATAATGCCAAATTTATACAAAGTAAATTTAAATTAAGAAAAAAAAATTTAATAAATTAAATACTATTAATATTAAAAAAAATACTAAATAATAAACAACATAGAAGTAAAATTAAAGAACAATTTAAACTAAAACAGCAAAATAATAAAATCTTAAAAAGCAAAAGTCTAATCTAACTAGAGAATGTTAATGACCATCTATATGAGTTTAGCAGTTGCATATATGAAATATTTCTACTTCAAAATGGCATAAATAGCTCTAGGAGACGCCTATAAAATTACACAAAAAAGTTCTTAAATTCTATTTAGAAGATCATAAGCTGTTGCTTACAATAAATTCAGTGCAAAAAAAATATTAAAATAAGAAATAATCAAACTACTTTTTACAAAATATTCATATTAATTTTAATATATTTATTTTAAACATTATTTATCTTAATTACAAATAAAAAAACTAAAATTTTTTAATTTTTTAACATAAATTAGTTTTATTTTAAGGTAATTTGTTTAACTAATTAAAAAGAAAGAATGTATAAAATACAAGAAGAAATGTAAAAATATTTTACTTAACTTATTTAGATTTTATAAATTTAAAATGAATTTATTTGTGTTTATTAATTTTATTAAATTTGAAAGAATAAATATTTTAAACAAAGAATAAAGGATAAGGATTTAGTTAGTTGCTTTTGATAAGTACAAATTTTTTTATTTTTATAAACTTGTAGTTTGTTTCAGTAAATTAATAAAAGTATTTTTTTGCCTAAAAGTTTATTATTTAATTCAATTTTGTTTGTTTGTTTGTTTTTATGATATTGAAAATTTTTACTTTTTACAGTTGTTGAAATTAATTTAAAAAATTCAATCAGCTATTAATTTTGTGCTTAGATCTTTCAGTTCGTGGTTCATAGTTAAATTAGGCTTAGATTTCTTAAAAAAACTAGGCTTTGTTAATAAATATTTATAGTCTTCTATAGCTACAGGCATAATGAAAACAATAGCAATCAAAGTAATTACAATGAATAAAAGGAATATGTTTTCCTAACCAAAAATTGGGATTAAAAGCTAAATGATAGAAGATGCTAAACTACCAGCTCCTTCAATAATTCCAGTAACTGTTCCTATTGCTTATTAATTTCCTTTTAATACTTAATGTTTCCCTAAATCTATGATTAATGGCCCATGCTGCACATTATATGGTCCACCTAAAAAGATACCAATTAACAAACTTGTGATGTAGAAATTTACCAAGGAATCTTCTTTAGAATTTAAAGTGTGAAAATAGAATAGAGATAAAGCTAAAAGTATGAGACTGGGAGGCATCAAAATTCCTCTTCTTTTGTGTAATCTATCACCTACATATCCACTAACTATACCTCCTATTAAGACTCCAAAGCTCCACATAATGCTTATTCCAGAACTGTTGCTTTCCAAGTGGTTTTGTTGCAAAAACTTTGGGAACCAAAATAAAATACCATAATTCAAACCTTTTAAGCACATAAAATCTATAGTATACCAAATAACACCAGGTATTTAAAGGGCTTCATAGACTGTAATTCCTTTGTATTCTTCTTTTACTCTTGTTGGGTTTATAATGCCTGAGCTACCATACTTTAACTATAATTTTTCACGTAGTCTCTCTAAATCATCTGCATCCATATTAGTTAACTGCACTTCTTAGGATTCAGTTTTAGAAACATATTGGAGAGGTCTTCTAATAAAACTAGGATTTATAGCTGAGCTCTCCTCAAGTTCATCTTCCTCAATAGTCGCTAAACCTGTAGAAGAGGGACTCTCAGATGTAAATTCATAAATAATATAAGCCATAAAGAGGCAAATACTTCCAAAGACTACAAGAGACCAATACCACGAAAAGTGTAATCTTAAAATTGCTAAATCTCCAATTAATAAACCAAAAGTATCACCAAAGCTTCTGCAACCGCTCCAAATACCTAGAAGTATTCCTATATTTAAAAAAATAATCATTAATTTAAGAACAAAACTAGAGAAATATATCATTATTTTGAATTTAAAGAAAGTATGAATACATTTGAATCTACTTATTTAAACTATTAGTAGAATAAATTTAAAAATATATTTATTATTTCTTTATTTAGTTTTTGTACCTCTATTTTCTGAGGAATACCAATTTCCGAGCATTCTCATATACCCAGGAAGACAAGCAGATTCAAATAGTCCATTAAAAGCTTAGAGTATAACATAAATATATACCTCAGTAATAAAAAATACTCTTAAAATTCCTATCCCTGCTAAGCAACTTGCAGAAATAACCATTCCTGCGAGTAAAAAATTCTTTGGATTAAAGTGATCAGCTTTATTGTTAAAAATTAAAAAATGAATTTAGTTTTTAATGCATACTTATAATTTCTTTTATTTTATGGCTATTGCCTTGAGAACTCTTAATATTAACTAGTTCCTTAAAATAATTTGCTACATTTTAATGTTTTCAGACAGATTTGCTCTGTCTGCTTTAAAAATGATAAAATGAATAAATTACATTTATTTCCGCAGAAGTAAAGTCCAATACCTAAAAATAATAAAAATGCTGTATCCATATATCCAATATCTTTGTCTGTTATTTCAGGGAGGTCATCTTATATATATTTTTATGTAAAACTCCAACCTGTCCTCATGCCTACATACAATAAATATAAACTTAGCAATTTTTTTAAATAAAAGCTTGTAATTTTTCTATGAGAAAACAGAAAAAAAGCTAGCTTGGTACTAAGAAATTGAAAAATAATATAAAAATTACAATGGAGTGAGGAATATCCTAAAAATAATATGATGAAGACTTTAACTTATCTATTAAAAAGTTCTTTAGTATCATAATTCTGTTTCCATTGCTAAATAAATGCTATCATCCTTTTTTTAAAAGTATACCAATCAACTAAAACAAATTTTATTCAAATCTTCTTTCTTAAATCTTAAATTGTTTATTTATTTATTTTGTTTTTGAACAATGTTTATTTTTTATTTTTAAATTATTTAATTGAACTAAAATATGCTCACCAAAAAATTTTTACTTTGGTATTTATTTCTAAGAGATTCTAAAATTTTAGATTGTTAGGTGGGGTCACTTTTTTTCTATTAAAATTGAGATATATCACTTACAATATACTATATATGCATCTGGTTTTGAATATTTCTACTTAATACTCAAGATAACGTTATTTTAACTTTGAACATAGACGTGACACACTCTATTAAAAATGTAAGAAATAATGTTTATATTACTACCTTTAAATTTAAACTCTATCTGATAATAAGTAGTTTTTCCACCTCGAAAATTTACAAAATCTATTTTGTATTCTAAGGTTTACATCCTTTAATTACTAAAATAAATCTAATTATATCAAAATTTTGCTAATTTATAAATTCAAAAAAATACTATTTTCATTTTTGAAAGTTGTTAAGTAAAACCTTATTGAATTCTTTCTTTAAATTTTTGCTTTTCAAGGATTTTTATTTTATTGAAAATTACTAAGGATGAATTTGTAATTTCAAGCTGTTTTAAAAAATATTAATTTAGTTGATTTTCTAGCAACAAAATCAATTTCCAGACAAGTAATATCGTCAATTTTAATTTTATTTTGCGTCAAACGAAAGTGTAATGCACTTTTATAAAGCTTTAGTAGGAAAATCTAATAAATCAAGTAGTATTTTTATATAATAATTCAAATACTTTCTACAATAATATGAAAACATACTTTTTTAAATTAATTTTTAATTTTAGAATTAACATTAGCAGCTGATTCTATTTTCAATAATTGACACAACAAAAATATAAAATTTTATTTTAAAAATAGTAAATTTATTATCTATTAGCATAGTTATTTTTGTGAAAAATTACTTGCAAGTATTAAATTAAAAATTTTTTGTTACTTAGAAGAGCTTTGTTTTTAGAGTAAAGTGTAAAAAAAGAATTTTAAACAAAATTTTGTAAATTATATTAAATAAAAAAATTTTTTATGGTGGGCACTATTAAAAAATTGATAAGATGCCTAATATTTTTTTGCTTTCGCAAAATTTGTGGTGCTAGTTAAATTATTATATGTCTATAAAATTTTAATTTGATAGAAATTTCCTTTTTAACCTAGCTAAGTATCTTTGTTAATAAATAATATATATCAACTTACATATATTTGAATAATTTAGTTTCGATTCAGTTAATATGTTCTATAAAAGATATCTTTTTATCTATTGTTTTTAGAAAAAGTAAGTAGTAATATTTAATTTTGTAATTGCTCGATTTTATTTCTGTCCAAATAGTCATTAAATTACACAGTAAATATTTTGATGTCAGACTATGAAATAATAAAATATTGTTGATGCAATTATATAAATTTACCAAAAATTGGGTAAATTAATTAATTTTAGTCATAAAATTTTAAGTAAGTTTATAATAAATATTTAAATAAAACACTTTATAATTTCATTAAAAAAAAATAATTAGCATTTTTTATTTTCTCATATTGAGTTTAGCAAAATTTTTACATGACTCTTATACTAAACATAAGTTGATCTATTTTTTATTAGTTTACTATTTTCTTTTGATAATTATTCATTCATATTACTATTTATCATAGCAAGAATAATCATATCGTATTAAAAAAACATTAAAGTCTATTTTTAATATAGTGAAATCAAAACAATTTCTAGTTAATTGCTCTTAGATTGAATAATGATATCTATTTATTAACTGATTTTACTTTCAAATGTTTTCTTTTCATTTATACAAACCTAATTCATAATTTTCAACAAATAAACTTTCGATATTGTTAACAATTGCTTGATTTTCGAAAGCTCATCTCATTCAACATCTATAGGATAAAAAGATAATCCATCGCGTAATAGCACCACAAACTAATGTCTATTGTGTTAGAATGGGTATTATCTAGATGAAGGAAAGTGTATTTATATCCCAAATTGTACAAATCCAATAGTTAATTAAATGTATATTCTGATTTTTTTTTTAAAACGATTACTTAAATTTATTTTTAATAGCGATGATATAATTTCATGTGAGGAAGGAGTATATTTAGGATATTATGCATAGTCATTCTTTTAGTGTCCAAAAAATTGTATCAGTTGCTTCAAGTAAGATAATGAAATTTTATGCAAAGGATGCAAAATAGGATTTGCTCGAAAGTAAGATGGATCATGCTATCCTCCTCCAAGCTTTTGTATACAAGCGAGCACAATTTAAGTTAAACTACCAAAAAATGATACTATAAACTTAGGTGATTAATATTCTTCATAATAGTAGGAATAATAGAGCTCATAAATGACTGAATTAATTTAATGTGATTAATGTTAGTCAGGATTTATTACATAGATTTAAGACTATACTAGCCCATCTGATTATTATAATCAGTGCATAGAATGTTCAGATATAATTGAAAATTGTTAAAATTGCTCTCTTGTTTTAGATTAAAAATATATATGCAACTCTTGTAATGAGGGTTATTATTTAACATAAGACAAAAATCAATCATCAGTATGCCAATAATGTTCTAGCAATTGCTCATTTTGTATATTCGGTTAAGTTTAGTATAATGCTCCTTTTATATTATCAAACTCTTAAATTGGTGTAGAAGAAAGAGAAATTTGTTTGAAATGCCCTAAAGGATATGGATTTCATTATGATGGAAAAACTTGTGTACAGTGTAATTAATGTGATTAATGCTTCTATTTAATAAATAAATAATATGTTTATACTCTTGGTACTAATTTCAAGGCAATTACAGATGAAGATATAATCTAACTTAAACTTTAAGTAGAATTGACTTGCTCCTACCAAACTTGCTCAGAAGGCTGTATAGATTAATTCAACAGTAAAATAAATTATGTTATTTATTTAGTTTTTAAAGTTTACAATTAAGTGAAGATGTTTATTTTTTATCATTTTATTTTTAAAATTGAAAAATATTTTGTGAAGAAACATTTTTTGCTGAATCAAAATACAAAAAATTTTGAGATTATCTTAATTAATAAGCCTTTTTAAAATGAATTGTTTTATTTTTTTTAAAAGTTTGTTAAACAAAAAATAAAATTTCTGGATGTTCTCTATGTGCAGCATAAAAAATAAGCTCTGATTTAAGTCAGAATGCACTTACATGCAAATAGTGTTTTTCAGACAGTAAATTAATTTTTTATGATTATCGATAAATTGGAATTTATAAATGATATATTTATAGAGCAAATGAAAGTACAAATTTAATCAACCTTGTAGAACTAATATTGCTTAGATAGGTGTTAAAGTGACTGCTAGTAATGCAACTATGATGATTTTTTATAGATTTAAACATGCAGCTTGTGCAAAAAACAAGGAAACTACTAGCTAGAGTATTAATAAGCAATAGATGAACTCAACAATTTACTAGGAAATGAAGACATGATAAAATATAATTCATACCATTATCTTTTTTTACTTTAAAATTAAAAATCCAAGAAGTGTCTAAACTGCCTATTTGGATGCTATGAGTGCTAAAATGCATAAATTTATTAAAACAATTAAGAAGTAGGCCACTATACCTCAAGTATAGATTAAATAAGCTTCATCCAACAAGTTTAGTTGTTGAGTTAATATTATCCTTAATATTTTAAGTCCAATGACTTTTTTTTTCCTCCTTAAGACTCTGTATAAACAATTAAATTTATTTTTTAGGATTAAAAATATTTTATTATTTTTAAAAGGTAGATATCGTTAACTCAAATTGCATAAAATGCTAAGATGGTTACTAATTAATAGTGCCTTAGATGAAATGTATAAAATGCTCTGAAAATAAATTTTGTAAATTTACAATATAAAATATTTAATATAATTTATTTAGCTCAGATTTTGACTAAATGAGCTTTGACGAAATTCTTAGCTAAGTTTTTGGTTAGGATTGGTTCAATTTAAATCACTTCTATTAAATGAATCAGCTAGATATTTAAGATATAGAAGTAGTTTTGAATTTAGGTAAGAGAACTTATTTTTTAAAGGATAGCTACTCTCTAAATCTATCATACATGAAAAGTGGTAAAATATTCGCCAATTCTAAGCTTAAATTAATAGGCGCTGGTCCTTAAACAGTTTTACAAATAAGCTAGAATTTTTCAATTTTATTTTTTACTTAGATTGAAATTTAAGACATGACAATTTCTATTGATAATTAAAGTAAAATTATTAATTGATCAAAAATATAAAAATGTTCTAATCATTTTTTTATAAAATTAAATAGAAAATTGGGTTATAGGAGCTTTTGAGGATAACAGTTCTATTATTTTTTCTGGTGTTGTTTTTTAATCTTAATAAAATATGGGATCTATTGTTTTATTTGATAATTTTTCAAAATTAGAGATATCTAAATGCGTATTTGATGGAAATTTTGCCTAAAGTACGGATTTCATTTAACTTATTGACCCTACTCCTTTCAGTGATATTGATGATGAAGGGTTTGATGATTTGACAATAAGCATTTTTGGAAATTATTTCACTCCTAATTTCACTCTTACTTAATACTTTCTATAGACATAATTCTTCAGCCATTTAAACATAAATTTAGAAATGAAACAAAACACATTTAGAAAATCAAAGATAGGCGGCTTTCTATATGTTTCTACTTTGTAAGATATGGGTAAGTTATTTTTTCAATGTTGTATTAATTTTGGAAGTAATTTGTTTATTTTTTTTTGAAAAAGATGCTTTAAGTTATAAAGATCGATTAATATCTATTACAGACAACACTTTTGATTTATATCTTTTTAGTGGATACAGCTTTTTTTAAGATGCAACCCTTGATTATGTTTATTTGAATAATAATACAATATATTCGATTTCTGTTGATAAAATTAATGATTAAGCGACATCATTTTTTTCATTTTTTTAAGGAAGTGTTTTAAATACTAAAATTGCTAGCGTTTAAGTTCCATAAGCTAAATTTTATCTCTTCGATTTTACAGGCACAAGAGATTACACTGATATTTATCTATGTATAGATATTACTGTAAAATTAATAAATTTTACTTCTGTTGATCCTGATGAGCTATCTCCACAGAAACCAAGTTTTAATTTATTAAACTATGGACTCTAAGATAATGGATAATCTTAACTCTAACATAATTTGAAATTTAGACATTTGGAAAAACATTCAGAATTTATTTCGGGTACTGATAAAAAAGTTAATGAAAAAATTGAGAAACGTTAATTGTAGAGTTAAGCAAACATAGTTTCTTAATATCCATTAATTATTTTGAGTAAAATTTATTAAATAAATTAATTAATTAATGATTTTATTTAATTTAGAAAATAGCTAAAACAATTTTAGAAAAAACTTTGAAATAAGCAATTTCTACATGAAGTCAATTTCTCTTTAAACAAATGGTAGCCCTTTGATAGAAATTGAAGCTTCTTTGATAGTTACAGTCTAAAATTTTACTTTATAGGATTCATACATTTAAGGGGACGTGTTTAGAGCTCAATGTTACAATTTTACTGCTAACAGTATAATAATAAAAAATCTCATAAACGAACATTATTTTTTAATTAGTTCATTTAGTGTTAATCTCTTTATTTCTGATATTTAATTTCCTAATTCTGAAGATTAGTTTAGCCCTATTAATTAGCTAATCAATTATCAAGATTCAAGCCAAATTAATATTGATATTATTAATGATTATAAATCTTGCGATTTTGATGAATGCAAAATAAATGATAGTTGTGTAATATAAATTGATATTTGTACATAGGGTATGCCGCTTAAGAAATGCGATTCTATCGGCTAAACTGTTATAGACTTTTGTTAATAAGAAGAATTTGATCAGAGTCAAAATAACGAGAATGATTAAACTGATTCTAGTTCAGATTAAAACAATAAAGCTGATGAAGATATAGATGAGAATTATAACCAATATAATTAAAATGACTTAAAATCTCTTTAAGCAGATAGAAATCCAGCTTAAAATTAAAATTAAACGGATTATTCTATTTGTGATATCTTAAAATTTAACAGATTGCCTATTATTTTTGAAGAATTTACTTTTAATACAAATGAGGAATTAATAAGTCAGGTTATTATTTAAAATATTTAAATTGAGAATAGAATTACTTCAAATTCATTAATATAAATAAAAAATAATTAAAATGGAATATAAAAAATTTAAGTTAAAAATATAAAACTGGATAATCTAATATACTATAACTCTAATATTGGAAATTCATACGATTTATCATTGTTTATGAGTGTAAATTCAGCAAGATCAGTACTAATTATGAAGAACATAACAGCTTAAGGTATTTATATTTTAGATAATAGTGTTGACATAATAAATGTAAATAATAAACTCTTGATAAACTGTTTTCTTCAAATATAAGTTTAACACTTTTTGCTTAAGCATTCATACTATGCTAATGAAGGTGGTTCTAAGTATTAAAATCTTCAATAAAAATGTAAAATTATTTTTTAATTTTAGAATTTCACAGATTATTAATTTAAAAAGATAAAGTTTTAGATTATGCTCCCAGATTTGTAGATTTTGTAGGTTAAACACTTTATTTTAATCACACAAAATTTGTTAAGATAGCATCCCTAAGTGGAGGGGTGGTAAGAGCTTCATCAAATTAAAATTTAGATTTCTTTTTTTATAATATGACAACTGAAAGTGTATTTGTTAGTAAGAGTGGTGGTTTGCTCTATTTTTACTCCTCAATAGGCACAAGTGTGTATCTACACATATAAAATTCATTTTTTAAAAATATAACATCAAATGCAAGTTTTGGACTTTTTGATATCAATAATTTATAAAATCCAATAAATCTAAATATAATTAATTGTGATTTAGTAGACATTTCGTCTCCATAAACCTCTCTTTTTTAAGTAAAGAATATGAATAGCTTTGTCCTCCTCTAAGATGTTAATGTATTTTTTTTTTTTAATAAGATAATATTTAAAATTTTCTAAAAAATAAAGATTCATGAGATTTTTCATATTTTTCCTATCTTTAAAAATGAAATGATTTGTTTGAAGAATACTGAAGTGCGTCTGATAAACATAAGGATTTTTAACTTAAATGACTACTAAACTCTATTTAATTTTGATTAAAGTGTTATTCTTTTTTACAATGTATCCATATAAAAAGTAGAAGTGCTTTTAGGTTTATTCTTATTTTAAAGGAGTTAAGTATAGATGATTGAGTTTACATTTAAAGACAGCAAATCCACTTTTTTAAATTTAAATAGTGATCCAACGCATATTAACACTGCTTAGCAAATGTTTATCTACTGCTAATCATTCATAGAATTTAAATTTTGTTATCCTTTAATTATGAGAAATGTCACCATTTAAAATATTTAGCTGAATTATTGTTCAAACAATATCATTTATTTTGACTAAAGCTCATCCAATATAAAAAATATAACTCTTGTTAATAATACATTCGATAATAGAGTCTTGCAGAATCAAATTAGTCTCTTATACTATAATTAAATTTTTGTTTCACTCAAAAATTAGCATCATCATATACTAATTGAGGCAACAGTCAGTGGCAATATACTTCCAGAAGCATCAAAAGGATGTATAAGAGTTTTTAACACTTAAATAATCTTAAGAGAAAGTATTTTCTCACATAATATTGTTGTAAAAAATTATTTAAAAATACTCTTTTTTGAAAATAAAATTATTAATATAATATTAAGGATTACGGAGGCGGCCTATACATACAGACTACAAATAATGATGGTTCTGGTATGTCAGAAAAAGCACCTAACCATAGACTCTTATAATAAAATAATTAGAATATCAAAAAAAATTTAAATCCTAAACGAAAATAATAAAAATTGAGAACTCTTGATGAAACTGTAGAAATCTATTACACTTAAAACAATACATTTCTACCCACTAATAATTCAGAGTCATATTACCAAAATTTTGAGCCAGATAAATTATGGGTTACACTAGATGACTAACCAGATTTTAAAGAGAGATATTAAAACATATTTTAATATCCTTTTTAATTTATATTTATTATTGATGGATGCTAATTCCTTGACAACTATGCATTTTCATAAGGAGGAGCTATATACATAGACATAAATGATAGCTCAAGAGATTTATTAATTAATTCAGTAGCTATTTTAAATTCAGATATTTCACACAATATTGCAGAAATAAATTCTCCTGGAATAGGAAGCCTCACTTTTATTCCTTTTTTATAGAATAACTCTTAATCAAACAATACAGTAAAAAATAGAGCTATAACAGCATTTAACATAGCTCCCTCTAATCTAAATATTTATTACCAAAATGGTTCTGCTGTTTTGAATTTAAAAAACATAACTTCTGGATAACTATTTGATTAAGGAAATTTAATAGTAGAGTTTTAAAATATTAATGGTGAGAAGGTTTATCTTAATGATCCTTCACTTATATCAACAGCTAGAAAACCTTAAGTTTTTTTAACCTACGATTAAATAAAAATTGCAATTGACACCTTTTCGTTTGAAAATGGAACTATCACTATATTACCATAGTAATATATTTACACTCCTGGGAGTGTAGTTGATTTTATCTTTTCTTCACCAAATATTTTAACACCGGTAAGATTAGATGGTGATATTATTTTCGAGATTTAAACTAATAAGTATGAAAAAATTATTAAGGCTCATTTTAGAAGTTGTTAAATAGGAGAAATATACTTTAAAGACAAAAAGATATGTTCACCTTGTTCTTTTGGCACATATAGCTTAGAAGATCCTAAAAGCGCTAGATGTACAAATTGTCCGCAAGGAGGATATGTAATATTTTTAAATTAAATAGGCTAATTATTTAAAGATTATATAACTAATAGTGTCTTGGAGGTAATTAAATTTTACTGCTTGAAGGCTATTGGTCTGATGCTACTATTAAGCAAGATGAAATAATATATTGTAGTAGAAATCCTTCAAACTGTGTAGGGTAAGTTAGTCAAGAGTTATTAAATAATAGAGAATTTAAACCTAAAAGAAATTTAAATCACGAAGACAAAAGCCAGTTCTTTCCATGCATAGAAGGACATGTTGGAGCTCTCTGTGAAGTGTGTGATTTGACTGTAAATATTTTTTGTTATAGATTTTGTTCTAACTTTTATAAAAAATAAACAAATTTATTATTTTTTATAGTAATTTTATTTAAATTTTTTTAAAAATGATACATATAATTTTAAGGGTTTGAAGAATGGATTAAGGTATTATCAAACATAAGGTTATCAGTGTGAAAAATGTTAAGAAATAGTAAATATTTATGTAAAATTAGGTTTTTACATTTTAATAAGCATATCAATCGCTCTAATAACTGTTTATACATTAGTTTCGGAAATTCAAAACAAGATTATAAAAAATGCATTAAAAATTATAGGTGTATTAATGGTGGGAATTAATTCTTAATATTATCAAATTGCATCTTCTTTATTTAAGATTATCATTAATTACGCACAGATCAACTTAATTATTTACACTCTAGATTTATAAATACCAAGTGAGCTTAATAATATCTTTTTATCAATAATTTCTCCATTTAAGTAAAATTTATTATATTGAGAAATAAATACATTTTTCAAACGTTTCTATTTATTTGATAGGTTTTTATAGACAGGCTTTGATTGTTTATTGAGCGATATGTTTTCTTTATAAGTTGTGTTCATAAAATCAATTGGATTATGCTTATTGCCAGTACTTTACTATGTCATATTACTTTTCATTCTTACTATCGTTGAGACATTAAAAAGGAAATTTATAAAATCGTATTATTTTTATACTGCTTGCTTTTTTATTACGCTTTTTAGTATTCCTAATGTTATTCAGTACTTAGCTTTGGTATTATCATGCAGAAGAGTAGGAAGCTAAAAATATATAGCAGCTGACGTGAGCTAAATATGCTACTCAAGTCAGCATATATAACATATAAAGAGTGTAATTGTCCCTGGTATTGTTGTTTATGGATTACTTATTCCTTTGCTATTTGTGTGCATTTTACATTTCAACAGAGATAAATTTGAATAAAATATGTTTGAAATGAAATATGGATTTCTTTATAGAGAATACAAGAGTAAAGTTTTTTACTGGGAAATAGTGCGTTTAGGATGTAAAGAAATTATATTTCTATCTGTTAGTATTTGGGACGAATAGTAAGAATTAAAAGCTATGATTGTTTGCCTTCTTCTGATATTTTACTATGGACTTTTATAGAGAGTACAGCCATTTAAAAATTAGCTCTTAAATCGATATGAGCAAATATCTACTACTTTGAATATTATTTCAATAATTATTGCTCTTGTTGTTAAGTAAATAAGCAATAGTACAACTAACATATTACTCTACATATTTATCATAGGTTAAAATATTCTATTCATTTCATTTATAGTCTACAGAATAATTTCTATTTACAGAACAAAATTAGTTAATTGCTTAAACCTTGTAAAAATAAAACTCTTAATTTGCCTAAAATTTGCAAACAAAGAATAGATTCAAAAAATGTAAGAAAAGCAAGCAAACGATAAAATAATGAAATCAAAAAAGATATCTAAGAATTGGCAAATATTAAGAATTTATATATTTGTTTTACAATTTTTCAAAAAATTGAATAAAAGCTTAGGAATGTATTCTCCATAAGTAACTTTTTCATTTATATAAGCAAAGTAAAATAATGAAATCTTAAATAATGAGATATCTTTGATTTAATAAAAAGTTAATTTGTAAAAGTTCCTTCTAACAACTGTTGATAAAATAAAAACAGATTAGTAAGAAAGCTTTATAGTAGAAGGAAAAGTAATCACTCCGCTTCTTCAAGCAAATTAAGATACTGATAGTAAGAATATTATCAAGCTATAACTAGATTTCTAGCAAAATATGATAAATTTTCATTAAGCCTACAAGAATACAAATTCTATCAAAGATGATTATTACAAAAATAATGAGATTTATGCTGATAATTTTAAGTTAAAAAATGAAAATAGCCCTACTTTTTTTTCCTAAAATTAAACTCATTACTTAAATTTAAGTGAAACTCCGTTTTAAAAAAAACAAAACCCTGAGATTGAAAATTTACAATCTTTCTAAATTTAAAGTAATGATCTTAACTTCGATTAGGGTAAAAAAAATTTAAAGTTTATTCAATAAGAAAATTAAATTGTTCATTAGCTTTTGCCAATTATCAGCAAAGAAAAAGAAATTGAATTGTAAAGTTTTAACGATGAGATTAACAATCAATTTAATGTTAGAAATACTTTTACCTAAAAAATGCATTTTAATAACAATTAAGATTCAATGTAATTTACATTGAAATAACAAGATTTTGATTAAAATGATGCTACTAGATTCATAGTTTAACATCAATAAAATGAAATTGATAATATTTCACCTGAAAATAAAAGTAAAATTAAAAACTTTGGTTCATAAATAGAACTAAAATAGAAAATTAGTAATCTCAATAATATATTCTAAAGGGATAATTAAATTTTTGAAAATTAAGATAAGCAAGAAATTCATTATAACGAAAATGAAAAGCTAAGCTAGTTTAAAGATTTAAATAATTTTAGTTTTGATAAAAAAAGAGAAATATAAGATCTATAAGAAATAAGTAAAAATTAAAATGAGTAGCAAAATAATCTAGTGGAATAGCCTTATAATGTGCAACAAAATTTAGATAATGATGAGCTAATTAAATTTGATTCTGATGATTCAGATTATGATTTCTCTAATGGAATATGCTCTCATAAATAAATTTCAGCTAGCAATTAGCTTGAAAATGCCGGAAAATAATAAAAATCAATGTATAATAGTAGAAACCAAGAAGAATGTAATATTTTTATTCTAAATTTATTATTTTTATTCTTAATTAATTATTTTTTTAAAAATTTAATATATTTTTATTTTTTAATAAAAAAAAATATTATTAAGAAGAAAAATTACAGAATTTAAATTAAGATGAAGGAAACAGTGGAGAGGCTTTTATAAGCTGAAAACAAATACTAAATTTTATATTAAAATAATTTATACAAATAGCATGTATTTTTAAATTGTAAGTATAATTTTTAATAATATGGTTTTTGTGTTTTTTATAATTAATTTTTCAGTGCTTAAATTTATTTAAATACATTTGTAAATTTCAATCAAATTAATAATTTCCACAATTTTACATTATTTGCGATATATGTTAAAAGTTTTGAAGGAAAAAAGAATTATTAGTGGCATATAACAAAAAAACTATATGATTTCTTAGTTAATATATCTGTTTCTTAATTAAATATTAATTTCAATTAAGTAAAATAAGCAGCAAGTAAAGCTAAAAAGAAGTAAAAAATAGAGTAACTTTAAATAAGTTTATAAAAACTTATGATAGGATATGCGATATTTAGATATTTTGCTGTAATCATATTTATTGCATTATAGAATTGCTCATCTTAACTGATAAGATAAGAAAATGAAATTATTTAAAATTGCTTAAACTTTAGCATTACTAAATAATAGTAAAATAACTAAAATTAGAGCTACTGTAACACCTGCTAATATGGCTACTTTTTATACTAAGGCAAGTGCTATTTAATTAAAAATTGTGAAGTATCTGCAATTATACAAGAGTATATATTTAAGTTTAAATCATTATTTGGAAAATAAAAATTTATTCATATTATTTTTTTTCATTTCTACTTTTTATAAATTAATAAAGTCAATACTTAGTATAATGTCTAGATGGATCATACCTAACTTTTTATAATAATTCGTTCCACGCTTGTCCAAATTATTGCAATTAATGTGGCTTTGACAACGGATAGCTTATATGCACTAGTTGTTAATAAGGCTATTAATTAATGTAATAAGTATCTCCAGAAGGAATTTTACATGGTACATATTGCTCCATTTATAATGATGTTAATTGCCTATTACAAGGTGAATGTTCTATTAACTAATGCTGTTTAAAATGCTAGAAAGGATATTTTTTAGATAAAAAAACATAATTATGTACTCCTTGTTCTAAATTAGTGAATAATTGTATTGATTGCATAGATGTCAGTGCAGTAACAGATTAAATATCCTAAATTAAGTGTACTACATGCTCTATGGGATTTTACTAGCAATTTTAATACGATTAATGTAATTAATGTTAAACTTACTGTCAAGTTTGTGCCTATAAATTTGTATATTATTTTAATCCAATCAAAATGTAGTTTGGAAGTGAAAAAAGATTGTAATGTTTACAATGCTAAGATGGGTACGGTTTTCATTAAGATGGTTAGAGATGCGTTAAATGTGAAGATAATTGTCCTCTCTGTTATAAATAGTTAAATAATTTATATCAGTATACAATAACAAACTAATTTAAAGCTCAGCTAATTGATGATATAACTATGAATTTTTCACTTAAATGCTTAAATTACGAGTTTTAGGATCAGTGCATTGATGTTTATGGAAGTAATTGATAACAAACATACTTAAAACAACAAATTTAAAAATCAGAATCAACAAACCGTTTTTTGAAATATTTTTATGAGAAAATACTGATATTATTAGTGTTGATTGATGATCATTTTAATTTTCTTGAATTTTTAATTTCCATTTTAATAAGAAAAATTATCAAAACAAATTAATATAATTCTACAATAATGAAATAATGCATATTTTTTAGATAACTCTAATGCATTTTAAAAATAAAATTAGGATTATCAAAAATTTAGAAGAAACCTGTGGACAATTGCCTATTAAATTACTGCGGTTAAGTTCTGGATACAAGAAATATTTAAATCTCTTACTTGAGTTGTTTGAAGTGCGCAAAAGGATGTAATTAATGATAAATAGTATTAGATTAATATATTGTTTATTTAATTATTTTATATTAGACTAGCCAATTTTGAAAAGCTATTAAACATATATTGCTTAAGAATGTATTGATGACTGTCCAAATTAATGCTTGACTTGCATAAAGGATCTTAGCACGAATTTAAATACATGTTTGAATTGCCTACAGAAGGGGAAGGCCACTGATTCTAATTATATATTTTTCTTAAATATTCTAAGCAAAATTCCAGATTATTAAAATATTTAATAACTAATATTCCCTTTATTTAAAGTTCAATATAATAATCAAAGCTAAAAGGTAAGATGCTTAAATTGTTTTGTGGGCTGTTTGATATGTTAAAGTATTGATAATGGCATTAATCAAATAGATCTTACTGTTTCTGAGAAGGATTTATTAATTAATAATTTTAGACCTTTTTTTAATGAGAAATCTTTTGCACTTCCCTAACTAGATACGGTAACTTACTTTTGTTTATTTAGCTTTGGTTTCTAATCAATTTTATTGTACTTAGATATTAACTTCAAGGCAGATATGCTTAAAATGTGATGAAGGATATTAAATGGTGTATCCTGAGTAGAAATGTGTAAAATGCCCTAAAGAAGGAAAATAGTGCAAGTACTAAATTAAGTTATAAGATGAAGTCATCTATTTCACTTAGTAACTAAGCATTTAACTTTAGCTAGATCAATTTATGCAAACCAGAATCAATGATGCATTTTCGTTTTATTTAGTCCACCAATTTAATATTCAATAAATTGGTTAGACCCTTCACATATAATAAGGATATTACTAACTTAAAAATTAGTCGTCAATTAATTATAATTTTCTTAGAAATGCATACTCAAAGCAGATTCAATAAGCAAATCTTACAATAATTGGAGAAGGCGATGGAACAACTCAATTTAATATTAGCAGCTATTTATCTATTCTTGATTTTGAGAACGTGAGATTTGAAAATATTACCATTAGCTTATCCAAATAAGGTTTTTTTAAAATAATTTAAATTTTAAAAATGAAGAAAAATGTTTTAATAAAATAGGTAGACTTATGATAGGAAATCTTAAAAATTTTAAAAGCCTGATCTTTAAAAATGTGCAGTTTTCTAATTTCTAGGGCTGCGAAAGTGGGTCAATTCTGATATTTTCTAATATTTAAAAATTAAAATTTATTAACTGCACATTTAATAACCTTATACTGAAGTAGGATGATTTTATATAATTTATACCATATAATTTGTATTCTAGTACAAAAGAGACTGTAAAAAATAAAATCTACATAGGTCATAGTACTTTTGTTGATAGTTACTTTGATAAATGCTTTCTAAATACTTAATTTCTAAATTAAAACAATCTTGAGCTATAAATAAATAATTCTATATTTGATTAAGTGACCACGAAATGTTTTATATCAATTAAAATAAATGAATCTAATTTAGGTAATTTATAATGCATTATCAAATTATTTAAAATTTATTTTACTTGAATTAATAGAAAATAGCATTGATTTTATGAGTAGAAATATTACTTTGTTAAATAACAAGTTTAACATTATGATTAGGAATGAAGGTTTCTTTTTCAAGGATGAAACATTAGATTATATAATTATGGTTGGAAATACTATACAATTTTAAGAATATGAAAGCAACTATACCTCATAATCAACAGGCTTTGTGTTTTAATAAGGATTAATTAAAAACACCCTTATTGATTCCTATAAAGTATAATCAGACAATCTGGTTCTTTTTGATCTAACAGGGTAATATAAATATAATTAAATGCAAGATTATTGCTTCGATAATATTATTAGGATAGCGAATTTTACATTTAAATCTGACTAAATTATCGAAATTACAGCCCCTGTCATGATAATAAGTAAATTATTTTTAGAAGAAAAAAAATTTATTTATTGATATTTTATTAATTTTAAAGAACCAAGCATGTTTAATCGTTTAAAATCAGTGTACTTAGAAAATATTTTTATTTATGATATTACTAGAATGAATAACTAACCATATTATATCTTTGATTTATAAGGATTGCTTATTATTTCTTTAAAAAATTTTATCTGCAAAGACGCTTATACAGATGGTTAATATTTTAAACTTGCTGCTAAAATTGTTTATATAAGTGAAATAAAAATTTCCTTAATTCACCAATTGCATTCGTTATTTACAATCTACAGCTAACAAGCTTTTATCAGTGATATTAAGATTTCTAATGATTTTGAACTTTAAATGAGCAATATAATTGATTTCTAACAAGCTAACTATTTAGACTTTGCGTATTCTTATCAAATAAAAGGATTTACGTATGAAGACTGTATGAATTATACATCTTGCTATACAAACAAGTAAAATGATTTGTGTTATTATGAATCTCATTCAATACAAACTAGCTCATAATATTTAGATTAGTTTAATTTATATTAGGAGATATTACAAGATAATGTAATATTTTACAAAGAGGTAGGAATTGCTCAAGTTATAATCTCAAATGTTTAAATTTTCTAAGCGATAATAAGTAGAAATATGATATCAATTGCTTGCTCTTATTAACCAGCATTCATTAGTATATCTAATATAACTTTTAAAGAGTCTGAGTTTGTCTTAGATAATACTCAAATTAATTTAGACTAATAACAATAATTTTTATTTTTTGTATATTCTGATTAGTCTCTTGTTTCTTTAGTTGATATATTCTATGAAAGGTTTAACTCAATAGTGAGTTAAGAATCAGATGATAATTAGGAGTGGGAAGGAAATAAATAACCTAATAGCTTTTAAAATAAAATATAAGCACTCATATTTCTTTATTCAGAAATAATATATATAAAGAATGTTATAGCTAATACTCCTTTGAAAACAAATCATTCAAGTAAATTACTTTAAAGTTAAAGTAGTAACATAAAAATATTTTATTATTTTAAATTACTAGTTTTGATGCCTCATCAATTTTTAGTGTAAGAAAGCAAATTTATTTAGTTTATAGCCAAAACCTTTATACTCAAAGATAGCATATTTAATGATTTTAGCTGCTCAAAAGGTGGGTTATTAATCTCGCCTATTCAACAAGACATTGATTTATACATGTAAAATGTAACTTTAAAAAAAGTAAATTCCGAGGGTGATGGCGGAGTATTATATTTCTACTTAATAGAGAGTTCACGTATTTCAATAAATTTGTAAAGTTGTGTTTTCGATAATATTTCAAAAGATTAAGGTGGGATAATAGCTATTGATAACAGTAATGATAGAATCTATATAATTATTTAAGACACTTTTATTAAAAATGTTTTTTCTAGTTATAATACTCTGATCTCTATCCCCTAACAGGGAATCTGTATAATATCGCTCAAAAATACAACAGTATTTATCTTTCAAAAACATTATTTTTTAATTGAAAAACATTATAAAAAAGATTGAAAATAAATAGTTTTTACAAAATTATTTTTAAAAATTAAGATTACAGAGGACAAAAATTAAATACACCCGGAATTAGTTAAGAAGAGTATGATACAAATAAAAGGTGGAATCATTCTTTTTCAAAATGTCATAATAGATTCTATTAGCAATTATGACTTAATATTTATTTTTGACAATTCTGAAATTTTTTTTCATAATGTAACACTCAATGCTGTGTCAACACACTCTGGAATAATAAGAGCGAAATTCCTTGTATTTGTTTAGTTTACAGATACAACTATTTAAAATGCAAAAAGATTAAGTACCTAGGTAACAATAGAAAACTTGAATTCAGATGAAATTACTAAATAAGTTTTTGGATATTGCAATCCTGATATGTATTTCTATATGGGAGAATTTATCCATTTTTAAAATGTAACTTTCTCTAATAACGAAGTGTTACCCTGTGCACAATCATTTATTAGTGTACAAAATTCTAACTTCTACTTTGATAATGTTACTGTCAAAAATAATTATTGTAATAGTGTAGATTATTTTTATTAAGAATTTTCATTTATTTAATTTGCTGGCGAGCATTACAAGAAAAAAGAATATGGTAATTTGATAATTAATTCTTAATTTTATCACAATCACTTGTATGGCAATTCTTTTGGGATTATTAATTTAAGTAATTTGAGAGTGTTCATTACAAAATCAACTTTCGAAAAAAATTATGCAGTAAGTTTTTCAATAAATAAATAAATAATAACAAAATAATTTATTAACTTTAATAATTTTTAAAAAAATAGAATTATGGTGGAGCAATTTATTTTTAGTAAATAGATGCTGCAACAATTAGTAATCAGAATGATAAAGGAAGAATACTTGAAATTAATAGTGAAATGGAAGATTCTCTTTAAAAATAATACGATTATATTATTGAATCTAATTATAAATTTATAATTAAATACAATTTTAAATATCAGCTCGTAATTGATCAGTGCAATTTTTTTTAAAATACAGCTATGGAAGGTGGTGCTTTGTATTTAGATAACCAAAGAGGAACTACAGTAAGCTTATAATTCGCCATTTTAAATTCTACATTTATAAACAATAATGCTAGTGAAAATTCTCCTGCTATTAGCTGCTTAAAGTATATTCCTTCTGTAATAAATGCGCTTTTTTAAAATAATACTTTGGGAAATAATACAGAAGTAAATCCCTTAAATATTGCTCCTTCCTAGATTTAAGTTTCTAATACAACTGAAGAAGACATAAACTTTTTTTCAAACTTTATATCTGGTGTAGAAATTTAATCAAATATAACTTTAAAATTTAAAGATTTGTCCAATTAAACTGTCTTTTTAAATACAAAAAATACTGACCTTATTCCTTAAGTTTTTCTTTCATATGATACCAATAAAATAGCCTTAGAGAATTATGAACCAAATACTGGCTAGCTATATTTAGGAAATATATCTTTTATATATTAACCAGGCTAAAATGCTACCTTCAGCTTGACATCAAGACATATAATAACTCCTATTTTAGATGAAAATTAAATTGTGACCTCATTCAGCAATAAAGAATATATTAAAAATATAATTGTAGAATTCAGAAATTGTACACCAGGAGAAATATATTTATCTCAAAAAAAAATATGTTAGCTGTGTCCATCGGGTTCATACAGCAGACAAAACAGTAAAAATAAAAATTCTGATGTATGCCTAACTTGTCCTGAGGGAGCTGATGTAATTATCATTTTCAATACAAATAAATTTATAAATCATTAGTTAAAATTATTTATCAGTGTCCAGGAGGGAATATCGTCAATACAATTGATGGGTATTGGCAAGATTCAAGTATTTAAGGAGAAGAAAAAGAGATATTCTATTGCTTGTATTCTTAAAGTAATTGCCTTTCTAACTCAAATTCTACATATTAAAACATAACAGATCCACTTCAAAAATTATACTTTCCATGTAAACTCGGTCATGTTGGGGCACTTTGTCAATCTTGTGATACACAAGTAATTTAATTGAATTTATATTTCAACTCAACTATTTTCATTTTAATTGATTAAGTCATTCATATTTTAAATAATATACCATGAATTCAATTATAAATAGGTCATCAACGAAATCAATTAATTATTAATTTAATCGAATTGTTAATTTTATCATTTTTAAAAATTTTAATTATATATTTTGTTAACACTATTTATAAATACTATTTAGCGATTAATGAGCAATGTTACTTTTTATGAGGATGGTTTATATTAATGCTCATTATGTTCAGATAAATTGGGTATATATTTAAAAGTAGGATTTGTTATTACTGGAGGACTAGTTTTGGCTCTCTTAACTGTCTATAGCATTATAAATGAAGCATAAAATAAAATTATAAAAAATGTATTAAAATTGTTTGGTATATTATCATTAGGAACTGCTTCACAATACTCTCCTGCATCATCTTCATTATTCAAAATACTGATTAATCACTCATAAATAAATTTAATTGCTTTCTCTCTAAGCTAGGATATACCCTAATAACTTACATAAATAATTAATATGATTGTTTCCCCTTTTAGGTATTTATTAATTAAATTATTATTACTTTTATCAAAAATAATAAATTATTGTTTATAAAAAAGACTTATTAAAACAGGTTTTGATTGCTTATTGAGTTAACTTTTTGTTGAAAAATTAGTATTTATAAAGACAATATTTTTTAGTCTGCAACCAATCATATTTTATGTTTTAATTATGTTATGCTTCACTATCATTGAAGTTATTAGAAAAAAGATGATAAAGTCATACTATTTCTATACATCATGTTTTTTTGTTGCACTTTACCTTGTCCCTTAAGTTATTTAGCAACTCATCTTAGCTATTTCTTGCTAAACTGTAGGTTAAAATAAGTATATGATTGCTGATATGACAATAATTTGCTTTTCTGACATTCATATATAATACATAAAATATATTATTATACCAGGTTTAATAGTTTACGGAGTATTGATTCCTATTTTAATGATAACCTTACTTTGTGTTAATAAAAAGCATTTTACTAGCAGTTACTTTGAAATCAAATATGGGTTCTTGTACAAAGAATTTAAGCCAAATTTATTTTACTGGGAAATATTAAGACTCTTATTCAAAGTGTTTATTTACTCTTTTATAGGGCTTTGGAAAAGTGAAATCTAAACAAAAGGATTGATTTCAA
Organism: Tetrahymena thermophila SB210; assembly: GCF_000189635.1. Taxonomy (NCBI): domain Eukaryota; phylum Ciliophora; class Oligohymenophorea; order Hymenostomatida; family Tetrahymenidae; genus Tetrahymena; species Tetrahymena thermophila. The sequence goes on along the minus strand of NW_002476301.1, from coordinate 96,818 downwards.
TTCTTATCCTTATCCTTTATTTTGAATTATTTTAAAAGCTGAAACCTTTCAAAAATCTGGATGTCAACCTGTTAGAGCTTACATCTATTCAAATTAATATTATTTCACTAACATTAGTAGTATTTGCTTATCAAATAAGGAATATCGGCTTTTAATTCTTTGTGTATATGGTAATCATAGGGCTTAACTTCTATTTTTTTTACTAAGTAGCAAAATAGCTTTACAAAATTAATAGAAAATAAATTATCCATCTTAAAAATAAAATTATTGCCCTTTTGAAGAAAGTTAGTACTAAATGCTTTAAAAGATTTAGCTCTGTTAAAAGTTAAATAAATGATCAAAATAAAAGCTTTGTTTAAGATTTAAATCATAATACTATCAAAAAAAATAATTGGAAAAAATTGAGAGATTATTTTAAATTCTACAAAAAATTTAAATAAGAATAGAAAAACAGTACTCTTAGTTTATTTTCTTTAGAAATAATCAAATAATATCAAATCTCAAAGGCTCTTGAAAGTAATAAAGAAAAATTTAACGATCTTGAGGACATAGAAGGAAAATAAATAAAAACTTCTCTTAAAAAACAACAATCTGTCAAGTAAGATTCAGTTGGGAAAAAAAAATTATATTAAAGTGTATTTTCTTTTAGAAGCGCTGACTAGTTAATCCAAGATAGCAATATTGATATTATCGTTAACACATAATTTAAAAATAAATCTTGTTCAACAGAATTTTCAGAAAGAGTAATGGGCGATAGTGCTTTATCAAGATAATTGACAAGATTTAAAACCAAAACGAGTAGAAGATAATAAAAAAGCATTCATAATAAAAGCACTGTAAAATTTTTGGAAAAAAATTTTTATTTTGAATAAAGCAATAAAAATATTAATAAGACTTTAAATCTAAAACAAATAAATTAAAATAATAAAAACTCTGATTTTATAAAATTATCTAACATTTAAATTGAAGACAACATAAAAGATTAAATAATTTCTCAAGATCTAAAGGAATAAAAAGAAATTAACTCTAGTGAAATAATTAATAAATTGCAATAAAAAAAAAATAATTTTAATCAAATAAAAAATAAAGAAATGTATATATAAGATATAAATCATAGTTAACAAGAATGAAAATTTGAAACTATTCTATCCATCTTTAACTACCTAAAATTAATTAATATAAAGTTTCTTAGTTTTCAATTTATGAATTAATATATTTTAACAACTTTTATATCAATAAAATCTTATTTATTTATTTATTATTTAAGAAGAATTCATAATTTTGTATGTCATTTTGCTTCTACTCTTTTCTAATTAGTCCATATTAATTTTATTAAATTAATTATTCTTTCTTCAGTTGTTATTTTTGAAAATTTATAAAATGTATGTTGTGTTCAATTATTCATATATTTGCTTTTAATTAATAATTGTATTAAAGTTTTTTTTAATTTAATCTTAATGCAATACAATATGAATATTTATTAATTAAGACAAAATAAATACAAAAAATTTTTTCAAGAATTTTATAATATATAAGGTAAGTTTTTATAAAGTAAATTTTATCTTTATTAAAAATCTCTATTAATTTTTTTTAATGGTGAAAATATTTGGAGAAAAGTAGGGATGGGGATTAATTATCTTATTAATTAGAAATCATCTTATACAAAATTATGTGTAGTTTTTTTTAGAGGAAAATAGAGTCAATAAATCATTAATTGCTAAAAGATTAGAGCTTTTTGATAAAAGACCATGTTCTTATATGAGCTCTTTTTTTCGTTGATTTAAAATTCAATTTAAGATTTCTGTTTATAGAGTTAATTACATTTGTGTAATTTCCTAGTGGATAATATACTCTATATTTTTTCATTCTTTCAAATTCATTCTAAAAAATCATAATTTGTTATTAATTTTAATGTTATAATTCTATTATATTTTATTTAATTTAATCAAACAATAATAATTATTGCACTATTTGTTAATTTTATTATTGTTGATCAATTGACTTCACTGAAATTTATTACAAAGATTTTGTAATACCTTATGGAGTTAATGTGCTTAACTATTTTTCTAAAATAGAATTAATTTTTGAAAGCTGTTTAATTATTCCACCTTATTACATAATATTATTTGTATTTTCTATTTCGTTTTTAGAATTCTGTTTTTTGCTTTAACTTGTTTTTTATTCGTTCAAGCTCCTGGTATCATGTTTTGTAATACTCTTTGGTATTAATCCTTTCTTTTTTACATTTCTCCTTTTGAAAGAGCTTTTTTGCTACTCAAGAACACTTTAATCATCAAATTAAACTTTTGACTTTTTAGTAGCTTACGAATTAATAGTATTCGATTTAAATATATCATTATAAGATGCGAATTAGCTTCTTGAATTTTGAAATATAATTTTAGTTTAGCTTTAAGAAGTTAATGCAGTAGGATTTTGGTTTATTAAATGTGAAAATTATTAAGCAACTTAATTGATTTTTTAAACTTACTAAAATTTATTAATTGAAGGATTATTTAAATTAAGATATGAGCTATTTGTGTTTTGTAGATTTAAATTTTAATTATGTAAATGAGATCCAGATATTTAACTTAGACTATATTAATCTCCCGAACTTATTAGATCTAAAACAGTTAGACTTTTTTATACCTACTATTAAGGACTTTCTTCTTAAATCTCTTCAACTTCTTAAATGAAATTATTATCAATAAAATTTGAGTGAATTTTATATATTTTATTTTAATTGCTATTGGAATCAGATAATTTTTACATTTCTAATTCTAATTCTTCTTAAATTTATTATTCTGCTTGATTTAATGAGAGACTATCATCTAGCTCATCTAAGTTACTATCCCTATCAGAATGGAAGGAACTCTCTGATTCCCCGTTAGATTGATTAAGATTGTCTAACTCTAATAATTCAATTAAAGTGATGTAATCTGGATTTTAATTTAATCTATCGCATACATCTCTCATTTAATTTACAAAGTGAATGGCATTAGTTCTTAATCTAAGTTATCGTTGATAAGTAGCTCTTTCCTACTAAAAGTTTACTTATTATTTCTGAATTATTAGATAATTATTTGGAGAAAAATGAATTTTATCACAATCATTTTCCTAATGATAATTACTATTGCATATTCTACAACATACCTACAAAAAAGGAGAATTTTTTTGAATAAGTATGGAATCTCTAGTAACACAAAACTATTCAAAATCGTCATTTGAAGTTTAGATAACTTCTATAAATTACTTTCTGGGTATTTTGTATACTGTTGTGAAATCACCACTTCTAACTTGATAATTGAATTCTAATCCTGAAAAAAAGTTGGTTTCACCAAAAATACCATTTTTTTCTAACACACAAAATGTTACAATTTCACCATTCGCCTTAACTTTCTCTAATAAAACTTTATTGTATTAATAAAAATTGTTTTTATCAAAACTATGAGTAAATTTGATTATTTCTCTAATTAAATAATTTTAAATTACCTTTTCCTTTCTATACAAGATAGAGAGCCTAATTAGTGAAGCTACCTTGCTTAAAAATAATTTCATTTGGTAGAAAACACTCTTCTTCGATAATCTAGATAGTTTTTTTTTTTATTTTATCAGAAAACGTTTTGCAAATTGATTAAAATTGCTCTATAACATTTTGGTTGATATCTTATTAGATGTCTTCTCTTAAACTTACAGGAAGCCTCTTCAAAACGTTGAGAGCCTCTTTGTTATTTTTAATGTCTCCCTTTTCTTCATATAGATATTCTAAAAAGTTACAGACTTTTGACTGTAGCTCCTTTTTTAAATTTTTTTTTCTCATATATTAGTTAATTGTATCTAAGTCAGCTTTGAATTCTCTTGTTTTTTTATTTTCCTATTCTAAAATGTCACCTAAATAAATTAATTATATCATATTTAAAAACAATAGTTATATAAAATAAACATTACTTATACACTACATAATTAAAGCAAATGAGCCAATAGTAGAGTACATAGCTAAAATTACAAAAGCTGTTTCTAAGGTATTCAATTAATTTTATGGGTTAAGCATTATGATATTTAAGGAATAATACAAAGCATAGATATACTTATCATACCACAAAGCGTTATCTATTCCTATGCTATCAATCCAAGTATTCGTTACATTAAAATATGTCTACTCTACTATAGCTAACTAGTAAAGTAAAATTGAAATTATATGGCACAAAAGAATACACTTTAGCATGAGCTTAAAAAGTTCATAAAGATTTCCAGCCTTACCTACAATATGTATCAGGTGATCGATTTGTAAAAATGTTTAGTAACTTGATAAAATTCGGATGAAAAAAATAGATTTAAATATTGCAGAGTACTTATAGCTATCAAAAAGACTTAAAATGTTAATTAAAAGAATTAAAGCAGAAGAAAAATCAATAAAAAAATAGGATTTAACATAACTCTTAAAAATAAGACTCCGATCGATCACTATATCTCCCTTGCTGTATATTCCGACAAAAAATTTAGTTACAATATCACATACTATTATTATAAGACTAAATATTTCTACACACTTTGTAAAGAAATAATCACCACTAAAGAAAAAAATATAAAAGGAATAGATAAAGTAGAGAAGAAGTATGGAAGACATTTAAATCAAATTTAAGCTAATGTTAAAAGAATTAGTTGGTTGTATGATTGGAATTTTATGAATACATCTTTTAAAAATCTACTTTAACTAGAAAGTAGAACTAATTATTTTCCATTAGAGAAGAGAAAAACATTTAACTTTTTTATTTGTTTTTTCTTCCTTTTAGCTTAACACATAACTTTTGTCATTAATGAGCTAGATTTGATTTTAATTCAAGCTTTTAAACCTCCTATTTTCAGTCTTTTCTAGCAAATAGTTTAAGACTTTTACAATTTTTTATTTTACAGATTTTTTTATTAACATAAATATGTCTTCTGAGCTCTATTATTTATACAAGTCTATTTTTGAAATTACATATTTCTAGCTTACTTTGCTACTCTTTGCTTTACTAACTAAAAATTTAGAGCTTTGGATAGTAAATTTCTATTCCATTGGCAAAAGTCTTCTTGAATGAGATAAATTTCTCTTATTTATAAAAACCTTTTCTCCATTTTGAAATGAACTCTCTATCTCACTTTTGATTATGCTTATTTCAGAATATTTATCCTAGGTTATATTCTTGAATTAAGATTGCGTCTAAGCCACTGCTCTCATCTACTTTGATAATAATGAACTTGTATTCATAATTTAGTTTTAAGCTTATGTTTCTTTAGATTGATTATCTTTTTCTTCTTTAAGTTTATGATCAAGCATTATAATAGAATTATTGTTTTATGAATAATTATTTTGCTGTGAATCATCATCATCACCACCAGATGTACCTTTTGTATTTCTTCTATTTTATTTATGCATTTAACTACTATCTTAGGCTGTTATGTCAATGTCTGTTATAGATATTGGCTAAATATTTTCTTAACTCTCCCTTCTAGTAGAAATTTACTGCAAAAGTACATGATCCTATTTATCAAAAAGAGCTTGAGCTTATTATTTAATCATTGATTATTAAATCAGTTTACTAATTAAATAATTTACTTTATATAATATATTTAATTTTAAAGACTTTTGAACAAATTTTAGAAAAAACTAAATAGAGCAATTGATTGACTATGTAATATTTAAAAATTACAAAAAATTAAATTCCTCAATAATTTTTTAACCAATGCTTTATAAATAATGCATATATTTAATAAAATTTTAATTAATCGGGTATTAAAATAACTCAATATATTAATTGATAAATTTTATTTTGATTTATTGTTTCATTAACCATTAGCTACTTCTCCAACCAAAAGAAAGTTGGTGTATTCTTCTGATGAAAAATTAACCTTGTACAAATCCTCTGTATTCCAATATTAGTCTCTAGAATGAATAAATTTTTTAATTTACTCGATTGTTAATTTTTATAGCATCCATTAATTCCCAATTCTGAAAAATATAATTAAATAAATTAGCATTCTCTTCTTGTTAATATTCCCAATAATAAAAAAAAGTGTTGTCTTTTGATTATTTAAAAACATCATTAAATATTTAAATATTCTTTAGTTTAATATCTTGTTCAAATCCCAGTTAATAATTAAAATTGATGAAATCATAAAACAAATTTATCAAAAAAGCATTTTAATTTATCACATAAACTAATTATTTACCACTTTTAAATCTAATAATAATATTCTTTTCTTTTATTTATATTATTTCAAACATATAAAACGTATGTCCTTTTTTTATTAGCTTTTAACATTTATTATTATTGAAAATTGTTATTTATTTAATATTATAAAAATTTGATTCTAAAATAAATAATAAATTTAGGATAATCTGAAAAATTATAAATTTTAAATTTTAAGTGGGTAAAAATCAACTTGTTAATAATTAATTGGAAAATTTTTTATTAAAATAAATTTTATCAATATTTTATAATTATTTACTTTAAATTCTATTATATAACAAATTATATGATAACTTAGTATTTTTATTCATGATTTTATATAAATTTACAATATAAATTATTAAATGTGCTATTTTAACCAGAAATTATTTGCTTGTTTGTTTGTTTGTTTGTTTGTTTTATTGATGGGAATTTATTAATTTCTAAAATTTATGGAATTTAATTAATTTGGTTAATAAAATTCTTGAATTTCTAGAAATTTGTGAACAATCAAAAGATTTATTGATTTGGTTCAAATGAAGAATTATTCTGTAAATTTTATTAAAGTAGCTATAAATTTCTTAGATTAAAAGAGACTTTATTATGAAAGAATATATATTATTTACAAGACATTTTTTATTATTTTATTAATTATAATTTATTTTATGATTTTAATTTAATTTATCAAATATATTTTAGAAAATTTTTATCAATTATAAAAGAGGGGAATCTTTTTGTAAAGTAATTAACTATTGAATCTGGTTTAGCATTGACTTGTTTAAGTAAAGCATTTAATATTGTTTTTGAACTTTATTCTCCAAAATCACTTTAGTTTCTCACACACTCTTGGAAATAGCAGAACATTAATGCAAAGAAGAGATTGTTAACATAATTAATTACTGATTATCTTTAAAGTATTTAATTATCTATTCTGGAAGTTGATAGGAGATAAATAATATCGCTTGTGAAAATTTGAGCAATTTTTGTAATAGACACTTTCTTTTAGCCATTAATTTCTTATGCTTGATTTAAAACATCCAATAGATAATTGAAAATTTCAGAATGAAAATCAGAGAATGCAATTAAAAATAAATTGGATAAAACACTTAGATTATCAATTTCCTAATTAATCTTTAAGACAGCATTAACTCTTTAATTTACTTGAGTATAAAATCTATTTATTTTTTATATTAAGTTGCTATTATTTTCTTTTGAGAGCTTTTTTGTGTTATACATGTATAAAATCAAATTTTTTTCAACAAGTAAATATTTAGGAAGTTATCTCTTCTTGAAGCACTGAAGACAGCTGAATATATTAAATTGGTTATCATCTTCTTCGTTTTCATCATTATTTTAAGCTTTATTCAATTAAGCTCTTGATTAAAGTTCACATTAGCTTTATAGTGATTTCTCTTACATATATATTTGTTTAAAAATGCTCCATAAATCAATAAAAGATTAAGGATTTTCGTTACTGCTTGACTAATTTTACTCTTGGTCTCTCAAAACATATAGAGTCTATTAATATTCTAAATAAAATAAAAAATTATAAACTTTAGTTGATAAAAATATATTATTTACAAATTTTAGGAGTCTTCTTTTCATGTTAAGTCAAACCAACGTTTATTGAAGCTACAGTGCTAACAGAGGAGTAGTTAGACTCACTTTCGTCTAAAAAGCTACATTTTATTCCTTCCCTAAATGATTAATCGCCATCATATTCAAATTAGCTAGGTGTCTTTGAAGTAAAATTTATCTTTTATTTGATATATTCTAAAGATTAAATCATCTGACTATCATTATTCTTAGCAGACAATATTTTTTTAGTAAATTCTTAAAGCTATTAAACTTTGGATGCCTACTAGTTTTAATTCTTTACGGGCTCATCGTTTAAATTAATTTCTTGCAATTAAAGTTCTTACAATTATTACAATTATGATGCCATTTTACAAAATAGTTGTTAAACGAATAAATTGTTGTTACTTAAAGCTTAAAAAGTTTTTTTAATATTTTGATTGTTTTTTGTATTTTTTAATCTTAAGCTTTTTCAAAATGAGTTTGCGAAAGAGTGAGGTGGTCTTTTACTATTAATTTAATTATGATTATTTTTTATTTTAATTACAAATTTTTTGATGGAAAATGCCTAATTTTTATTAAAAGGATGGTTATCATTATTTTGAGTATAAATATTTCTTTGTAAGCTTATTTTAGTTATCTATTTTATTGAAATTATAAATTTTCTTTTATCAGTGCTTAACTATTATTTAAAAATAGAATCTATAAATTTTTACCTTTATTGAGAAATATTATTTATTTATTTTTTAATTTTAAACATTTTTTATTAATTAAAAATTTTTATCAAACAATTCTAATTCAATTAAATCACAAAAAATATTTTTTTTAAAAATTATATTAATTTTATAAAATTTATTTTGCATTTAATTAAAATTAATCTTTTTAAAGCTCTTTGACTAGATTTTATTTAATAAAATAAGAAATTATCTTTTTATAGCTAATTATTATTAATTTTTTGTAAAACTCGCATGCATGAATAAAGAAAATTGAAATACAAATTGAGTAAAAATATCGATATAAAGCAAAACAAAAGAGGAATGCATTTATAAATTTAAAATAAATAAATTGTATTACTTATTTAATTACTTTTTTTATCTTTCATTTGTTCTTTTTAGTTGGTTTTTTTGGTTCAATTAGCTTAAGAGGAGCTTTAAGCTCAATTTCAATTTAATGAGCGTTTTTAGATGAAGAATCTTTGTTTTCTTTGATTTTAACTGAGCAACCTGCTTCTTTAGCATATGTGAGGAACCTCTTTGGTTCAATTTTAAGTAAAGAAGCTAGAGGAGCAGCATCAAATTTGTAGTCAAATACCATCAAAGCTAGAACAATAATATATGAGATAAGTTTATCCTTTAATGCTTAACTGCGTTGATAAATTACACCACTACCACTCTAGAAGGCTTAGTAGAAATTTTTGAGTATATTTTTAAGAAGATTTGCTGGTATATTAGTTTCTTTACTAACTTCATCTAATGTTTTACCGCTTAACTTTACTTTGTTTGCAACACGTAATAGATAATCAAGATAAACTAATTGTTTAGCAATAAGAGAATGGTTGTTACGTCCACCAAAGTGAGTTTAGAAATCGAAAAGCAGATTGCGAACTAAATGGGTCATATTTTTACATTCGCTCTTTATTAAATCACGCTTTTTAATATACTCAGCAGCAAAAGAAAGAGTTGTCAAATCTTCTGGAGTTATTATACTATTTAAACTGAAAATTTCAGTTGGATTTTTTGTTTCCAAATCGAATTCTGGCAAAAATTCACGCTTGCTGTCGATTTCTTAGTCACGTTCACGGATTGTATGATTCATGGCATCTGCTTCAAGTTCTTCACCCTTATCTTAAATGGACACTTTTAAGTTTTAGGAAAGATTTTATTCATGAACTATGTTGTTTTGCATTTATTTAACTTTCTTTCTAGATTTTACAGTACCGAATTCTTAGACCAACATTTACTTTTATTCCATATGAGTAGTCTTAGTTTTAGCAATATTAGAATCTATATTTTAGGAGTTTTCTAACTCTTTCAAAGTATGTTGCTAAAGTTTAAATAATTGTTCTACTTAAAACAATTTAATTGTATTTGTTTTATCGTCTTTAATACCAATTAAGTAAGCAGAGGAACACTTATTTGCATTATTATTGCTTTCACTTGCTCCTTCGTTTTCATTGATGATAGTTTCATTAGAATTGCTATTGTATTAACCTGAGCAGTTTTATCCTTTACCAAAAATTTCTAAAATATCGTTTGACATTCTTAAAACAGTCTTCTTCTTATTTTTCTCTTGCACTCTAACCTTAATTGATTATTCGAAGTCCTCTTATGGAGGAATATTCTATTCGAAGTTGGCTAAGAATGGACCTCTTTAATCAGCCTTCTTCTTAATGACTTCTACTTTTAAGCTCATTCTACTAAAGTGTGTTATTAAATAATAAATGCTTATTTTTTATAATTAATTTTCGCCAAAATTAATTTTGCTCTAAGATTTATATTAATTTTTTATAAATAATTAATTGCTCGCTCTAATGTACTTTGCTTGGCTAGTTAGTTTTTTCACTTTAAGCTTTGCTTCATATTCTCCTTTTTAAAATCAATTTACTAATCTAATTATTTATGATAGGATTTATCTACCATTTTTTAACGAATATAGATTTTGAGATAAAATAAATATAAATAAATAAATAATTTATTTGAACATCATCTTTTATGAATATGTATGTATTCATTCCATTTTTGCTAAATATTTAATTATTTTTTAATTATATTTAGATCTTGGAAAGGATATATGATTTATTGATTGATTGATTGATCGACTGCTTATCTATATATTTCAATAAACATCTATATAAACAGAATTACAATAAAACTAATAAATCAATAACAAATCTTTATTAAGTTTAAGCCTTTTAGCTGCATATATTGAATTAGATTTTTAATAGATTTTATTAAAGTTAAAGTTTAAAATTTTAATAATGAGACCATTTAAGTTATCAAAAAATATTTTTAGCCACCTTAGACTCTCAAAAAATATATTGTTTTATAATTTTTCATCTGATTTCTTCAAAAATTTGCATCTTAATCCCTACTTGTTTGCAAATTTAAAAGAGAACAAAATTTCTGAGCCTACTTCAATCCAAGTTAAAGTCTGGTTGATTTTTTTAGCTGTTTTTTTTAATTAATATAAATGACCTTAATGATTTTCATACTGCATCTCTAAATATATTTAATTTATTTTTTTATTCAATAGAGTTTGGAACATGTGATAAATGGAGAAAATGCAGTTGTTACTGCAGAAACAGGAAGTGGCAAAACTCTCTGCTATCTACTTCCTGTTATGAACCATATTTTAAGTAAAAAATTGGATTTAGCTCCTGAAGTTTATAGATAAAATAGTCCTCGCGGCGCTATTATACTTGTTCCTACCAAAGAATTAGGTGCATAAGTTTATGCAATGATAAGAAGACTTGATAAAAAAAATAAGCTTGATGTCTCAAGAACAGGATCAATAGGATACATAGCCCCAATTGTGCATATTTTAGTATTTTTTAATTTAAAATCTTAAAGAATAAAACATGAATCCCGGAAAAATATTTTAATCACATTTGAGCTTAATACAGCTTATTCCTTATTTTTAGATATGTTAACACAAAAATATACTTCTAGATTTCTAGAAGTTTTTTTTGGAATTTTGTTTTATTTTAAAATATTATTTTAATTTTCAAATTAAATTAATTTCATAAAAATAATAAACAACAGAGTGATGATAAACAGCCAAAGGATGCAAGAACATCATTGAGATTAAATGATCTTGCCTTTGAAAGTGTAGTTAGAGGCATAGATTGGGATTAATTAGATATTTTAGTTTCTACTCCTAGTTAATTGGATTAAATGCTAAAGCTAAAAGACCAAACAAATCCATATTAAGTAGATCCAAAGTAATAAATTTCAAAACTTTACCTTATTCTTATATTTAATTTTTTTTATCAGATTTATAGTTATTGATGAATTTGACTTGCTTCTAGGTGATACAAATATTGCTAGGAGTACCATATCTATTCTCAATAGATTTTGTAATGTACATAATAATCCTCAAAATATAAACAGATAGTTTATTTTGACAGGAGCAAGTTTTCCTTTAAGGATTAATAATGAGAAAGGTACCTAATTTATTGACAAAGTTTTTAAAAGACCTATTTGTATAGAGAGTGAGAATTTCTACAAAATTAGTGAAAAAATGAAACATGTTGTTATCAGAGTAAATGATTACTTGAATGCAAACCCTAATTTTTCTATTTAAGACATTCTAGTAGATTAAATCAAGAAGTCTACTTCTTAAAGAATTATTGTTTTTGTATAATCACAAGCCTCTTCCGAATCTATAGCTAAGCACTTGCAGGATCATGATATAAAGGCTCTCTCTTTTCATGCTAGTAATTAATTATAAAAATAATAGAAAAAATATTAAAAATAATTAAATAAATTAGATTTGAATACTGAGTAAAGAATAGATACTTTAGCTAATTTTGATGAAGGAAAAGTCAGAGTTTTAGTTTCAACTGATTTAGCAAGTAGAGGTTTAGACTTTTAAAATGTAGATCATGTCATTTAATTTGATTTTGCTTTAGATGCAGTAAGCTTTTTGCATAGAGTTGGTAGAACTTGTAGAATGGGCAGAAATGGAGTAGTTACATCTTTTGTTAGAGAAAACGATGAATTTTTATATGAAAAAGTTTAAAAATTAATATGTAATCATTAAAGAATAGATCCAATAATCAGTAGAAAAAGGTCATTAAGTAAAAACTATAAAAGAAGTAAAGGATCAGATGATGAAATGTCAAGTGATGATGATAATTGAGATATTAATAACTCATACATTGATAAAAATTAATATAATACAATTATATTTAAAAATTATTAAAAATTTTGTTGATAAAAATAATCTACTCTGTAAGAATACTATGATTAATTTATAATTAAATAAGTGTAGTTTAAGCTTTAATGTATGTCCATTATATTATGAACAATTTAATTTACATTTAAATACTTTAATCTTTGAAAAAAAGCTAAGAAATAATTATAGGAAAACAATTAATTAATATAACTAATTTATTTTTAAATCATTTAATTTTTATTATAAAACTATTTTTTTATTTAACTATTTACAATTTTATTTATAAATTTAGAAAATTTTTTTTGTGCTTTTGTTTTCTCATTCATTCCAAAGTCTATTTTATTTATTTACAACTCCCATCATTTATTTTTCTATCTCGATTTTATGCTTGAGCTAGTTTATGATTCTATCGTTTATTCTATAATCTCATAGTTACTTAAACCTAAATTTATATTTAAATTTTGCTAATATTATTGTTTAGCCAATTAATTTTTGTTTGTGCTTGCTCCTGAAGCTTTAGACATTTAGCCATCATACAAGCTAGTTGGTGTTCTATTTTAACAATCTTCGTTAGAAAGAAGAGATAGTTACTTCTTTCTATTGTTATTATTGTTATTGCTACTGTTGCAACTTAAATTTAATTAGTCATTAATCTACTATTAAATAACTTATTACTACTTCTTTTGATTGTATTATGCTTGCTCAGATCTACTTCTTAAATGAGCACTGTTCAGATTAGCAAGATTTTATTAGTTTTATAGCTAAGCTGATTATCTAAGTATGTTTCCTCCTGGTATAAAATTATTATTATTGTTATTCATTTGGCGACTTTGACTAAAGCTGTTTGTAGTGTTAGTTGAATTTTTAGCACTGCAAATACCTGCTAAGGAATTTTCATCTATTACACTCTATTATAAGCCATGATTTTCAAGATAATTAGTAACATCAACATAATTCATAGTTTTATTCATGATATTTTATTTTGATCCATCATAAAATTATATCGATGGAGAATTTGTGCTTTTTATTCTCTTTTATAATGGTGATCTATTATTTTGAGCTCTTTGATTCTAATATATTTAATTTACCATTTTTTGATCAAGATTTTTTGAATTGTTTTTATTTGAAATCATTTACTGCTACTAATCTTTTGCATCAATAGAGTTGAAATAGTTTTATTGATATTGGAGCTGATTTTATAGAAATATTGCTTAATATTGCATATTATTGCTAGAATTTGTATGGGCTGTAGAACAAGCGTTGCTACTCTGACTGGAAGGAGTAATAGTTTAGAATTTTGGCTTGTTATTTACTAGTGTATCAGTATAATTGTAGTCATCAGCATTTAAACTTTAGTATTTTTATATTTTATTTTTTAATGAACCCTTTTTAGATTTTGTACTATTGCTATTAGTATTTGCATTATTGGGAGTTTAGCTGTTACTACTTAGATAATTACTATTTAAAGTTAAATTTAGCTTTTAATTCTTATTCAAAGAAGATTATCTCTTTTATGAATTGCTTTAAGTATGAGAGCTTTGAGGCGATCTACTTGGAGCTTATAAAGTACTGTTTAAGGGGCTTTTTTGTTATAAATAGTTACTTTATTAGCTTACCACATTCTTGCGTGAAGCAGATAGACTATGCTACATTTCATTATCAATTGATCTAAAATCACTCTTTTTCTAAGAAAGTGGAGAGGGAGAATCATTCTTAATTCTATACCCTTTTCCTTTATTTTACTGTTAACTTAGGCTGCTACTATTTTATTAATCTTTTTTTTAGATATTTTTATGATGTAAATTATCATTTTTAGAAACAGCTATATTACTAATATTATTAGGAAATGCTGGTGGCTAACACTAGAGGGCAGATGATTGGTATAAAATATTCTAGTTTATATCTTCTTACCTTGATTTGCTTCGAGAAGGTGGCTTATTATTAAGTTAATTTTTAAAGTTATTTGTAGGATTTATCTAATAAGAGTTGATGGGAAGATTAATTGCTTAGTTTAGTTAGTTGGAATATGAATTGTTATTATTATTATTATTAGCTTAGGGCACATAGTTATTAGAATTTACTTATAAGATTTAGCCATTAGGCTAGATAAAAGAATTATTCTAATTTGTTTGATTTGCAAACGAATTATCTAAAGTTTATGATGCTTAATTTTAGTTATTTAGAGTTAAACGTAAGTCAACAGTGATGTTACTTCCTCCTCTTTTTGAACTTTTGTTGGTCATTTTACCAGATATTGGAGATATTATACTGTCATTATTACTGTGATTATGGATAGTTTAAATAGTATTAACGGGAGAGATAATATTTCTCTATTCACTTCTACATCTAACTTAATCTATAGTCTAGTTTAATCTTGGATTATAAATCAATTTCTAATTTAAAAGAGACTATTCTTATTAAAATTATTATTGTTTTTACATTTATGGTATTTGATCAGATTATTGATTGATTAGCATCACAGCTATTTATTTACTGTTTCTGCTGTTTTTTCTAAATTTACTAATATTCAAGCATCCTGAGTTATTTTAATTTGTCAATTATTGCAGTAACTTATTATTTGAATTATTTTAAAAATTATCAGTTTCCTCCTACCTTAAGGATGTATTATGGTAATTTTTTGAAACACTATTTGTAATTTAGCTTATTGATTTTATTGTAGACGATGGATTAAATTTACTTTTTTAGTCTCCTACGATTTCATCATCTAGATCTAAATCATTTTTAGTTTAATTAAATTCAGAAAAGTTATTATTACTTAATATTTCAAACTTCATTGTATCTCCCCAGGGACTTCTACACCTGCTAGATTACTATGATCTGCTTCTTTCTTTTTTAATTTTTAAATCATCCTCCTCTAAAGGTTTATTATGAACTAATTTATAATTTTACTGTAAAGCTTACATCTCTTCTTCTTGTTTAGATTGTTAAGATTACAGTTGTTATTGTTGCATAATTTATTATTGTATATTAACTTAATTCTATAAAAACTATTGATTAACTTATATTTATTGTTAGAAAGCTAATTATTAATCTTCTAATTTCGAGTTATTTTAACTACTCTTATTACTTTATCCCATAGATAATATATTCTTATCATAGGTCTAAACCATTTATTAGGGTAATTAAACGTTTGTTTATCTTTTATTTGGTAAAATTGAAGAATAAATAGAAGATGCACTTTTCCCTTAACTATGGTTAAAATCTTGTTTTTCAAAAGATGGGTAATTCATAGAGCTTTATTAAGATAACTTGTGAATATTGTTGTTTTTTTATACTTCATCGTTATTTATATCCACTTATTTTTCTATTAAATCTTCTAAATTTTTAACTTTTTCTAATAATTGCTAATTCTGTTCTTACTATTAGCTCATTTTCTTTTACACATTTGATAATTATCTCTTAGTTTCTTCAACCTAATTTTCTAAAGACAACTAATAAATAAGCTAAGGTTTATATAAAATAAAAATACCTTTATCAAGTAGCTATTGATTAAGATCATCAATTAAATTTTAATAGTCTGAAATTCTATTTTCATAATTTTCTTTCATTTTTTCAAACTATTTTGATAATAGAAATAAGTTAAAAATAGATTTTTATTTTGTTATATAAAAGAAATAAGTACTTGTTCCTGCAGTTAGGTATTTTTTATTTGGAGCCTTTGTATTTCTTAATCCTTTTCAGCTAATTTCTTGTCTTCATTTTCTTTAGTTATTTTATCTAAATTCTTTTTGAGCTCATTGTTTTCCTTCTTAACTTCTTCACACTTTTAATCCATATTTTTCATTTAATTTTCCTGTTATAATTTTAAAAATAATTCAAATTATAAAAAAATTAACCCTTAATATAAAATAAATACCTGCTAATTGACTTTATTCTGCAAAATCCTAAGCTGTTACATAAATATCTTAGCATTATCTTCATCAGATCCAGATACTTCACTTTTTTTCGAAGATATTAATGATACCTTCGATCCACCATTATTGCTATTATTAGCGCAGCTGTTATTCCTATATTTAGGTGTACCCAAAATGAATTGATATGTTTGATGAAAGCTTGATTGTTATCCTTCTCTTTTTCCACTAGGCATGGCATCACCAACGGACATCTCTTCAAAATCCATAAATCTATCTCTAGTTACAGCTTTTATTTTGAAAAAAATTATTCAATTTTAGCACACTAAAAGCTCATAAAATTTGTATTTGTCAATAAAATAATACACGATACAGAAGAAGGTCCTTTAATTTTGGTATCAAAAGAGGAAGAGTAATTATTTATCTTATAAAAGTTATCTAAGCATTTAATTTTGAAAAAAAAGATAGAATCATTGTTTCTACAAATACTATAACTTACGACTTGAATTATCTTCTCCATCTGTAACTGATTCATTTGTCAAATTAGCGTAGCTTTATCGCTATGAATCTAATATTAGTTAAAAATATGATTAGCATAACCAATTTTATAAAAAGTTAAGTTAGCTGTATCCATAAAATGCTTTAAAAAAATTTGCAGTAAAATATTTAAATAATAGCTTGCCTATTTTATTTTTTACAAGAGCATTATTAGCAATTAATATCTTATTTATATTTTCTATTTCCTTTGTACTTTACATAGTCCCTAACTCTCTATATTTTGAATCTTCTTACTATTATAATTAAATAGATATTATTTGACAAAAAATATAAATTAATAAAGAAATTATTGGATTATCAATCAGCTTAGTTGGATTTTGTGAAAATGTAAATTAATTTATAAAAAGAAAAAAAATTTGAACTTTTTAAATGATATTTACTTTACAACCAACAGAATAATATTCTGTTTCGTAATAATCTTTACCATTTATTTAACTATTTATATATTTTTTAAGTATTCCAAAAAAATAAAAATAGTCATTTTACAAACTTTTTTTTTGTTGAGATATTGAGTATTTTTTCAACATATTCAATAAGAAATTTAAATTAACTAAAAAATACTTTTTGCTGATTATTATAAAAGTTGATTTCAATCAGTTTTAAAAAACCTTAAAAAAAATACAAATTAAATTATTTTAATGAAAATTATATTCTACAATTTAGTAAAATGAACTAATTAATTGTGAATAAAACTTAAGATGTTTTAAATACTATTTATTTTTAAGAATAAGTTAAGAAATAAAATATTAGCATAGCATTAAATAATCTAATTTACTTCATAAAAAATTAACAAACACATAAATTATAAAATATTTGCTAAAATTTTGGTTGCTATATTTTGTCTGATGTAAAATATTAACAAATCAATTGATAAACTGAGTATTTTTAATGATAAAGCATTAAAGTTATTTTATTATTCATATTGTCAAGATAACAAAAGCTACTGAAAATTCATTCTCATGAGATATAGATACATGAATATCTTTGATTTATAATTGCTCTTCTAAAATTTGTTTACTAGTTTCTTCTATCTTTAGTTTTGGCTTTGGACAGTCAACTGATTTAGTTAGATACATTTAAGGGAATATAAGCTCTCTTCTACCAGAGGCTTTTACAATAGCTTCTTTAAATGCCCACCTAATAAATCAGATAAATTTCAATTTTTCTTCAGATAATTAAACAAAGTACCTAGAAGCCAAATACTAAGACTATTACTCTTCTGTAGATTTTTAGTTAAACTCCTCGATCTCAATTTTATTTAGGACTTTATTTAAAAATCTATCTCTCGTTGTACCTTAAAGTATTTTCATCATTCTTTAATTGCTTACTATATCAGTTCCTATGCCGAAGATTCTATTCATACTACAAATAACAAAAGTTAAAAGCAAATAATGTCATTTAGTAATTTTTTTTACTATTATAGATCTTTTAATGATTTAAGTTGATTCTATTTATTTATTTTGTAAATTATAAAAAGTAGGAATATTCCAAAATACGATAAAAATTATTAATTAATATTTGATGTTGAAATTTTAACAAGTTAACGTTATAATTTAGCAAAACACTTACTACAAGCAGTAAAGATCTTTTTTATAAAATATAAGACTCACATAGTATTTTTATAATAAACCCTTTAAACTATATTAACAAAACTCGAATAATGTATTTAAAACTTTGTTTAGATTATGCAAATGAAAGATATTCATTTTAATAAAATATCATTTAATTTTACTTATAAAATATTACATGAATACAATTAAAAAATAAATATATATAATTTGGAAGAAAGAATCTTCTTGAAAAAAATTGCTAGAAGTTTTTGTTTTAACTAACTTTGCATTCTTTAAATTTAATCTTTAGATTATTTTTCTTTTTAGAAATATAAATAAGTAGCAGCTTGCAGCAAGCAAGCAGCGAATTTACCATTTTAAATTATCTTGCCATCATCAATTTTTATTTAAACCGAGTTCCTATCTAGTTTATATAGCCTAATCTAATTAATCTTACATTTTATTTCTCATATTTTTAATCTTAGTATTTAATAGCCTATTGTTGCCTCCCTATTATCCATTTGCATTTGGCTTTATCTCAAATGGTTAGTTGAGTTTTTCCTATTTTCTATCAAAGTTCTCTAAATCCTTAATAGTCCAATCTTTATAACCTTATAAGTCTTATTTAGCTTCAGCGAATTCATCATAATCTTCATCTTCTTCATCTTCAATCCATCCTTCAAGCCACCCTTTAGCTTCAAGAGTTGGGAAATCATATCCTTTCTTCCTAAGCCTCATCATTTTCTTAGGAGTTGCAATATATCTTATGTAGAACATTAAAAATGCTACGCAAAGAGCTGGATATAAGAAATAGTTTTTGAAATGCCAAGGAGTATATTTTGGACTCCATAAAATACTATTTTTGTAATATTCGTGCAACTCTCTTCTTTCAGCTAAAATGACATCATAAGTGTGCTTATAAGGGTTATTTTTAGAAGTACCTCCTTTTACGCAAAATTTTGGCTACAAATATAATGTATTCTATAATATTTCTTTTCTTCTCTCTGGATTTGTAAAACCAGGAATGTCATACTTAGAGGGCTACTTTAAAATAATTTGCTTTGGATTAATTTTGAACATTTTAATTACTTTTTGATTTATATATGTAATTTTTTATTAAATATTTTTTATAAGCTACAAATCAATTAAAATAAATCAACTTAAAAATTAATGTATGTCAATATTTTATTGAATAAAAACATTACATAAATTTATAATTTTTAAATGAAATTATTATTTTTGTGAAAGATTTTTTTTCAAAAAAGCAAAAATATTTCAATTAATTAAAAATTAAGATTTATCAATCAGATTTAAAAGATATAATTCAGCAATATGTATTTTTGTAAGTGTATGTATATAAAAATGGGTTATTTTTTGCTATATTTACAGTTATTTTTAATTAATGCGTAGATAGTTTGAAATGCATGTTTGTTAATATTTACTTAAAGGCTAAGCATTTTTATATTATTAATTCAAAGGTCAGTTGCTTATATAATATTTTTTTATCGGTTTTTTATAAATATAATTACTATTTCCTTTACTCAAAGGTAAAGAGAGGTTAAATTATGAGTTAGATAATTTAATCTCATTAATTATTTAAATATTTTTCAGTTGAATTAAGTTAATTCTTTTGATTTTAATTATTATGTGAGCTTTTAGAATCTATTTCTAATGCTGTGGAGTAATCAGCTATTGCAAGGTCTAACTCACCAATTCTAAATAAAATATATTAAATTTATTATTTTTTAGATAAAAAAATAAGAATTTACGAATCATAACAGCAGCCTCTATTGAAATAAGCATTGGCATTGTCTTTATTATGAGAAATAACAGAAGTAAAATCTTCAATGGCCTTTCGTATAAAAATGAAATAATTTTAAAATATTTTTATTATTAAATTGTTAAATGAATTACATTTCTGTAAAGCCCCATTCTTTCATAACATATACCTCTATTATGAAGAGCGTGAATGTTTTTAGGTTCAAGTGCTAATGCCCTTGTATAATCACCAACTGCTTCTTTATAAATTTTAAGTTTAGCAAAGCAATATGCCCTATTGTTAATAGTCCTAGCATTTTCAGTACTGTATTCCATTTCTTTTGTGTAGCACTCTATTGCGTGTTCAAAATTTTCAAGCTTTCTGTGTACCAAGCTGGAGTAAAAAAATAAAATTATAAGAATATTTGAAATAGAAAAACGTTTTTTACCCAATGTTTGAATAGATGATAGGATTAGTTGAATCTAATTATAGTGCAGCATTAAAGTCTTCAATTGCTTCATTAAGTCTAAAATGATTAAAAATTTTGATTTACTTTTTTAATTGAAATAAAATTTTATTTTATTTTACTTTCCCATATTTCTAAGACAACAAGCTCTATTATGAATAAATACAGGATTGTTTTGGTGTAGACTAATAGCATTCGAGAAATCTTGATATGCTTAGTCATAATTTTTTAGTTTATCATAAACTAATCCTCTAGCGTTATAAGCTGGAGCATAACTTGAGTCTAGTGAAAGAGCTTCATTAAAGCAAATTAAGGCATCTTCTAATGATTGTGGAGTGTTAATCTTCTCTAAGAGACATCCGTAATGATAAAGTACATTAATATTCTTAGGCTAAAGCATCAAAGCTTATTTATAATCACTTTCAGCACTTTCAAAATTATTAATCTTATCAAAGCAGAATGCTCTGTTATAATAAGCTTTGAAGTGCTTACTATCTATTTCAATAGCCTTTGTATAGTCACTAATTGCCATTTCATAGTTTTTCTTTTTTCTATATGCAAATGCTCTATTGTGATAGAAATCGGCCTTTTTATCATCAAGAGAAATGGCCATAGTAAAATTGCTTATTGCATCATCGAAAAGATTTTTACGATCTAAGCTTATTCCTCTATTATAATAAGCATAAGCATTATTAGGGTCTATTTCTAAAGCTTAAGAGTAATCAGCTATTGCTAAGTCATACATTTCTAACTTATCATAAGCGAAACCTCTGTTATATAATTATGATTTTAGTTAAATTAAATTTAGATTTTTTAATTAGATGAAAACTTAATTTATAAAAAAAATTTTTAAAAACGTATAATTACCTGTTGAAAAAAGCCTTAAAGTGGCGTGGATTTAGCTCTATAGCTTAGGTATATAGTTAAATAGCTTTTTGGAAATCTCCTTTTTTGCGCATTTCAAATCCTTGTGAATGAAGATTCTCTGCTTACTTTTTTGTATCGCCCTTATATTTTTGTTGCTATTGTTCTTAATTTGAATTAGCAATAAAAGACATGTCTGATTAGAAAGATGGTTGCTCTTCTAATCTTGTAGATGATCTAACTGTAGAATGAAGAGAGTTTGAAGAGTTTTATCTTCTCATTGGAGTTATTTAATTCTCAAGAGAAATTTACATATTTTAAATATTATGTGGTGTTATTAATTACTATGGTTAGCTTACAACGGCATTTAGTTTAGAGTTAGAGAATCTTCCTTGTGAGCTCAATGTTCTAGAATGGGAAGAAGGGAGTTAAGGAGAGTCTTTCAAATATGCTTACTATTAAGAAGATTTTTAAACAGAAAACTAGTGTTATTTTTGCTTTTACCCACTTAAACCATTTGAAATAATTTGAGAAGAGTCCATATGAATAAAATTTATGTTTGACTCATTAGGATTAATGAAATCCTCTTCATTTGAATTAATATTTTATTAACTTTGACTCTAAGCAAAATGGTATCCATATTACTACTTACCAATTTATTTTTTACCAGAAACTTAACAACTACTATTCTCATTGAAATTTTATCCATAATTTAATTAAACGCATTAAATACCACTATCATTTTAAGCATTATTTATATTGATAGGGTTCTGTTTAAAACTAGAACCTTGATTAGAAAAATTCTAGCTTTAAGAGAGTTTCTAGCTTAGCAATCTACGGTTTCTCTTCATTCCAGAACTCATCATTTATTATTTTTCTTAATCTAATTCTAAAGCTTTATTATAATCTTCTATAGCTTTATTAAAATCACCCAATTTATTATAGCAAGCAGCTCTAGCAAAAACAGCATTTACATGTGAAGCATCTAATTCTAAAACGAAGCTAAAATCTTAAATACCCTTTTCTATGTCTCCTTGCTTTTCATAGGCGCAGCCTTTTCATTAGAAAAATATTTAAATAAAGGTGAAAAAAAGATTTAGAAATGAAAATAAATTTATGTTTTATTTAAAATAAAATATTTTGGACGGACTGACAAATAAGCAAACTGAACTGACGATTGAATTAAATATTGAATTAAAATCAAATAAAAACTTACCTCTTATATAATATGCTCCTACGTTATATTCATCAATAGATATAAGCGTGTTTGTATCATTAATTGCTTACTCAAATAAACCTTTTTTCATGTAAGAGGATGCTCTAATATACAGAGCTTTTTTATGCTTAGGATCAATAGTTAATTTTTTCGAGCATATACTTATTAAATTATCAACATTTATTGTTTATCTGAATGATTTTGATAAACGAGAACAAGAAAGATTTTGTGAAGATCTTAAAGATCCACTACTGTTTAGCTACTGTGCTTAATTATTTTATTATTGAGCGCTTTAAAATATTTATTGGCCTTTGGTTTTTAAATCTTAAACTGGGCTTTGCATTGAAACACTTTATTTTGATGTACTAGATTACTATGAGTTTACCTTCTAAAGAAAAGGAATTTGTTTATTATCTAGAGTGGAATTGTTCAAAGCTGAACTGTTATTTTACTACTCTTAAATCTTGAAATTATGCTTCATTAAAAGCTAATTAATAGCATCTATTATTTTATAAAAAGAAAATTAAATTAAAGGCTTTGGCTTAATCATATATATAATCGGAACGTTTCGTAAAATCTGAATTGAATTTAATATAAGACAATGGCTAATCAACTACATTTAAAGCTTTTACCTTATTTTTAAGATTAAGTGCTACTGATATTTTCCTTATTTCCACAATTCATAATGCAAATTTTATCTTCAAAAATGAATGGGTGAATAAGAGAGTTTAATGTCTTACTAGTTATAAAGTTATGGACTTAAGATGAAAGTCAAAATATTGATTGAAAATGATTAGATATAATCTCTTTTCTTTTCTTTTATTTATTATTTAATTTATTTCTTCTAATTAGCAAAGCAAGCCAAATACGATGGGTGAGCAAATTAACTTTCTAAAGGGATAATTCTTTTAATCAAATTTCAAAAAGAAAAAATAGTTAGAAAAGATAAGTAAAAATTTTCAAACGGTCACATTGAAATGCTTTCTTTCACAAAAAAAAAACATTTATTAAATCTTAATCATGATTATTATCTTTCAAATACCATACATACTTTAACAGAAAGGGCTTTTAAATTATTTCAAAGCTGAATAACAAAAAAGGAGTGTTTATTAGTACATATTCCATGCATTTTATTGTAAAATTTTAATATTAAAAAAATATATTAATTATTTAAATTAACTATTCATTTTTATAATCTATTTTATTTTTCTTTTCTTAAAAAGAAAATTAAACATTAATTATTTTTATTTTCCTTTTGATTTTTTATTTGATATTAAAATACTGCTTTAAAGATTATAAAGAATCAGCCGCCCAATTATTTTTATTATTTTTATAATTTGCTAATAACTATAATATTTTTGTGATTTACTTTAAAGATTTTATTAAATTTTATTTGCTCATCTAAATTTTTAAAAACCATATTATTTTTTATTGCTTAATTTTAATTAGTTTTTTGTAAATTAATTACTTATTAATAAATTATTTATTAAATATTTACATGATTAAAGCAGCTAGAAATTAAATCTCTGAATTTTTGATTAATAATATCAAACCTTCATTTAATTAGAAAACCCTAAAAGTAAAATTCTGTAAAAACCATTCAATTCAACATTTTCTTAACAAAAAAATAAATAAAATCTAATTTAAAGAATATGTATTTTTATTTTTTTGAGGTTAAAGTTTTAAAAAATAAAATATTTTTAAGTTTTTCATTCTTTTAAAATTGAAAAATGTATTTAAAAATTCTGTAAACAGTTAGTTCAAAAAATTTGATTTAAAATTTTACTTTTTTGATAAAAATAAAATTCTAGTAGATTAATTTTCCTATTTATAAATTTTTATACAATCTATCAATTGATTTATTTCCATAGAGTATGATAAATAAAATAATCAATAAAGTTGCTTTCTGACATATTATTTCATTATTAATATTTATTTAAATATATAAATAAAAATATTTAAATATTTTACTGAAAAGGTTTTAATGCTGACTCCATTTATTTTTGTATTGAATATTGTTACTATTTATTAATATTTAAAAATAGACCATTTATTGTTGATGTTTTTAAATTTAATAACATGAAGAATAATATCGTAATAGATTATCACAAATGAAAAGTAGTTTACATCAACTTTGTATTTTTTATTTATTTTAAAAAAGAATTCTGTGATTTACAGTTGGTTGTACACTAAACATAACAATTACTAATTGAATTATAAAATAAGTGGATTTAATTTGATTTTGATAGTTCATCAGTGAAAGGAGCTAATTAAATTAAAATGAGTAAGGTGTATCTTTAAATAAAAATAATAAGCATAGTAATATAATCAAATTACATGAAATAAAGGTATTTCTAAAAGCGAAATAAGCTATTTTTAGTAAAGGAATAATTTTTAAGCGTTTTCTTTTGTTTGCTAAAGGTAAAAAGAAATAGAGATTTCATATTCACTTATTATAACTATTTAAATTTCAAAAATCAAATAAATTCCTAAGATGATTGATATAGATTATTATGATATTTGTTCTCACAAATATTGTAATTACAAAAGAGGATTTTTAAGAATGATATTTTATTACTTGGTAAAACAATTTATTTCAACATTGATAATAATTTCATAGTTTTCATGCAATAAAATAGGTTGATTTTTTTATGAATTTTTGCTTACAGTTTATTCTTAGAATTAATACTTTAAATGATAGTGTAATCATAACATCTTTCATGGTATAAAAATTCTGATTAAGTATTTGAATATATTTTGTAATTATTTGTTCTAAATAAAAAAATCAACACTCTTTTTGTTTTTATATATTTTATACTCTTTTTTGTTTATACATATTTTATAAGTTTAGCACACTTAAAATTGGCTATATTAATAGCAAACTAGTACTAAAAACAAATACTATTTGTAGATTTTGTAATTTTGTTGATATATCTTTATACTAAATGTGTGGATTTAGTCTAAAAGTTAATTGAATATGAAATTTAAAAATGCTTGCTATTTAATTAAATTTAATGGTATTATTGGTAATAGTATTTTATACAAGAAACTTTAGTAAAGAAAAAAAGCAAAACAAAAAAAGTAATAATCAAATCAGAATTTGTTTGTGAAACAAATAAGTGATAGTAAGTAAGTAAATAAATAAACAGACAGATATTAATATTATATACTTAATAATTAAATAAAAAAAATATTTTTAGCAAATACCAACCTACATATAATCTTTATTATCATCTGAGCTATTTGAAATGAAGATGAATGATGGTAGCCCTTTGAAAGTGACTAGATTAAAAAGAAGCTCTGCTAATAACTTCAATCAAGAAAACCAATAGATTTCTGTGTGTTAAAACATAAATTAAAAGCATTAAATGATGGCTTAGACTATAATAGAAAAGATAAGATGTAACTCAGAAAACCTTCAGTAAAAACAAAAGAGATAAACAAGCTCTTATGCAGAGCAATTGGCTTAGTATTCTCTAAAGAATATTATATAATAACAAATTAATTTTTAAAAAAATTCCTAAAATGGCTATGCAGATCTATCTCCTACTAAATAATAAAATACTTCAAATTGTCTTAATGATAGCATAATAAAGAAGAATAATAAAAGAGTAATAATTAGTGCTTTGAAGCTTTCAATTGAGCTGAGTAAAAGTAATGAAGAAGATATAGAGCACGTTGAATGCGAAACTATTGTTAATGAAGAGTTTAAAAAGTATAAAGACATGAGAACAGATTCATTTTCTTATAATGATCATCTAGTTAAAGAAGAAATAATAAAACAGCTATAGGCAACATGTGCAAAAAAATCAGGATCATAGAGTCCTCTTCGTCGTTAAAGCAATACCCTGAATACTGTAATTGGTTAACGTGAAATAAGGTCTCTTCAAGCTTCGAGATAATTAAAGGAGTACTTAATAAAATAATAATTAACATAAAGTGAAATCTAGGAGGATGATTTATTAGATATTTAAAAAATTGATAATTTATATGACAAGTAAAGTCCTTAATTTTTATAAAGGAGTTCTTTTTAAAAGGCTTTAAATGACTTAGAAGAAGAGATAGGTTAACTCAACAAGAACTGCAGAAAAAGATATGAAAGAAGTAGAATATAAGATAATTCAAAAATGAATTAAGAAACCGCTAATTAGAATACTTAGTACCTAAGCTCAGAAGAAGGATTGGATAACTAAGAAATAAAAATTAAGGCTGAGTAAGTAAAAAGTAATAACTAATAACAAAAAATATCTGAAAAAGATGATATTTGCTATTAAAACTAGAACTAAGAGAATCAAATTGATAATTTTGACTTAAAAAGTGAAAGCAAAGAAAAATGTTCTCCTTTATGGAGAAGTAAGATTTGCTACTCATAAAAAAGTTAAATTAATAGCACTAGACTGAATACAGACTCATAGTAATACAAAATTTAAAAATAAAATGAATGCTCAGGGAATTTCGCGATTTTTAAAAATTAGTATATTAAACAAATGCAATCTAATATATCTGAAAAAAAAAACTTTACAACAAGCGATTCTTCATATTACATGGCTGATGCTGATACAGATTCTTCTAAATAGAGCAGTGCGCTATCAACTAAAAAGAATAGTTGTGAATCCGAAGAGATCATTTCTGCTAGTAAAGACAAACAATTTCCTTTAAATAACAACTCTCTGATATTTTCTTAAAGCTAAGAAATAGTGGATCAGTAAATAATTACACCCAAAAAATAATATTGTGTTTAAAAACTTTAAGATTAGTTAGATATCAGTAACTAAAACTAAATAAACCAATTAAATAATAAAAATAGCTCTAATACTCCTTTTTCCTTTGGCTTTAATGGATTTTTAAGCTAGTAAATTTATGAAGGAAAAAAAGAAAATACACAAGAAGAAAATAAAAATTAATTACGTGGTCGCAGTCTGACTCCATTTCAAAGTTCAAAAATATATCAATAGGATTAAAGTAGCAGAGTTATTAAATCAAATGAAATAAATTTGGCCGACTAGTCTACTATTGAGCTAAATCAAACTTCAAACTAACTTAATAATTAAGATAAAAATAACAAAAGTTACCTAAATCAAAAAAGTACTTAGTAATAGTTGCTAGTTAATAAAAGTTCGTTTTAATAAGTGAAGCCAAAATAAGCAACTTTAGAATAAATAATTATGAATGAACCAAGAATCAAAACTGAGTCAAATATCCAAAGATAAAGGAAAAGAAATTTTAGTGCTAAAGAATAAAGTAATAGCTTTACTTAAAGAAACGAAGGGGCAAACGATTTAAATGAATTCAGAAAAAAACTGCTGCATAAAGTGATGAAAAACAATATTGAAAATAGACTATCAAATTAGTAACAAATAGGAGACAATAATAATAATATTTTCTAAATTAGAAGAATTGCAAATTAGAAATAAAAAAGTGAATATGAAAATTAATCCTCCAGCATAAATAATAGTTTCTTAACCAATAATTATTTATAATAAACTAGTTAAAACATGAAATTAAATGTTTTAAATTTTGAAAATAAAGATTTGAAACAAAAAAGCGATAATAAAAATATATCAGCTAATATTTAAGCTAACTAAGAAAAATTAAACAATATCTTGAAGAAAAAATATAAACATGTCAATAATAATAAAAGCAACAAAAACAATGTCAGCTTATAAAATTAAATTTTGTAAGATTGTCACAGTAAAATATTTTCTGCTGAAGATGATATATCATTTTTCCTAAAAAAATTAGGAACCTCACCTGCAGCTAGCAAAATTAATGAAACTAATTAAATAGAATTAAACAAAAGTTCATTAATTTGAAAGCTAAATTTTTAATTAAACACAAAAAAAAAAACAAACATAAGCACACATAGGTCTTTTTAAAACTATTTATAGAATATATAAAAAAATATTAATTTATTAAAACTTACTTTGAGTTAATTATATAAACTTACTTCTATAACTAATTTAATTTATTATGAGATTTACTTATAATAATTTACTTATAATTAATTAAATTAACTTAACATATTTATTTATAAGTGTAATTTTTATAATATTATTGTTTTATTTTGCAATAAATACAAATCATAGAATTGAAATAAAAAAATCCTTAAATTTATTTGAAAAATTTTATCTTTTTAATTTACAAAAATAGGAGATGAAAAAAAAAAAATTGGATTATGATTTTTTAGCATATTAAGTGTATAAAAAAACTTAGATATTTTGATTTTTCAAATTTTAAATATTAACTAATTTGTTAATTTATTTAATAATAAAGAAATAAACCTTTTATAAAATAGTTATATCTAATTAAATTTAACTCAAAAACTAGCTCTTTTTATTAATTAAATACATATAGGATAGAAATTAATATTAAACCATTTTAATTGGATTAATAGTTTAGATATCTTTTTGAATTTTATAAAAATGAAACTTGCTCAATTAAATAGTGATTTCAAAAATAAATTTTAGTAAAAATAATTAGATTTCAATTTTAAAAAGAAACAAGATATTAATTATTTAATGTAATTTAGAAAAGTATTTTTGTTAATATTGGATTTATAAATTAATTGTATAATATGTTTATTACAAAATATTTATTATGTTAATATCAAATTTAAACTAAAACAGAGAGGATTAGATTAATTTATTGATTGATTAATTAATTAATTAATTACTTGATTGTTTGCTTATTTATTTACTAAGCTTAACTTCTCAAAGCTAACTATTTAGATTTATTTGCTTATTTTTGAAAATATAAGTAGGTATATGTTTTTGTATTTGTTTATTTATTTATTACCATTTTCTTTTTCGAGCAAGATTTAATATATTTACTATAAATAAAATTTCTGTTTGTTCTTTTATTATTATTATTGTTTTTAGAGAATTTTGTTATTTTATAATAATCAATAAATTTTGGTGAAAGTGAGGAAAACTTAAAGCCATATAAAGTAGTGGATGGATTGGTAATTGGAATAAGAGTAGGTGTTGTTTTTATTTTACTATGTTTAATAAATAATTAATTTTAGTGGTTTTTTTTTATTGAGTCTTTTTTCTCAGAAAACACGACGTGAAAATTCAGTTAAATTCTAATAAAATGTAGCGTATTTACTAGAAGGAATTTTTTCAAATTTATCTTTGTCTTTAGGAGGTATTGTAGGTACCATTTATTAATTTTATAGAGTAAATTAATTAGAAGCTAAAGCACATTTAAGAATATCATAAGCATGTTCTAATATTTTAACTGGATTGCTAGAATTGGTTGTATTTTCATTTACGAATTTAGCCTATGTTAAAAGGCAAAAAAAGTATTTACGAAGACACTTTAGGTACTTAGTTCGATCAAATGAATCTATTTCTTAGAGTTTTCTTGGCTCTGATAAGTATTGTACGATATTTAATCTGGCTTCTTTATAGAGGTCTTAATGTAAATTTACTAATTCTTCCTCTACCATTAAATTTTCATCAATATACTTCAAAAATAAGCTTAGTTCAAATTAAGTTCCTGAACAAAATTTTAAAAGTTCTTAATTTTCATAAATAGACTTATCAACATTAACTAATAAAAAGCAGTTTATAAGAGTTTCTTAGACGATGCTTAATGTAATTCTTTACTTCTAAAATCTTTGGTCCACAGAAGATATAGTTGATTATTGATCTATGTTAGATTTTGAACTACATAGATTGCTACTGTTATTATTTACATTAAATTTTAAAAACACCTTTTCATCTTCTACTCTGCTACCAATGCTTAAGAGTTATTACTAATTGAATGACTAGCCTATACTATAGTTACCGTTTGAACCATTAGACATTTATTTATAAAACTTTTATGTTGATTATCTGAGATTATCTTAATTTTCTTCTTCTCTTAAATTTACTGGAACAACATCAAGGTTTTAATTTGATTTAAATCCTGCAATACCTAATTAATTGCATTCTGATTATGGGGAGGAAAAGGCTTAGGTGTTATCAAAGCAATTGAGTGATGCATTTCTCTTTCTACCTCCATCTGGAATATTCATCATAAATCCTAATCTTTCTTGTTGCTAAAAAACTGGATGGTTAAAAAGCTCTTCCCAGCTTATACGATAATCAGGATTTCTATATTAATAAAATTTAAATTTAAAAACTTTTAAATGTCATTGTTTTTTTCTTGATAAGTAGAGAATGAATAACAAAAAAATAACTTAAAATTTATTTTTTAAGATATTTATTTAAAAGGAATGTTATCATAAAAATTCTCAGAATATTTTAATCAAAGAATTTAAATTATAAAGAAAGCGATTTAATTAATTAAATTATAAAAGAAATTTATTTAAATTTTATAAACTGTAAAGTAATATCTAATTCATGATTATGGATTTATTTATTTATTTATTTATCTAAGTATCTCAATAAGTTAAAATAAATTTTCCATTTACTTTTTAAATATCTTTTTTATTAATTATTTTCACTTCAAAATATTTATGTTTTGATAAATAAATATGTATTGATTATAAGTTTAATTAAGCTCATTCTAACTATTTCAAATTTAGATTTATCTTATTTATTCTTTATATCTGTTTTGTTTTATTGATGGTAAAATTGTTTTTTTCAAAGAAATTAATAAATAAATCTATTTAAATATAAAATTTGTTGTGTGCTAAATATCTTTGTAAAAAAATAAGTAAATTAATTAGAGGCTTTTTTTCTTTAAATATCTTTTATGATTTTATTAATTATTAAACAATCAAATAATTTCTTACACTTAAAGCATGTGATTCAGTAAGGCTTGAGTTTATTAGCTTATTCTTATATTTTAAATGTTGTAGCTTATATTTCCTTGCTTTATTTTATTCTGCAGCTCTCTTTCGTCTTTTGCTGGGAAAGGATAGTTTAGATCAAAAAGCATTTAATAAAAAATAATTCCTAAAGACCAAATATCAGCCTTATCAGAATACCGAGAAACCCCATCATATACTTCAGGAGCTTTGGTGTAGGGAGTACCAACTTAACTTGAGGCATACTCTTTGTTTATGGCCAAACCAAAATCTGCAATTTTCAGCACATTATTTTTAACTAAAATATTTTTTAACTTAATATCACGATGTATAATGTTTTATTTTCTAAGAGATCTAAAGCCGTTGAGAATCTATTTCATGTAGCCTTTATATATATATAAAATAAATTTAGATTTTAATGCATTAGACCATTTGAAAAAAGAAAAAAAATATATTGATTATTTTGTCCATTTTTTTTTTGTTTTTCTTTAGGAGTAATAGAAGAATAGCAGACAGTAATTGAGATAATATAAATAAAATAGATATTTCTTATTTCTATTTAATTCCTTTACTAGTTTTTTCTTATTTGTATGCATTTCTTATAATATATATTTGACTCTATTAATTTTTATAAACTTTATAAGAATGCTATTACTTATGAGAAAAACGACTATAATATATAAATAATGTATGTGTTAGTTTAAACTATTTTTTTAAATCTTTGATTCATTGCAAAAAACAACATATTTTTAGAGGTATTAAAATATTATAATTTAATCCATTTACCTACTGCTTCGGATTCTGTAAGAGCAACGGAAGTACCCTTCTTCTTTCTTATGTTAGAAATTTTTTAATGCAAATTCTATTAACAGAGCTCCATGATAATATATAAGTTATCATCTTAGCGCACTTAATCAATAAACCTAATTACATTTTCATTTGGCTCTAATTGCTTCATAATATTTAACTCTCTTCTAATTAATTGTAAGCTATATTAGCTCCTTTTTTTTAAGCTCATCTGTTTTATCGCTACAAGCTCATTATTTTTGATGTCTCTGCCTATCCATATTTGTCCGAACTCTCCTTTATCTAATGGTCTCACAAAAACAAAATTCTATCCAATAAACTATAACCCAAGGATGGCTTCGCAAAAACTATTCTACTCATTCATCTTCATTAAAAGCAATGTTGCAATACTAATGAGTAATGATACTTCAAACTGAAAAAGTCAGTATAATTGACTGATTGATTGGTTGATTAATCGATAAATAGATCGATCGATATATGTATGTATGTATTAATTATAAAGATTTTAATAATTAAATCAATATAGTTGAATTTGATTAATTTATATCTTTAACTAATTATTATGAGTTTTATATATCAAAAAATTATAAAAATATTAAGAAACCTTATGATATCAATAATGTAGAATATATATACATTGAAATCGCTTTTTTTCTTTATTTTTTTACTTATTTTTTCTTTGCCTACTTTCAATCAAGCAAGCTTACCTTATTACATTCTTTATAACCAATTTTGGTAAGCATTTTCAAATTCTTTTTAAAATTAACATGAAATTTCACTCTTTTTGTTATTCATTTATTGCTCATAGCTTTTCTTATTTTATTATTATTATTTTTTTTTTTGCAGCTTCTTATTAACATATGCAACTTTAAGGTGGGCATTTAATTGCTTATTTATATTTTGCAATTTTTATTACTTTCTTTCATCAATAATAGCTAAGTAATATGCATCATTTATTTATTTCTTTTCTTTTTTCTTTTTTTAATTTATTCATTCTTAGCAGGTAAAGAAGTATAAACCATCATACAAATTTCTTTTATTATATATATTATTTAACTTTATATACTGACAGGTATTTTTTTTTTCCTTCATAAAACAGGAGAATTTCATTTAATTTATTAACTTTGAAATACATATTCTTATTAAATAAGCATCAAAAAGCTTATAATCTGAGCCTAATCTGCTATCATTTTTATCTTTTAAAATCAAAATTATCTTATCAATAGTTAAATATAAAAATATATCTAAATTAATTAATTAGATAATATAAATTTGCTTTCTCATTACAAAGATTATTAAAAGATATACATTAGAATTAATTAAAACATACATGTTATACTAAAAATATTCTATTGAAATAATAATTTATATTTGGAGATCAAGTTAATTGAAGTTTAGTATTAAATCATTTTATATTTTTGAAAAATAAATTTTATTAAGTCTAGATGTTTAATTTAACTAAATAAATTTGGATATAGTATAGAATAAAAAACATAAATAGAAAAATAAAAAATTTGAATAAATATGCTTTAAGCTGCTATATTTGTGTCTAAAAACTGAGTATAGAGAGACCCACTATTATTTTATTTATTATCTACTTATGAATTAATCTACATTATGAATAAGCATGCAAACCTAAATATAATTTTGAGATATTTACAATAAATATCTTTAATTATTGATATGTTTATCTTGAAATTTAATAATTTTGTAATCATAAAAAATGTAATTTATTTACAGACTAGAACTAATTAATATTTCTAAAGTATTTAGAGCTAATATTAATTAAAAATAATTTTTCTTTTCAAAAAGCAATGTGCATAAGCATATTATGTAAAATTAAATAAGCAAAAAAAATATTGCTAGTGCATCGTCGATTTAAATAATTGATTAGTTTTATTGGAGATACCACATGAAAAATCAGAATATATTTTTCTCTTTATTAAATTATTATTCAGATTATCAAGAAATAAAGCAAATTACATACTAAAACTAAATTCTTTTATTAGCTTTTGAATTTCTTACACACTATTAAAATATTGAATAGCTGATGTATTCTTTTTTCGTAAATTTGAGGTTATCAAAAAAGCTCTAGTCGTTTTATAATTCAAATAGCAATTTATGAAATCAAATGAATATTTTCGGCTTAACTTAAAAATAATTGTCATCTTATAAATTCTATTTAATTCATAAGTAAACAATATTGAATATAATCATAAAGAATTTATAAAATATGTTTTTAATTTTTAAATTATTCTTAAAATTAGTTAAAATAATTATTCTAATATTCAAAATATTATTATATTTTATAATCACTTTTAACTAAATAATTTTATTTTTAGATGAAGTAAATAAGTAAGTGTATTAATTTAATTTTTAAATTTGCTTAACTTGTCTTAAAAGAGCAAAATGAAATTTATAATTTTAAACTCATATTTAAATTTATCTTAGCTGTATTAAAGATTTAGATAAAGTAATCATCTGTTAATTATTGGCATAGAAATCATTTGATTATTAATATTTAAATTTAGTCTTTTTTGTTTATAAATTTGTTTAATTTTACATCTAAAATTTTTCTCAAGAAGTTAAAAATAGTTTTTTTTTTTGAAAGAAACAATTTGCTTGCTAAATTTTTTAATAAAAATAACAATATTAACGAAAATTGAAATATTATGTAATTTTATTATTACATTTTTTATATTTAAAATATTGAGCATAAAATTAATTAATTCAAATTTTATAATTTTATTTAACTGAAAATCTGATTCAAACAAAATTTAAAAAATTAATTTTTTTAATTAAAAAAAATTAAAATGTCTCTAAATTGAATTGAATTTATTAAGTCTAGTTTTAGAAATATTTTTTTATTAAAAAAATTTAAATAATATATTTATAATTCAAATTTTTGTAAGTATATAGAGTAAATATTTATTAAATTAAATAAAAAATTCTACTTAAAATAAAATATCCATAATAATGAATTTATGATAAAATAAAAATACTATGTTGCTCAATTATTTTATTTGTTCATTTTAGTAATTTAAAAATTTTTTAATTTATGGTAAACTCTGTAATATATTTCTTATAAGATTTTTTATTTCCTTCAGTTTTTAGATCGTTTAAAGTCTTTTGAAATATTTTAGCCAAGATTTAATAAACAATCAAATTTATTTAAAATTTTAAAGTTAGAAAATTAACAAAAGATTTTATCTCAAACAAATTTATTACATAATTTAAATAAGAAAGTAAAGGTATATTGAAAATTTATTTATTAGTTTTTTAAATAAAGCCTTGAATTTAAATCACTTAATAGGATTAATGTAACTAAAAGGCATAATGAAAGTTCATTCCGTTATTTTTTGATTTAGATATTAAAATTCAAAAAGTATTTTAAATTTAGTATTATTGATTTTACTAAAGAAATAATGCTAAATTTTTTACTTTTTTTCTATCCAACTAAAAGAAAGTAGAATAATTCATAATTATATAAACAAACTTAATTTTTTATATAAAAATTTAATTAAAAATTGCATTCATTCAATTAGAACAATTTTTTAACAATTAGATTTAATTTCTTAATTTGCTTTTTTTTTTTTGAAAAATTAGATAGAAGTTTGAAAGGTTTCATAAATAATTGTACAGTTTGGAATCAATTATACATTCTAAAAGTTTTTAAATTTATTAAAGAATAAATAAATGGATTATCCATTGTTGGAGGCATTTGAAGAAGCGGTAATACTTTTGAAATCATTAATCTTTTTTTTGAATGAAAGATTATTTAAATTTAATTGTTTTTTTATAAATTTTGATTTCTACATAATATTCTCAAATTTATTGTTAGATTTTGCAAGAAGATGAGGCTAAGCGAATGCAGCTTGTCTCAAAAGGATTAAAAAAAATAACAGATATTCTTCCTTTCCCTAAATAAAACCATCTTCTCCTTTTGCAAAGAGACATTTTAAAATACTTGTTTTTAAACATTCCGCTATTTGAGCCAGTAGTAATAGATTTAAATATATTTTTAATTATAATGGAGCATAATAGAAAATTTATTAAAGATAAAACTAATCATAGACACTTTCATTGAAAAGTTTGGAAACCAACCTAAATTTATTGATCAATTGTTTGCATCTACGCGTTACATAAGTGAAATAAGAGAAGCAATAAATTAAAATAATGATAAAACAGCTATAACTTCTTATCATAACTATTAAAATCAAGAGTAAAATTTGATTAACCTCGACTTACACTAAAAAATTATTAACATTTGGTTTTTTTAAGATCATAATAAAATATAGAAAGTGGAATAATACAAGATGATTTTTTATCTTCTTAAGATGCACAAAAGAAAAGACAAAGATTAAATATGTTCTCTAAGTTTAATTTACCTAAATATATACAAAATCACATTAAAATCATAAAAAAATATGTTTTAATTTATGTGAAAAAAATAATTTAAGTTATTATGGTAAATTAGTATTTTATTACTCATCTTTCTCTGATTGATTTTAACTTTTCTTTTATAATAAATAACTAACTAATTAACCAGTAAAGAAACGATGATTAAGAAAAATATGCAAACTTAGTTTGTGAGTTTTATAAATAATTTTTGGACAATACTGATTATGATGACTTGATATCAGAAGCTTGCAAAGATTTGTATTATTTTAAAAATTAATGGATTTGCTTAAAAAAGAATCATACAATCATGCAAGAAGTAGAAGAGAGTGATTTGTTTATTTATTTTTAATTATTACTTAGGCTAATCTAGTTTTTTATTGATTGTAAATAATAGTTTTATTATTGAAGAGCAAGAAATTTAAAGTTCTTTAACAAAATGATGATTATTTTAATGATGACCTAGAAAAAGAGGTAAAAGTATTCTGATTAATTCCAAAGTTTAAAGTTAAATCGTTAAATAGGATGAGTAAGAAGGGCATGAGAACGACAAAAATTTATCATTAAATTCTTAAACAGGAGAATCAGACAAAAAATAAGATGAAAAAGATGCAGTAGATCTATTGGAAGATTGGTTGTCTAGTGATGATGTAGCTTAGTTATCAAAAATTAAAAGAGAAACTGAATCAAGATTAAGCATCGATTTTTTTAAGATAGATTCTAACTTAGAAATTTTACTTTCTTTTATCATCAACCCTACTTTGTACACTTGCTCTAGGATAGTAAATAATTTATTTTTTATTAAACTAGATAAGAAGTTGTTGTTAAATAAATGATAAAAAATAAATAGTGGACTTAGAGATATTAGAATATCATTTAAAAAAACCATTTTTATCCCAAGCCAACAACTTTTAGGGCTGACTTTTACAGAAAAGCTTCACAAAACGATTTAAATGAGCTTCAAAAAAAGAAGAGAACAAAAGAAGGGACCAAGGTTACAGAAGAAATGCAATCTGAAGGTAATAATGATGAATATAGCTAACCTTCTTTGAAAAGAATATAAGATGTGTTTTCTAATAATTATTCAAATGATGATTTAAATCATGAAGAATTGAATAATCCTTAATTAAGAAAATAAGCAATTTATTATTTGCGTTCATATAGGACAGCTATTATGCTTACTGATCCAAAAAACTACAGACCCTTAATTAGGATCAATAACTTATACATTGACATTTTTTGTAATTTTTGATTTATTATTAATGTTATATTTATTAATATTTCTTCTAAGTCAACAATTTATATGAATGTTTTAAACGCGACACTCCATGCATGAATATGAACCATATTGCAATAAATATAGAATACTTAATTGGAAAAGAGCCAGAACTTGTATTTTACTATTTGATAGAATATAATATTTTATTTAAAGTACTATAAATGATGGAGCAAAGCCATGTTGTTAACTTCTTACTCAATCTTATACTCTAATAAGGATAATATCCTTTCATCTCCAAAGAAATGAACGAAAAAGTTATTTTTATTCATTTTTTTATTAAACTGATTTTAAAAATTAAATAAATAAATAGCTTTGGTTTTACTTAACAGAGACATAATTCTACTTTGAACTGTGCTAAATCATGCTTTTTAATAAGATGGGAGAATATTTTTAATAAAAGGTAAAATTTATTTACTAAATTCATTTATGTATAAATTAATATATGGTGATAAAAATTAATTTTTTAGGCCTTTTAATCATATAAATTACCTGGTTTAAGAAAGTTGGCATAAAAAGCACCTATTAAGAAATAATTTCAATCAAATGATATGCTTTCTAGAGACTACATGTTTACGAATTATACGAATTTATAAGAGCACACGTTTGAACTATAAGTAATTAATTAACTTCTATAATTCAAAATTGAAATTTATGCAAAAATATTAAGTGCGACATAGATGGATTGAAAGATTTTTTAGTTGTAAGAAAGTCTCTTACAAATTTTAAGAGTAAATAAACAGTTATTACTAAAATAAAAATGCTTTAAAACTTGGGAGCTATTAATAGTTTAACTTCAGATCTCCCTAGTGATTAGCATAAGCCTACATCAAAAGTGTCTATGACATAAATAAACTAGCATTCATCTATGTCATTGGAAAGTAACACACTTATAGAAATGATCAAAGAAGATGAGTCTAAAATAGAGGATGATACATTCCATGAGTAAACTCCGTTAAACAAAATTGTTTTATAGCAAATGAAAAATTAAGTAAGCAAGCATAATTTGATAGGTTAAATAAAATAATTATTTTAAAAATTAAATAAATAGTCTGAAGATACAAACAAAGCAAGCTAATAAGCATTTGCAAAAGGAAAAAATTCTGCTTTTGATGTTTTTAGTGATATAAATTAACAAAAGTTAGATTTGTAAAGATCTTTGCCTTAAACATTATCTAAAAAACTAAATTCGGAATTAAATTCTTAGCAGGGAGTATTCACCCCTTAATATTCAAAATCGTCTTCATTAGTTAGACCTGAGCAAAGAAGACTTACAGCCTTTAATGCTGCTTTATAATAAAGTTAATCCACAAATTCTAATTAAGATAATAAAAAGAAAAATGGAATTATTTAGCCACCTCTAAAGCTACCTAATTTTATAGTGTTTTCACCAACTTCTTCTTTAGCAAGCACAGGCTAAAATTTTTTTAAAGATGCAGTAAAAGATTCAACAAAAACTCCAACAAACGTAAAATTTATTTATTTATTAATGAATTAATTTTATTTTTTATTTATTAACTTACTCATTAATCTACAATTCATTTATATTTATTTATTTATTTTTAAATAGTTTGGAATTTAAAAAAAAAATGATTTGAATCAGAAAACTTTAGCAAGACTGTTTAACATTTCTGAATTATGTATGTAGATTTTGTTTATAATATCTAAATTTTATATTTTTTGATATTAATTATTATAAGCATACAATAAAGATGTCGTGTAAGTTGAAGATAAACTCAATTTTTTGTACCCATAGAATATCTAAAACGTAAAAATAAATAAATATTCTAAAATTTAATAGAGTAATAAAAGATTTATTTAAATGGCTTTATTAATAAAAGCTCGAATAAACTCCGTTGGATATTCTTTCTAAGAGCAAGACCTTTAATATTGAAAATTTAATCTAAAATGAAGAATTTTCATATAACTGTATTACTGGAATATAAGCAATTTTCGAAGAAATATTTAATTAGATGGATCACCCATAATTATATAAATCATTTAGGCTATTTACTTTCGATACTCCTATACGACATTTGAAAAGTTTGTTAGGAGATAAATTATATAACTTTGATTTGATATTAAAGCATTTCCTTTTGAAATTAAAGCTTTATTCTGTAGCAGATGCTAACAGCTCGATATTAGCTGGGTAACTAGCTAATCGCATTATATAATCGCTGATGTAACTTATTGTATGCAAATCATCAATTTAAGATTTAAATTTTTTATAGGGATCATTCAACTTAATTAAAGGATTTTATACCATTTTTAATCGAAATTATTAATGAGAACTGGAATTTACTGTTAAAATAAATAATCTTAAATTTCACTATTTCTAAAGAAAAAAATCAATAACCAATCAGAATCCAATCAATACAGGTAAATCATTAAAATATACTCTAAATTCTCATTAATTAAGACCTATAAAAATTACTTTTATTTCATAAATTTTTAACCATTTTTGAACTTTTGAATTTTTTGATTTTAATTAAATTGACTTAAATTTATACTAAATTATTTATTAATTTATACTATTTAATTATATTGAAAAAAATAT
Source organism: Tetrahymena thermophila SB210 (assembly GCF_000189635.1). Lineage (NCBI taxonomy): Eukaryota > Ciliophora > Oligohymenophorea > Hymenostomatida > Tetrahymenidae > Tetrahymena > Tetrahymena thermophila. Next base: position 56,057 of record NW_002476301.1, on the reverse strand, counting down.
TTTTTTAGATCGAAAAAAAGATGTCTTCTACTACTTATCAAATTGTAAAATTATTTTTGCTTTGTCTGCAAGTCTAAACCGATCCAGAAAATAAGAAGAAACTTATAAAATAAATTCCTATACCTTGCTTACATGCTCTTGTTCTTATGTTTTTTGAGTATCCTACTAATAATTTATATTAGACTCTGTTTATAAAAATAATAAATGAGCTTTTTAAATTTGGAACATCATAAATTTATTATAATATTATATTTCAATTTAATGTGCTTAATTATATGAATATTGTTTTAGAAAGCATCTGCTGTAACGGAGTCTTTAATAAAAAATTGTAAATAGATGGTATATACTACTCTATTAAATAGTTTTGCATTATGCTGGAAGAAAATTTTAATGTAAAATATTAAGATTTATCTACGATTTTTTTTATATTCTACTCTTAATACCTAGGAAAGATAATAAGAACTTAAGAACATAAGGACATAGGTTGAAAGCTTAGACATATGGCACACAATAAAAAAATAATTCCATATGAAAGATACGTAAATTTTCATAAGTACATACATATTCTATACTAAGAAAATATTTTTTCCTAAAAGTTTTAAATCTTAGGAGCTTGGTTCAGTTATTTCTAAGACTACTTCTCCAAAAGGATCTTCTATATTTGCAAATAAAGAAGATAAAATTAAGCAAAAGATAAAAAACCAATAAAATACTTTTGATATACAGTAAAAATTAGAACCTAAGTCTATGTTAAGTCCTTCTTTAAGAGCTATATCTGTCCATTCTCCACTAATAAATTTAAACACTAACAATTCTCTTATATCTAATAATAGCAAAGCACTTTATTAAACTGACAGATCAAATTAATTTTAAAATGCTTCTTAAAATTTTCTTTCTCCTCTTTAATAATAAAATAAAAAAACTAATGAATATGTTAGACATTCTAAGTCTAATAGCTTTAATCCTTATAATCAAGAAGTATCAAACCATATAAAAAATAATAGCTCAATAGCAAATTAATTTCTTGCTATCTCAAAAACATAAACTAATTTTAAGATAAGAACAAATTCTTAGAGTATAATAAAAAAATGATAGACAGACAAATAAAGTGAAAAATAACCTCCAATTTATTTTTGTTTTATATTTGTATAGAAAACCATTTGATAAATAAGTAAATAAATATACACGTAACAAACTTCGTTTTTTATTTGTAAAAATGTAAGAATAACCTAAAAAATTTGATAATACTTTAATAAATATATTTTTTTAATTGTGGATTAATTAACTAACTTAGGAAATTAAATCTTTATTAATAATTAAAAGAAATCAAATAATATTTTAATAACTTTAAAGTAAGTTAAAAGGTAAAAACAGTATAAAATGAATTTGAAATTCTATTTACTCATAAATAATTTTGAATTATTTTTACAACAAAATATATTTTTTAGGCCTAGTTGAATCTACAAAAAAAATACTGTATTGATTTGATTAATTAGAAGATTTATATTTTATCAATTTATTAATTATTAAATAAATACAGCATAAATCTATATCAACTAGAACTTAAATAAAGAAAAAAAAAATATTTAAAACATATATTTAGATGTCTGCACCTGTATTTTCTACGATAGCTCGTGGTACTAATATATTAGTAGATTGCATTTTAATGTTTAGTTCAATAAAGAAACTGCCTAATAATAAATGTTTTGGAATATTAGCAATTCTCTCTTTATTAAACATTCAGCTGAACTCAGTAACTAAATTTAAGACATTAGAAAAAAAAAATATAATTTTAAATATGATAGATTCTAATTATAAATGACACTTTAAAAGGAGGTCCATTTTCTGTTTAGATTAAAGTTTACTCTATAATATTAAAAATAACTAAATAATATCTGATCATTTAGTTTAGTTCACTAAATCTAAAATCAATTTATTGTGCTCTTTAAAATTAGATTAGTTATTTATTTTTTAGTAAGCTTGTTTGGGTTTGGACTTTAGCTTACTTAAGTAAATTAATTTATTTTGATTATTAAAATCAATTTTATAAATGCATATATAATAGTTAGTTTAGTCTGCTTATAAAATGTATATGATAATATGGTCTTAAACGATCAATTTTTTTTAGTGTCAAAAGATGGGTACTTTACATATTCTTCTATTTAGATTGATAAATATGTTTGGGGTTCAGAATTTCTAGTCAATACATTTAATTTAGCTTTTGGTTTCTTAATTAATGTAATTTATTTCTACTAAATAAATTATAATTTAATTAAACTTTATCAAAGCAAAATTTTGGAGGCAATCAGAAACTTTATCTAACAGCATGTATAATTATGGTATTTAGTTCTTTCTGCTAATAATTCGAATTTTTTATAGACATATATCCACTATTTTAGTCCCTGTAAACATTTATAATTTTCTTATACTGGTAATTTATGATTGAATTTACTGACAGATAAAAATATTTGCTGAATATTTTTAAAATGCTATGATTTTAATGTGTTATTTCTATATATTTATCTATTAAAGCAGATGTTATTGATATCATTTTAGATAGTATTTTTTATCAAGTAATTTTATTAAAGATTTTTATAAAGATAGATAAAATAATCTACTTATATATTCTTTTTATTTATATTTAATTGATTGTTATAATAATAAAATTTATTAATTTAAAATTTTATTTTAATTATTTTTTTCAAGCTGATACATTTTTAATTAAATAATAAATATTTTTTTTACTATATTGTAATTTGTAAAAATCTACATATTTATAAAAAAACATAAACAATTTTCTTAATAAATTTAAATATTATAAATAATATTGACTGGCTGATAGATAGACTGACTCGCTCACTGATTGACTGACTCGCTCACTGACAAACCAAGTAAATAATTAACTAAGTCAGCAACTAACAGAGAGAATGGTAGATTGAAAGATTGCTAGAATTAAGTTTTAAATAATAATTTGCTATTTAAATGAAGATATTTATTAGTTTTCAAATAAATATCATTTAATTTAACTATATATTATAATATTAAATTGCTTTAAAATAAGAATTAATTAATTGTATTAAATATAATATTATTGTTTTAAATAGGATAGAAAGCTTTAATAAATATAGATTATAAGAATCTCCCTTAAGCAAGTCTTTATGCAAGATTAGTAGATAAAAATAGGTGTTGGAGCTTTATCCTTCATAGTATTATATTGGATTTACAAATACATATAGTCTTTAGATTTAAGTTTTACTTAAGGAGTTATAGTTGGGTTCGTATTATGCATAATAATTGAAATTGGGTTAGTCTTTTGGTATATCAAATGGAGAGTTTAGAAGAGCTAGAGTTAGTCAAAGATTAGCCTTAATATAAGTATAAAGTCGCATTTTAATGATATTTAATATAATATGAAGTAGATTTGAAGGTAATTAAACTCATTATTTTATTTTTAAATATTATCTATAGTTTCAATGGATATAGATAAGCTATTTGGAGAAGAACAGTTAGAAGATATTAAGGAAAAGAATAAAAAAAAGGAGTTTTTTATCAATTAGGTAATTAAATTAAATTTGGCATTTTAAATTGATTAAAGCACATACTGATAGTATGTATGCTAATCGCTTGATGAAAAAATAATTAAAGATGTTAAAGCAATTAACTACATTAATGTTAATTATAAAATAAATTAGTACTCGCATGAAAAAAAGCTAATGCAAAAGGTTTATAAAAAAGATGAAACATATACCAGCTTCCAACAGCAAAATGGTATAAGAAAAGCGAACACCATCATTACAGAGGAAAATAGTTAAAGCCCTTAATAGGGTGGATATGGTTAAAGTAGCTTAGCTATTCAACGATAAAACGTTTTAACTGAAACAAGCATTCAAAAGAAAGAAACTGGAGAAATGCAGAATGATGGATCAGAAAAGAAAGATAACATTTAAGAGAAAAAAAAGCATACTTTGGAAGAAATTGAAACATTAGCTTTTGAAAAAGTAAAAAAAAAAGAGTTTTTAAATAAAGTAAATACGTTTGGTAAGTTCTTAGAAGTTTTCATTAGCTTAGAAAAAAATTTTGCTAAGGATTTAAGGACTATTGGTAAGCCAAGATTTTTAAAAACTTGCATGTTTGATGTAGTTGTTAGACGTGATGAGAGGTACCATCATTCGTACAGACTTTGTGATGTTGATTCTATATATAGAGAGGAATTTAATACAATTTTAGCTATGAGTGAGTCTATTTCTCGCTAATCAGATTCTCAGTTAATTATACTGCCTAATTGGATTTACTTAAAAAATATCTTTTTAGAAATGAGCAAAGTACATGATCAGCTAGTCTAATATATACAATTTGGCATATTTGATTTAACTAAAGTAACCAAAACCATTTATTTAAATATATTACACTTTTATTATAAACAAAATTTTTGTAGAAGAAAGTAGAATAACCATTTTTTTCTTTCTCTAGGTGCTAATTGAGGAGTATGAAGAATAGTATAAAAAACTGAAACTTATGAAAAAAGAAGCTTAAGCTCATATACAAAAGAAATTAGAAGAGGCTAAATAATAAGAACTAGTTTATAATGAGATCAGCAAGAAAATCAAAAATATGGCTGAAACATACGAAGTAAAAAAATTAATTCATTACTTTCAATGCAAGAGTTTACTTTTTTTAATTAATAAATAAATATTTAGAACTAGCAATCAAGCCAAAACAAAGAATTAGCACGTAAAAGAGTAGAACTAAAAGGTGAAATAGAATTATTACTATATGATAAAAATAATAGCAAAATTAAAGTATATGCAAGCTACGAAGCTTTGCACAAGGCAAGATAAGATGCAAATAAAGTTAATTCTAAAATTAATTCTCATAAAAAAGAATGGGAAAAGTAAAACAATTAATTCATTCTAAATTAAAAATAATTTTAAAAAAAATTTTGTAATTTATTTATAATAGGAGATTTTAAACTCTTTTCAAAACCAGTATGAAAAGTATTATTAGTGGGTTCTTTGATATTACAAAGGATGTGTAAAAGAATTTAAAAAGCCTTCTTATCACAAATTTAAAGTAATCTACTACAGTACCTGTAATAGATTTTGATGCCTAGAGCTTTGAAAATGATCAATCCATTTACTCTTCGGTCGATGGGTCTTTTTCGCATAAGAAAAATAAGATAGTAAATTAAACTAATGCAAAGGGAACAAACAACATTTCTTAATAAAATGAAAGTGGATTACTAAATACAAATATAGGATTAACTAATAGAAGTGTCCTGAATAATTCTAATATAAATCCTTTATTGATATGTGTAGATCACCGCTAGTAGCTAACAGAGTTTTTAAAAAATTAAGATAAATATGATAAAGAGTATGATGAGATTGAAAAGTATCAAGAAGAAATTACATTTTTGGTAGAGGATGTTTGCTCTTCTCTATCTAAATATATATAGGAGTTTGAAAATAAGATCAGTAAAACAAATACTTTTAAATTTATGGGAGAAGCCATGATATACGAATAAATGGGCAGTTTTTTGCAAATAGATATTAGTGATAATACGAAGAGATATTTTAAGATAATGCTTACTCATTTTGAGAAGAATTTAAAACCGTTTTAAGCTAACACACAACGAGTTTTATAAGATTTGGCTATTGAAAAAAAGAATTACAAGAAACATATATCCACTGTATAGGATTTGTAAATTAATTTAGATAAAACTTGCGCAAATTGGCAATAAAATAGAGATTCTATAGTAAACTTTTAGTAAAAGTATGACTTTTTGAAGCATAAATTTGATGAGATTTACGAGAAAACTTACAGTAGTAAGTAAGAAATTGAAAAAATCATAAAGCAGCATGAAAAAGGTGTTGAAGATCTAAAAAAATAGATTATCAATGCTTTAGTTTAATTTTCAGTGTAGTTTTCAGAAAGGTTTGAATTGATTGAAAATAACTCTGATATAATTTTGTCATAAGATGATGACAACATGGAGGCTAATTTCTCAGATAAAGATTCTGTTTAATCAAGAGCTTCAACTTCTACATTGAGAAATAATAATAATTTAATGAAGAGGTAGTAATAATATCTTTATGATTTTATATGTAAATCTCATTTTTTTCTAACTTTTTTAATAGATCTAGTATTGCATTTATGGGATAAAGTGAATTTCTACATTAGTATTAATAAGAGGATGAAGTTAATGAAGCTGGATCAAATCATTTAAACCCAGCAAGTATATAAGATTAGCATAATAAATCAGCTGCTAAGATAGTTACTAAGCTCTTGAAAGTTTTTTATCAGTAATGGAAAGATGCAGACTTTTTCAAGGAGAAAATTAAAACAGAACTTTATATTTCTCTCAATAAAAAATTAGAAGACTCCCTAGAAGAGATGGTTGTTACAAAGCTTATTGTAATAGATTATTTTTATAATAATCTTTTAAATTATGATATTATGTTAAAAATTAGATTAAAGGAGAGGGACCAGATATAAAGTCAATTACACCACAAAAAAGCGAAGATTATGAATTTTTAGTTGATTTAGAACTTTCCTATAAAGGTACTGTGTACATTGAAATCGATACAGCCTATCATTTAGATTGGCCAAAAGTAATCAATCAATCATCTAATTTTTTATAACATAAAAACTTTAAATTTTTAAAAAGCCTGATTCTTACAAGCTACCTTTAACTGTTAAAATTAAGTTAAACGAATTTTACTCCATCATAAGACTTTGCTATGTTCCCAGGGAGTACGGTAAAAGCTGGTAATTATTTGTATATTTACTTTGAAGTTAACATCTCATCAATTATTTTTTAAAAAGGTTTTCTTTTATTGGTGAGCCAGTATTATCAATAGATATAGACCCTATCATTTCAAAAAAATACCATGTTTCTCGTCTCCCAAGAGTATATTTGTTATATAAATTGGATATAAGTTTACATATAAAAATTATTTATTAGGTAAAAACATTGATCTAAGAAATAATTAGTTAAAAAATTAAAAAAATGACATTCCCAAATAGGTAATGAATTCTTATTTTTCTTACAAATAATATTATTAATATTTTTAAATATTTAATAAAGAGATTCGATAAAGATTCCTTTATCAAAACCAGACAAAAAGATTACAGATATTAGAGAAAAATTGTTGCATAAAAAATAATCAATAATCGCTCGTGCTCCTACAAATAAATCAAATATTTACACAAATCCATATAAAGAAACAAATCAGTGAGTGAGTTAGTCTATGTATGTATGAGAGATTTATTTGTTAATAAGCAAAAAATAGAATAGTTAATAGTAGAGAAATGAGCAATAAATATTTACTATACAAAGATAAATAAAATTTTCTTGTAAAAATATATAACTTGATATTAAGTAGTAAGTAATAAGTAACGAATTTTCTGTGATTATTTGCTTATTGAGTAATAAATATATGTTAATTAATTGCATCAATAATTGCCAAGAAAATTCTAAATACTATTTTTGCTTTTTTACCTTTTCGAGTTCTATTAATTTCTTAAGAAAAATCATACAGCTCTTTTTCAAAGAGTTAATTTAAATAAAAATAAATCTTTTTAAATAAGAAATTGACTGACTGACTAACTTGCTAACTAATTATTGTGCTTTTCATATAAATTGATCAAAAATCTTGAAGCTTTTCTTAAGCACTCTTATTATTTTTAAATGTTACATATAATTCAATATACTTTATTATTAATTTCGAAATCATTCTATCTTCTTTATTGTCTTATAAAAAACTTTAAGCTATTTACTAATTCTATTTTACAAACTCATTAATGTCAGATTTACTGTCCTTGTTAAATATATTTTTGATTGTCTCTACTGTGCTTTCAATTAAAAACTCTAATGATTCTAATTAATTTTTTAAAATTTAAATTTATTAAATAAAAGTAATAAATAAATAAATAATAAGATTTATTTGTTTTTTTTACATTCTAATTCTATCTTTTTAGGCTTTTTGTACTAAAAGTCAATAGTGATTTTAGGACCAAAAAATTTCCTTTCTTCATTTTGTTATTAGTGATAAAGTCTCCATGCTGTTTTTATCTATTCGCCATCAGCTGCTTGATTTTGATTTATTTTTATGGGGAAAGCTATTGACATAACTTCTCCTTTATTCACTTAAACTACAGGGTATTGACAATTATCAGTTATACCAGATATGCATTTAAGGTATACGTTTTCAGGCCAATTCTCAGTACCATTATTTAAAATTTCTTAGAAAACAATTACACTATCATCTATCAGTATATCACTGGAGCAATAGCTATTAACAAGCTTAGCTCGATACTGTCTCTAATCTTCTCCTTATTTTTAACCTGAAGGAGTTATACTAGGTCTACTTGACGACAATCCATAAACTGATTGGGTCAAAGATTTACCTGATGTGTATTATGATTTTACACATATTGAATTTGAAATGTTACTACTACTACTGGAAGCACTTTAAGTTTGATTTACATTTGATTTAGGCTCTTCCAAAGTAAAATCGTTTGTATTATTCAATTTAGAATTTAACAAATTTTATGACTATTCTGGTGATTCTTAATTTTGTATATTTTCAAAAATGTTTACTTTTTATTTTTTAGATGATGAAGACTCGCTTATTAGTTGTATTTCGTTTTTTTAAGTTGGTGGTATTATTTCGAAATTAATTTAGTCTGTCTACTACTGAGTTGTATTAGAAACAAGAGGATGCTAAGAAACAACTGGGGAACTAATTATATTTGCACTAGATGGAGCACCATTACTATCAGCTATATTTTTTGGTACTTTAAAAATGGAAGAATCACAAAAAGTTGGAGGTTCATCATCTTAGTTGAAATTAGCTGTTACACAACTTATTTCCTAGTTGTTTAATGAGAGCACATTAAGGCTAGTGTTACCTGATATTGGCTTTTTAATAATTTTTTAATTTGTTGAGCATCTTGGTAAAACTACATTAATATTTGCGTCGTCTTTAGCTAAATTATCATTAAAATAATCAAATTGATCCTCGTGACTAGTATTTTTTACGATAGTTGTAACTGATTTATTATCCGATTTTGATCTCATTTTATGGAGATTCTATTATTGTTGTTGCAGCAATTCTGTATCTACTGAGTTTCTTTAACTAAACTCCTATCTAGCTTATGCAGAAAGTTAGGTTTATATTATAGACTATTACTATTATAGTTGTATGCTTTAAGGCTAAAATCCAATATATGTTGAAGTTTCTAATTAGCCTTAAAGTGCTTTTTAAATTTGTTGTACGTTATTTTATTAAGGGAAAGTAAAAAGATTTGTACTTTAAGTAAAGTTGTTTCTCTCTGGTTTTCTAATTAGGCTATTCTAAAATAAAGGATTTGTCATATTATTATTCAAATAATTCAAATTTTAAAGAGCATTTTGTTAAGTTGAGTTTCCGGCTTTTATGCTCCTGTCGAGTTAGCTTGTTCGTTAAATAGGTGTACTTGTTAATGACTACTGATTTTGTTATGTTTACTAATTCAAGTTGCTGTGCATGATCATTATATCATCTTTGCAAAATTAAACTACACGATGGTTCGAATCATGATTGTCCTCACAATTTTCACAAATAATATTATCAAAGTCAATATCATCCTGCCATCTTTTACTGAAAACCTCTGAGTTTCTATTATTTTTTGATTTACAATCAATGCAAAAGTATATAAATTTTAATTGCGACACATCAGTTTGGCATTCAGAGCAGCGGATTAAGTGCATGTTCTTTTATATTAAATTAGTATTGTTATTCACCTAAAGGGAAAGATCTTTATCCTTATTTGATTAGCTTGGCGTAAAAGGAGAAAATAAAGGCTAATCTTCTGGCTTTTGTGATGGTCTATTGCTAGCACACTCACCACATTATATTTAAAGAATCTTTTATAACCAGTCCATACTTTCTTTTGGGATGATTTTTTCAACTTTTTGTTATCTGACTGTTAAACTTTTTAGAACTATTTCTGCTTCTTTTAATTTATGTCTAACTATTGTTTGAATTACATTAAAGGTATTCGGATCTTCTATTTTCAAAAATCCTGATCCACCACATTTATCACATTCTGGACAAGGAGTAAATGGGATTATATCTTTTCCAATACTACTAGTTGGTGTTTTATCAGTTTTATCACTGTATCTGGAAGGATTATTTTTTTATTCCTCGTCCCAAATCATACATTTTTCGCAAGGAACTTGTATGCTCTAGCCTGAACGTAATGGTGGAGTAATTTGAGATGGACGAATCTTGCTTTACATCAGATTGTTTGTAGAGTTAGCCAAAGTGTTATTTTGGGATAGTGGTGGAGATGGTGAAAACTCTCTTTTAATATAATTATTAGCAATAAAATCACTTTCAATTGTTTTATCAAACTATTAATTCTATATACTCTCTTTACCAATCTAATCGAATTGTTCACGAGAAACAATTGCTTAATTTGTATATTAGCTAGAAAGTAGAGCTTCGTTTATTCTTATTCCTTAAGGAGCTTAAATTTAGTTTACATTATTTGCTGAATAATTAGATCCCATATTTCCTCCTCCAGTTGTTTAGCTTCTTGTGTCAACATTATTTGAAATTGTAGAGGAGTTTAATTCTGCTTGTTTGAGATATTATGAGTTTTTAGCAGCAAGATTTATATTTTGAGAATTGTTAAAAATATTTTAAGAACCTGGAGTAAAAGATAGGTGATTAGATAATGTAGGCTGCATATCATCTAAACCGCAGCTCATAGAGCTAATTTTTTTAATATCTTTTGATTTAATATCATTGTCTGATTCATCAATCATAGGATTTGGTATATCTGATCCGCTAATTAAATTACGTGTGTTAGACAATTTTTCGTTTTCAAACTTAGTTAGATCTTGATTACCAAATTTAGATGTTATATTGAGGTCGTTTATATTAGAGGAATTAAATGGCTACTACATTAATAAATTGTATTGATTCATTTGATTGGAAGTTGCAATAGCATTTTTTGTAACTGAAGATTTGACATTAGCAAAACTAACCATAATGTTTTATTAATTATTCTATTATTATGATAGTGACTAGCCTACATTTCTCCTTTCATTAGCAAAGCTTATATTTGATTCCACATTAGCAGTATAGCTTTGATTGGCAGATTACCTTTTTATGTCGTTCGCATTAGCTTCAGAAGCACCTCTTGAAAGAGAAGGAATTTAAGGTGCTGATGAGAGTGAATTATTAACAGCGTTGGTGTTATTATTAAAATTTACATTTACATTATTATTACCATTATTAAATCCATGGTTATTTAAGCAAGAATTTGTTGTACTCGAACTTTTTTAAGCTTGATTTCCTTATGTGTTCAGCATGCACATAAGCATCTAAATTATGTTATAATTTAAATCATTTGAATTTGGAGAGTTCATGTTTTGAAAATTTCCATAAAATGAGTTCTAATCTTAGCTTGAAATCTAAAATTGAGTTTTTTAATTTTTGTTTTGCATATTCTGATAATAAGGAGTAAAAGGATTTAGAAGCATTCCTATTACGTTGTTTGCTTAGTAAGTTTAAGATGATTATCCCTGATTAGCAAAGTTTGGCTGATTTCCCATAGCTTACTATTGCTACTCTTACCAGTTAAAGTATTGCTTAAATGATTTTGAATCTATTCTTAATTTTATTGCCTTGAGCTTTTCTTAGTTGCAATATTCCAAAAAAGCCTCATAATCTGATGAACTCTCAACATTAATAGAGTCATTTTCGCTATCTTAATACTTGAAACAGAAATTTTCTGGCAATTTGTTATCAAATTTATTTCTAGCTATATCTTCTAATTCTTAAAAATTTTGAGGGAATTTTGAAAGTCTAAAACAATCACCTCCAAAAACTAACTTTAAAGAAATTCTGTTCTATTAGTGCTCTTAAAATTAAGGAAACATCTTTGCTTAGCTTACTATTCAGATACTAATAATTAATTGCTAACCTGTATTCTTTTTTATAAAAAATATAAACATATTTGCATGAATATTTACATACAAAAAGTAATAGTAAAATAAAAGTTAGTTAAATAAAATATTCATAAAAGTATTGAGGAGATCTTTAAGCCTAAGTGAAATAGATTTACTTACAGCTATGATTTTAAACCAAGCTATTTAATATGGTTGCTAAATTTTTACAAAAATATTTAATTATGCCTACTAATTTATTCCTCTCTAATTTTAATTTTTGAAATAACCACTTAGTTATAGGCTGGATATTCATTGATATAATTTATATACTAAAGGCCATCTAAAAGACTAACTGTATTTAGTAAAATAATGTATTTCATAGTTAAAATTTTCTTTTCGATTGTTTAAAAACAAAAGTATTTGTAAATATGTCTGCTTAATTAATTTAAACCATGATCTTCATAAATAATTAAATAAAGCGATTAGTTTAAAATTTTAGAAATAGCATACATAATAATAGAAATTTGAAGCTAGAGATAATCAATAGAGAAATTTGAACCCTAATAATGTTTGATCAAAATCACTATGGAGCTATCAATCTATCTAAATTTTAACTTTTTCTCTTTTTGAAAAAGAAATACAAACAAAAAATATTATATTAATTATAAAATTTGTTTTATAAATTTTATATCCTTATTTTTATTTATTTTCTAATTTCTTATTCAGATTAAATGCATTAAAATAGTCTTTAATCTTTCAATAATGAATGAATGAGTGAAATTAATAGATAAGAGTTTGTTTATACTTATGCATAAAAACCTTCTTTCTTTTAACTTTTTAAGCCCTATAAATAATTATTGATTTCAAACAGCATATCTTACAAATGCTATCTAAAAAGAAAAGCATATTTATATGATAGAATGTATTTTGTTTGAATACAGCTAAAATTTTAACTTTTTCATGGTAATAAAAACAATAAATTAATAAAAAAATAATATAGATCTCATTTCAATTTTGCTAAATATTAAATTCAATTAAAAAAACTAAATATTATTTCTATTTCGTTACAGATCTACTATTTTAGTTTATCATTAAAACTTTCATCCTTAGAATTTAGATAAATTAGTAGATAACATTAACAAATATGATAGAATTACACATTTAACTCGCAAGCTCATTTTGGTTAAGGTTAAGCTCAAATCAATTCAGATAATTTATTAATTATTAATTTATTTTGATTGATTAAAACAAGACTGCTTGCTCTTTTTCATCTTATAATCTATTCTTATATTGAAAATTAAAAAATAACAATTTATCTAATGGAGGAGATTCTTTATTTGTCTATTTTAATATATCAATTTGATAAGAGATTCTCATTTAAAGAAAAAAAACAAATAAGAAAATAAAGATATTCCTCTTGTCTATTTCAAACATAATTTTTAAACCTCTTGATTGATTGTATACCTTAAAAAAAAAGGTTATAAAATAAAAAACAATAGTCTTATTACTTTAAATTTTTATAAAAATATTTGGTTTTTTTTTAAATAAATATTCATAAAATAGAAAATAAAGCTATTTTATTAAAATTAAACTTAGTTTTAGTTGATATTTTATTATTTCTTTCTAAAAATTACAGAATTGGTCCATAAATTTAATTTAATTTAATTAAATCAAAGTCAAAGAAACATTTATTGTTGACAATTAAATTAGCCATAAATAAATAATATCAAATTAATAAATAAGCAAGTAAATAAATATTTTAAATAATTATGTATTGATTCTCTCTTCAAGAAGATTTAAGATTTTGAGAATAAGATGAAGGAGTTGAGTCCAAGTTTTATTTCTTTTGTAGGAAATCGTTATTAATGTAGTTTTATTACTGTTATTCATTTTCTCTTTTTTGTAAGAAATACTTTTATCTGTCATCACTTCTATTTACATTTATTATTTTATGATCAATATTTTAATAAATTTTCAATTATGATTTTTCATCATTTAAATCAATTATCTATGCTTTATTCAGTTTATTAAACTTCTTATTTTAGTATTATTTACTAAAGTACAAAGAGTTTTAATTTTTTTTTTATTAAACAAATCTTGAAAGAAAGTCTTTAGATGTAGTCAGTTTAGGAGCAAATGTATGCTGTCTTTCACTATCTTATTGTTATAGATATATTTTATAATCACTTCTCTAACTCATTGATACAAGTTTTTACTCCTCTTTATCTAGAATCCTTCTTTTAAATTATATGAGTTTAGGTTCTTTGAAGGAATCGGAAGTAGTATTTAAGAATTAGGTATGTATTGATTCAAATGATTTTATATCTTCAGTTAAATTGCCCATTTCCTTTTCATTTTAAATCAATGTTTGAACTCTTATTGAATTTTTTAACTTTTATTAAGAAGTACGATCAGTTAAACTTTCATTTTATTTAAAACTTCTTAAAGGTAAATATACCATTTAGTGAAGTTATTTGTTTGAAATTTATAATTATTGGGAATAATAACATTCATTTTAAGTTAATGCTTTTCCAGCATTTTAGTTATTGTTAAAACTGCCTTATTTGAATGATGCACTTCTATCTTACATTTTATATTAGTTCTCTATATTAATTTTTGATATCGGTTGGAGCTTAGTGTTAGAAATAATCCTTTATGAGATCCTATCTTCAAATATCGAATTAGTATGAGTTTTGTAATTATTTCTATTTATATAATTTTTCATATTTCAAAAATGCATTTTATTAAGTTTAAAAATTATTTTTACCTTTCTTATTTGCTTGTACTAGATATATGATAAGCGACTCTGTCGGTTTATATTTATTCATTTTGATTTTATTCAGCTTTCTTACAGCTTTAGTAATCTCCATCTTTACCTTCTGAGTTTTCATTTTTTAATGCTAATTTAGTAATCTATCCTACTCTACTCGCTTACTTATGCATACTTATTATTTATTGAACTTTTTGCTTTTTATTAACTATTTTATTTAAGCTTTTCTATGTAGAAAATAGTTAAGATTGCCTAAAATTAATTTTTTGTTAGGAAAGTTCACTATAATCTTCTTGCGAGTTTTGTTAACTTTCAAAATCAGATTAGCTCGATTAAGTCTAAAAAGTAAATTATTTTACAATCTAAGATTAGTCCTAAAATTGTTAATCTTCAATTAACTTTTGATCTTTTTTCTAATTATTTTAGTCAACATTAATAATTTCTAAATTTGAGACTTTTAATATTGATGATCTTTCTTTTTTTTCACTATTAGATAAATCTTCTTGATCTTTACTTACATAAGATAGCCTCTTTTAATTAGCTTATCCATTTTCGTTTAACGAAAGGTGTGATGGTTTTCTATTGCTGCCATTGTTGTTATTATTATTATTATAATTTTGTAAAGAAAGATAAAGAGGATTATGTAAGCTATATGAATTTTTTTTTTACTTATTGGTTTGTTAGTTTGCAACTTCGGTATTTTCAGGTTGCAAAATCTATGGGTTTTCTAAATTATTTTATAAGCTATTTAGTTAATTAAACATTAAGCTATCTATATATTTAGATCTTCTAACCTTTCCAATAAAAGCAATACATTTGAGACCAGTATTAATTCCTAATTTACTGTTTTCAACAGCATTCTAAATAGCTGTTTTAAATGGAAGTGAAATTAATTTTTTGTTTTTATTCAATTCAGGTCCGCATCTGTTGCAACAACAGCTTTTAGGTCTCATTTTAATATTATCAATTATCTTTGTTTCTTTTTTCGCCTAATTCTTTGGCGTAAATCCAGAGTTAATGTATGTATTGCCTCTATTTTAGTTCATTCTTCTTTATGCATAGGTTTTTGTTGTTGTTTTATTATTTCTTTTTTGTGAATCTGTACTTTATGGAAAATTATTTGAATTGATCTCATTCTATAAATTTTCTTCAACATCTGAAAATATCCAAAATTAGTTTTTTTATCTAAGATTTTACTCCATATCGTTTGAAAAGTAAACAAAATTGTTAGATAAACTCTTTCTCCCTAATATATAAAATTATGTTTAAATATTTTCATTACATGATTGTGTAAATTATTTCATACTAAAACTTGGTGCTTTGGTATTCTTTTCAGTTGAAAGATTATCTGTATTTTCTTCAGCACATGAATTAAGTACATCTCTGGCACTTGATGTCTTACTTTTACTATTATGTTTTCCAGCAGCAGCAATAGCAGCAGCCTATGCTACTCTAAATGAATCCTTAAAATATTTATTGATATACTCTAAATTTATAAATAAAAATTTTATTTTGTTTTATTTTATTTATCAAAAGTTAAAAAATAGTTAATCAATTACGTTGCTTTGAAATAACACTTCCACTTAAGCTTTAACTTAGATTTAATTTTTTTAAAGCTGATTTATTCATAAAACTAGTGCTTAATTTTCTCTCATCATTTACAGGACTTAGTATACTCAATCCTTGTGTATCTAATATGTTTTTAGATAAATCCTACCAAGTAATTTTCTTTTCTCTTGTTTATTCTTCTATATTTTGAGTGTTAAAACGTAAGGTAGAATCTATTTTAAAGTAAGGCACGAAATTGAGCTCTTTGACTTTGTAAAATATTTAAATTACATTATATTATATGAATTTAAAATGGAATAATATACCCATTTGATGCTGAGAATCAAATAATGCTCCTTCTTCGTTATATTCTATCTCCTACGCTTTAATTAATAATTCATCTTCCTATTATTTTATTTATCGTTTTATTACTAATGCTAATGGAAGAAAAGAGTTTAAGAGAATGAGATTTACGTTCTTCAAATATAATTTACTGTATGGAGTCATATTATCATAAGTATCACCCTAAAAGGATAGAGTATCTAATTTTTTTATCATTAGATTTTGTCTCATTTCTTCTTCTACTTACTAAATCGGTTTTACACTTCTATTATTTAATAAATTTAAATTGTAAAATTTTCTTCTACTTTTGTATTGGTTAATTACTAAAAATTATTTGTGCTTTTACTTGTTACTATTATTTAAAGTTATGGTTTATTAGTACAGCTAGAAGCGTATTTTCATTTATAAAAAACATTAAATTTTTAAAAATAAATAAATTTCTCATGTAAATCTCCTTATATCTATCTATCATAGAGTTATTTTATTAAAATATTATTACTAAATAAATATGTCTGTTTATTTATTGAATAATGAAAAATTATTACTAAATATACTTATTTATTTATTTACTCTTGAAATTCTTGTATTTATCATCAGAATATTTAAATAAAATCTAAGTCATTTCTTTTATTATTAACAAATGTTATTTTTATCACATTGAATCAGTTTATAATCAAAACAAAGTAATCTTTTTCTAATATCATAGTGATTAATTGATCAATAAATCTAATAATTAAAATCAATAAATAAGAATAGATTTTAACTCACCTTTAATATTCAAAAGATTATTTTTAAATTAGAATTATTAAAAAATTAAGCGACATTAAAGAAATGTCAAAAAATAGAACTAACAAAATGGTCATTGATATGGACAATGATGATTGTGAAGTTAAGTTGGTATTTGATGATGACAATACCACTTAGTAAGTCACTGATCTAAGTTCAAGTCTTGTTAAGAAAGACCATTTTTAGTAATAAACTCAAGCAGAAAGCAGTGGTGATAAAAAAAATAAAAATTAAAGAAATAATAATATGCATTTCATAACTGAAAATCATTTTTAGTAAAATAGAAAACTTTCAGACCCATTAGTCAAGTATTCTGATGATCTTGATGAGTTATAAGATGGTTTTTCTGAAATTTTAGTTGATCCTAATGCTCTATAGCGAAGATAGAGATTAACTAATATCAACCTGATGGCTAAGAGTGACGTTGGATTTAAGGTAATTAATTAAGAAGATGACTCAAATGAATTAGTATCTAACTCATCACTAGGATCAAGTATGATCAATAATTCAAACTCATTAATAGCAAACTCTGCTTCCAATTAAAAAGCTGATAAGCTGTCAGTAAATCTTGAGTATTATAAAATTAAAGTGTTTGATGTAAATGATTTTTAGAAAGGCCCAGAATGTTGTGTCTGCAAATCTAAATTTGGGTTATTTTCGTTAAGAGTACATCATTGTAGATTTTGTAGCATGTCTTGCTGCTAGCATTGTTCAGCCAAAAGAATTAATTCCCATCGATCATGTGATATATGTTTTATTACTATTGCAATCAAAACTAACTCTGGCCATGATAATCCGTATTTAAATACATTTAGGAAAGATGTTGAGTTCTATTCAAAGTATGAAAAGCTTGCTGAAGAATAAAATAAAATTTTAATTTCTCAATACGAGAATATGATTAATCATTGCGAGTATTTGTCAACTAAATAATGGAAAATGCAATAGCAGGTAATTTTTATAGAATTTTCAAACTTAAAATAGCAAATACCAACAAATTCACATTTCTAAATATAGCAAAAAATCTACATGATGTGAATATAAAAAAATAATTAGTTGTTTATTTTTAAAAATATTTAAATTATTTTCTATTATTATTTAAAAGGTTGAGCAAACATAAAAAGAACGAGAAGATTAAATAATTGAGCATGGAAAATAGCTGAGAGACATTTTATATGATAGAATATAAAAATAGTAAGACATAAAAAATATGAAAGGGATTCTTGATTCAAAGATATCACAATTAGAGGAGAAGAAAAAGCTTCTTTACTAGCTAGAACAAAGGCTAAAAAGATAAAGAGAAGATAATTTAATGAAATTGCAAGCTCTTGACACAAAGCAAAAAAAGTTAAATAGACTCTATGAAAAATAAGATGAACTTTAATAAAAGCATAATTTAAATTAGAAATTAATCGAACGTGATGATAGAAGCTCATCAACTTTAAATCCGAGTTTAATCTACAACCATGATCATTTTAATATCTTCACAAATAATACTTCCAATAGAAGTTAGTCAGTATATGATACAAGGGATAACACTACCTTCAACACAGACTTGAAAGGTCCTACTTATGAATAATAAGAATTTGAATAAATATAAAATATTAAAAATAAACGTTGTTACACATTAAATTCTGAATAGTATGATGATTTTGAACCTAAAACCCATAATGTAGCTCCAAAAAAAGAGAAAAAAATGAACATGTGCTTAAATAGATATGACTATAATTGATCTAACAAAAAATGTATTTATAAATTAAAAAATAAAGAATGATCTGCTTTTTATTTTCCTAAACTAAATAACATTATTTATAAATCAATTAATATGAATCTAAAATTGAAAATGATTTTGCTTTAATACTATATTAATAACTAATTAAAAATAATAATAATCTAATAAATAAATTATCAATTAATTAACAAAATTTTATATTTCTAATTATCTTTATTAAACTGATGCGTGTGCATGTAAATTTTTAAATTAAAAATTATTTATAATAGACTCAAATTAAAATTTATTTTTTATTAACTTGTAATATTATTTTCAGTTATTTAGAATTGAGAGAAAAAAAAAAGAAATTTTGATGTCCTTCCTATGGTTTAGCCCAAGACCAACAGGTCCATTAGGTCCGTTATGTTCAGGGCGCAGGAATATAGATTGGCTAACTCTTGGGCGAGGGAGCAAGCTCAACCTCAACCTAAGTTACTTTGTTATTGGATCGCATCTTTACATGTTATGCACTATATAGAGTGCTATGCATACTTATGATGCTTGCACTATCGTTCGTTTGCCGAAGCAAATTACTATAATAGGCTGTTATCCTTAATCATATCAGCCTTTGAGAAATTATAAGCTATAAAGTTTTTAATTAAATTTATTTATGGGTTTTTTAGTCCAGTCTTTAATAAAATTAAGATTTTGCTACAAGTAGAATCAAATTAATTGGAAAGATTAAAACAAAAAAGAGAGATTAAATACTAAAATTTTTGTTTTACAAAAATATATTTTTATGTAAAATATCACAAATTTAAAAAAAATAATTTATTTAATTAAAATTATTTCTAACACAGTAAAATAATTCAACTGGTAAAAAAGGAAAAAAATTTAATCTAACTACAATCAATATATACTTTTTAATAAAATTTTTGAGGAAAATAATTAATACAAGTTAAATTTTTAAAAATTATAATCTCCTACTTGTAATTTGATGTAAAAATTCAAAGTTAGGTTTTTATATTAATTTATGAGAAATTAATTTTTGATTAAATCAATTTATTTATACATAATAATTTTTATAAGCCAAAGTATTTGAAAATATTTATTTATTAATAATTTCTTTCTGCTAAATATTTCCTTTTTTAGATTTCGATAATAATAATAATTAAATAAGTTATTTTTTTTTGTTTGCTAATCATCAAATAAAATTTTACTCATAAAATATAAATATTAGATAAATACTTTTTAGCTTCTAATATTATTAAAAAAAGAAGTATAAAATTGCAATTGATAAATTTATGTCAATTTATTTGCAAATTGGAATTAAATTTTTTTTTTTCAATATTAAATATATTTAATACAAAATGTAAGCTAAATTAAGAAATAAATAAGCTGAATTTCTTCAAACCAACGATAAATTTATTTTCTAGCTTATAATTTTTTTCTGTGTTCTACAAATATAATTTGATTATATAGATTACATATTTTTAATATTTTCTTTTTTTCTAGTAATACTATTGAAAAAATTTCTAAAAAGTTAGAACTTAAAATTAAATCTAAATAAATCTATGCTGATTTATATTACTAATTTACACTGTACTAAATTATATAAAATACACAATTTCGCATTAATTACTATGAAAAGATTGAGACAGTACAATTATCTACTTTATAAAAAAATGGATATCTAAAATATTTGCTTGAGAACAAACATAAAGTTGAAAAAATAAAATTTATAATCTTAGAAATTAAGTTGTGATTTTGAAGAAATTAGAGGTGTTTATAGCTATAGAAATATTTATTAAAAATGAAATAATTTGTAAACTGATTTCTTTTATTAGTAGTAAACTATTTAAATTGTATTTTTCCTAATTGAAAAAAAACCTTTGAAAATTTTAAGAAAATTTCTTTCCGCTATAGCGAATTTATTAAATACGTATTTATATTTTTTACCTAGTAAATTGAGATTATAGTAAGAAAATAATAATATCACTTGGAACAAATAATTAGTTTGAGATTTTTAGAAAAAGTCTTTTTATACAATCTAGTATAAATTATCATATTCATTAATCTTTACACTTCTAAATTAAAAGAGATAATATTTATTTAAAATTTAGTTTTTTTTATCAAAAATAAAAAAATTTTGTATTTAGATGAATTTTTAAGATATCGTGCAAATTTTTATATATACTTGATCGCTTTATTAGTTTTGAAAATATTTAATTAAGCTTGCAAAAGTGATAGTAAATATTAAAAATTTGTTATGAAAAAATAACTCTGCCTTAAGAAGAACAAACTAAATATTTATTTGTTACATATTATTTTAAGGAAGGAAAGAATATATTCAAAATTCATAGACATCATACATTATTTATTAAATTCTATTAGAAAATTAGCAAATAAAAAATAAGCTATTCTATCTCTAAAGTAATTCAATCAGGATACTATGTTCTATATTGAAAAGCTATTATAAGTTATGTCAAAACTAAGTCTGCCATTAGAATAGTTATATTAATATATTTGCAGCTGTATAATTTTAAAGTTAAAGATATTAAATATTAATATTTTTTTTATTTAAAAGCTCATTCAAAGCAATTTTTAAGAACAAAAATACATAACTTTAAAACGTATTTATTCTATTCTAACACAAATAGTGTACATTCACTTTTTTAAGATTTTTAATTTATTAATTTTTGCATCTAAGTAACAAGCTTAATGATGAATATTTTTAAATATAAATGTCATTAAAGAAGGTTATTTTCTATCTTTGTTATTTTCTGAGTCATCTCATCAAAATACTTTATCAAAATTAAATATCCAATAGTTTTGTTTAATATTATGATTGATTACCTTATGTGGCTTCAATAATAATCTTATTAACAATAAAAACTGAACTAATTAATTCAAGCTTAAAAAAAAAAACCTCTTTGGTTTAAAATGCAATGAATAAATTGAACAGAATCCTTTGCTTTATTATAATAAATTTTTTTCCATTCAAATAGATTGAAAAAAATTAATAATCATAATTTTTTATTAACAATCTAATATTATTCATTAGAGTAAATCAATCATTTGCATAGTTAACTTCACATCACTATTGCAAAAAAAAATAAATCAACACTTATTTATAAATTTTATAGACCAATTAATTTATTCTGAAAATTTAAAGGATTTGCTTGCTTGTAGTCCTTTTTAAACAAAAAAGTTTATTAATTATATATATAAATTTATTAATTTGCATACTTTTTAATTTAATATTCAAAGCAAATAGATCACTCAGACATAATTTTTTTTATATTTATTAATTAAATTAATATTAACAATAAAAGAGGTAAAGCGTAAAAATGAGAAGCAATAATGCTTCATAGCATATTTCTGAAAATAATGCTCTTGTTTAATTTCATATTAACCATAAAAATATAGAGTAAGATGAAAATCTTATAATGTTTGATTCTGGTAATTCAGTTCAAATAAAGTAATCTCAAAATCAAGATGAGCCTAAGGCAAACAACGCTGGAATATATAGTTTAGTTTACAAAAAAGATATTGTTAGCAACGAAAATCGGTCAATGAATTCTTAAAGAGACTAGGCGAAGGAAGTTTTTGAAGTTATTATTGATAATGACTCAAATACAAATGAAAGAAATAGTCGTATGGAGTTAAAGAATGGGAACAACCATCTTTAAAATCCTCATGTCAATATACATAGGGCATCAACTAAAAAAAAGAGCAACATTCATTTTCATGCTGGTGGACATAAGCATGAAGGATTTGATCCTTTTAAAATTCCTTGTGATTGGGAAAAAGCTAAGTTGCATGCTTAATCTAGAGAAACAAAACCTGAATTAGATTCTGAAGAAGTACTCTCACCAGATGGCTAATAAGCTGAGAAAAAAATGTAAGAGGTTTGTGACTGCTGTGGTTATGAGTTAAAAAGGAAAGAAATAGGTCTTAATGTAGATACTATGGAGTTAGGTTTTATGGGATCAGGTTTCCCACTGTATTTTAACTATATCAAATATTGCTGCCTTATGCTTTTTTTCCTATTTTGCATTTAAGGAATCCCAAACCTAGTCTACAATATTCAAGGTGAATTTTGCCATTCTGACCCTGTTGAAGTCTTCGCTGCTATTGAAGAAAACCATGATCATCATTAAGCCTACTTTTTAATCCCTTGTCCTGATACAAATTTAAATAAGATTTCGATGGCTAATGTTTTAGATAAAATGTACAGAGAAACAAATTACGACTTTCACTTTTCTATTGCAGCAGTCATAGTGTAGTTATTACTGAATATTTTATTCAGAAGAAGCCAGAGAAAAATAGAATAAGATGTTGATATTGCCTGCAGCACACCTTCTGATTACACAATTATGGTTCAAAATATAAGTTAGAATATAACTAATATAAAAGAAACCTTGAAGGAAATATTTGAGTAATATGGTACAGTAGAAAAAATAAATTTGGTTTATGATATCACAGACCTCGAGCATATAGAAACATAAATTAAAAAAAAGGTACAGTAGAAACAGAAAATAATTGATAAGATTTAAAGTTTTGATCCTAATAATAAAGAAATTTAAGAAATTGATCATCAAATAGAAAAGTTGGAAGAAGAAGTTCATTAAATGCAAATATAAATGTAGGCTGACAATAAAAGATTTGTAGGAACAGCATTTATAAGTTTTTCAAGAGAAGAAGAAAAGTAAAAAGCAATTAAATCAAACCCATAAGATGGATGGAAAAGATTTAAAGACTACTTTAAAGATGGTAAATCATAACATTCAAAAAAAGACTAGCTTTATTTAGATGGAAGATATTTATATATATCAGAAGCTCCTGAGCCAAATGACGTCGATTGGGAGTTTGCCCATGTAAAAACAGTAGAAAAAATTAAAGTTAGAACAATTGCATTTTTTAAATGGTTGATTTTAACACTTGCATCTTTTGTTGTTATAGCTCTTATATCTTATCTCTAAAGTAATACCATAGATCATATTTTGAAATAAGAGCATGATATTGCAATCGAAAGCGAAGGAAGAGAAATGACTGAAGAAGAGTAGCATCATTACGATGATCTCTAATCTCAAAAAACTTCTGTCACAGTTTTATCATTTGTTATTTCCAGTATTATAGTCATTTGGAATAAATTTTTCTTGCCTTTTATAATCCATAAGATTTGTGATCACGAAAAATGGGCTACTAAGACAAGTCTAAACGTATCCTTTGCATACAAGTTAACTATTGGTCTTTTCTTCAATACCGCTCTCATCACATTCTTTGTTGAAATTATTTTCTTCTAAAATATTTACGCACTAGCTGGAGGTATGATATACAATGAATTCTTGATTTTTATCATAAACGCCGTTGTTCCAGCATTAGCATGGATTATTGATCCTTGGAAAATTTGGTAAGATTTTAAAAGAAATAGATAAATAAAGAAGAAAGTCTGTTCTTTAACTTAATAAGAAGCTAACTCATTAATGGAACATCCTAGCTACACTCAAGGTAAAAGATATGCCGATATTATGAAAACTATGTGGTTCACTTTCTTTTATTCACCAATCATACCCATAGGAACTGTTATTTCTCTAGGTGGTTTGATTGCTTACTATATCACTGATAAATACAACCTTATTTTTAGAAGAACTGTAAAAGAATCTATATCTTCAAGACTTTCAATGTAAATGATTGAACTCGTTGAACTTTCTATCATTTTCCATACATTTGGATAAGTTTTTTTCAAATGGTTTATGAGCTATTACATTGATGTTGGAAATTTCTTTTTATTTATTGCTGTCTGCATAGTTGTAGTCATTATTCCTATGGATAAAATAAACGAGTTTTTATTCCCTCTTGGAGACTCAGATGAAGAGAAGACATACAAAGAAGTTCATTTAGATTTTGATACCGATTATGATAGAGAAAATCCTGTTACAAGAAAAGAAAGTTTAATACACTTTTAGAATCTAAGAAATGGTATTATTACAGTTGTAGATGCATATAAAGCCGCATAAAATATGGTATAATTTGCTCATCACCATAGAGCAAGTCCAATGCACTAAGATGATAAACTTGTGTAAGAACTTTAAAGCATGCAAAAAGACAGTAGCAAAAACAATAATTAGAACGCTGATAATATCTAAAATAACTAAACTAAATCTAATACTCAGAATGTTCTAAGCAACGGAGAAATTTAAGTTTGATTTAGTTTTTAATTCTTTTCTGTATATCTTCCACTGACCCAAATATAATAATTATAAATCTTATTATACAATACTTAATTGATTGTATTATTTATCTTATACTTCATTCTACTAATAAATAGTATTACATTTTTAATAAGTTCAAACATTTGATTAATAAAAATAAGAAACTTTGATATTTTAGGTTGAAAAGTTATTAAAATTCAAATAAAAATATCTAATTTATTGCAAATTTTATTTTTATATCTTGTTTTTCAAATTTTCATAAATTACCTTTCATCCATTTTTTATATAATTTATTTCAAATTACTCTTCAATTTCTTTTAAATTTTTCTAACTCTTTTTAGTGTAGCTTCTCTCATAATTTCTAAATATTTGTTATATTTTTTGGATAACATTGATACATAAGATCATCAGAATTATAATATTTTTAATAGGTGCTCTTTCAAATCTTTTAGCTTTTGTAAAAAATAAAATAGATCTAAATACATACATACTTGAGATTCATCGAAATTAAATATCATTAATGAAATATTTAGATTTAAAATTATCAATAATAATCATAAATGCAAAAAAATCATGGGTAGTAAGAGATAAAATAGCTCTTAATAGTTAAAGATAAAACATTCAATAAACTAAAATAAATTTTAATTTAATTTAAAATATTATAAATTTAAATTTTTAATGAGTTTCAAATAGTTTTGTTAATTAAGCAATTAAAAATTAGAAATTTTATATCAAAAAATCAAATTTAAATCTCATAATTCTTATTTAATTTAAAATAACTTAACTTATAAAACTAATTATTTATTCTAGCAAAGTTTGAAGATGGGAAATATTTATTAATTAATTTATATGAAGTAATTTTAAAATAAAATAATTTAAATTGATTATAGGTGTTAATATTTTAAATACTTTTACTCTTCATTAATAAACAAGTACTTCTATTTAAAATTCAATAATATTAACCAAAATGATCTCAGGAATGAGTAATCAAGAATATTTTATAGTATTTAAATAGGCAGGAGGTATTGCAGTAATATTTAAAATGATGAAATATTTTTTAAAATATGAAATATCAATCAAATTAATTATAATTTAGATTAATAGTAAAATTTATACTATTTAGATAAGTACCATTTAAATAATTGTTAATTTTGTATTTATTGTTCTGTTAAGAACAATCTTTTAAATAACTATAATAAATAAGTAGAATATCAAATTTTATAATTAGTGCATTTAGTCATACATAGAAATCGAAAGCTTATTCAAACTTTTCAATGAATAAATAAACAATCAAAATGAAAGCAGAAATATTTTAATCACAAAATTTCAAAGCAATTATAATGAAAAAACTTTCCTATACCTTCTATTACATGCATTAAAAGGATAAAGAATTTTCCAGAGATACTTTTTACTATAAGCTTATATTATGGATGCACTTTTTTATAATTTATGGGATACTTGCAACATTTATAAAGGATAGCGCTAATGAAACATTTTTGAACAATTTTATTAAATTTTCTAAATATGTAAGAATAGTTCCGCTGATATCAAATATAGAATTGAATAACTGCTCGATAATATTTTCTTTATTTTTTGCTATTTTAGATATAATTTACATAATTCTACTTTGGTAAATATCAAATTGTGATCCTTCTAATATAGAAAAGAACTATTATAGATCAAAATCAGGGTATTTTGAAATTATTTTACATAATTAATTAACTTATTTCGAGCTATAATCTATTTTTTGTTATTTTGTTAATAAACAGATAGATAGCTTTTTTAACTATTTACATTGAGATTCACAGATGGATTATTTATCCAATAAAAATTGATACACTTTTAGGGATTATTATGTGCTTTCCGAATAATAAATTACTAAGATGTGACGATTTAGGCTAGTTTACTTTATTTTTAAGTCCCTTTCTTATTAATACATATATAACTTGCTTATTAATAATAACTTTGATTATTTCTAACATGGATTTATTTCTATACGTAAGCATTGAGCTTCAATAAAGTAACGACTTAAAACCTAAGTATAGCAGAAAAAATATTTGGAACTCTTATCTTATATTTCTTATAGTGATTTCTAGTTACTATTTACCAAACTCAATACCTTTAATTCTTTCTTGTTTATATAGCATATAGTATTTTTTTTAGTTTTTATATAATTTTCCTGTTGGGAAAAAAGCTCTTAGACACCTAGGAATATCTTGTTTGTGCTTTTTTTTAGGAGTACTTCTAATAGCTTTACATTATTATAAATTTATGAATCCTCAAAACCACTTAATATTACTCTTTTGTGGTTCTTCTGTACTATATGGTCTATTAGAGATTATTTACTAAAAGAAATAGAGGAGCTAATAAATAAAATTATAAGAATAAATATTAAGAGAACCTTTGAAATCTCTTGATTACTTTCTTGAAATATTAAATTTATTCAATAATTCCATAACATCTAAAAAATCTTATGTACTGCTAATTGGTAAAGTTTTTAAACTATTCTAAAATTAATTAAAAATCTATAAAATGGTTAGGTATACTTAATCAGCATTAGAATTAGTGTAAGTAATCTCTATGTCCTTGTCAAAATGGATAATCTTATAAATTAAATTAAGCTATTCAAGATGAAGACTGTGAAGAAAAAAATGAAGATAACTAAGCTAAAAAAGTGCAAAACAATAGAAGAAAATCTACTATTTTCATATAAATAAGAAAAAATTATGCAAATAAAAATAGAGAAAGCTCTAAAGTAAATTAAATATTTTTAAATTTAACACAAGAACATAGATCTATCTATTTATTTATAATTTAAATATTTATCAATAAATATATAGGTTGATTTTTATAATTTATTTGAAAGAATAAATTCCTAAATTGCAAATTAGTGGATTTAAGATCTTATTGAATTTTGGATTCTATAAATGTTGGAAAATAATGTTTTATTTCAATCAAACCATAAAGTAATTAATCTTTATTTTTTTACCTAAACTAATAATAATTTAAATTGATAGTAAGAGTAAGCTTTAATTGAAACTTTAATTCAATAGTATTGGAGCTTCTTATTGACAATAAAGAAAACTCATATTAAAGCTCTATATGTCAATAAGCAATTACAAGACTTTCTTTAAAAAAAAACTTTTTTCTTCGAGTTTATATCTTAGACATTCTCACTAATTAGTAATTTATTTTTAATGAAAATACATTTTTTAATCTAACTTAAAATAATACCTTAGTAATTACATAGTTTAGAGAATAAGATAAATCCTAAGCTTACTCATACTTTTAAAAGGATCGTTAAGAAGCTAATTAATCAACTTACTTTGAAAAAATAAGTATCAGTGATAGTTTATTAGAAAATTAAATTCAATAAATTTCAAATCTTCTAAAAATGAAATTAAATTTACTGGAAAATATGCAACTTGGATATAAAAATCTAGAGCAACTATTGGAAGTAACAAAAATACATATATGTTGTAGAATTTCATAATTTGATATTTAAAAAGGATTTAAAAGCACTTGTCTCACTCTTTTAGGTCAATGAAAATAAATTAAAATAAGACCTTCATAGAAATTAAAATAATATTTATGCTCTTAAATTTCTATCTTTGGTGAATTCAGTAATTCTTAATGACCCTATTTCTTATTTTGAATTTGAGTAGAAATTTTATGAAATGATCTTGAAAGAAAATAGAAAAGAATAAATTGGTAAATAATTAAATAATTTTTTCAAAAATTTATTTAATTTTAAAAAATAAATAAGATGAAATTAACATACTTTCTATATTAAATGGGAAAACATCAAGTTTAAATGTTTCTTACTTCAAGGAGGAATTTGAGATTTACTCTTTTTCTACTGGAACTCCTTAGATTTTTGGTTATAACTTCTGGGAATTTTAATAAGTTAAAAAGCTTGACTAAATTATGCCTTCAATAATTGCTCAAGGTCATAATAAGTTTATAAATAATTTGTTTGAGAAAAATACATCTACAGTTATTAGGAATTATAGATACTTTTTTGCTAAAAATAAATAGCACTTTCTATTCCCTGTTAAAACCTATATAAACTATTTCTTTTTGAATGAGGAAAAGCTTTCTTTTAATTGTCTTTTTCTGAAGCTGGAAGAAAAATATATGACAATTATGTCTGATCATAAAGGTTAAATTTAAGGAGTTTCCTAAAATTTTTACAATCTGATGGCTTTAATTTGCTAATAAGAATTTGATGTTTAGAGATTAAACGGAATAAGTATTAGTTCTATAATTCCATAATTCGAAGCTTTAGCCAAAGATATACTCAAATAAATGAAGCAAGAATAGACTAAATTCTACAAATCTGAAACCATTATTTTGAGAATGGAACTTCCAAAAGGCATTCATTTATTAATTTATTTTTATTAGAAATAATTATTTTTATTCTTAATTTAATAATTTTTTTTTTATTAAAAGAATTGGAAAAATTTTTAAAATAGCATAAAAAGCTTTCATCTGATTTACACTAATTAGAAAATTTTGATTAGAATGAAGGCAAAAAACAAACAAAATTAAAGAAAATATTTTATTTTATGCTGCAGAAGCAATTTTAAAAAGAAGAAATTGAAAAAGAGTATCTTAAAATTACTATGAAAATAAATACTGAGTTGTATAAATTCAGTGAAGAATTGTTACCATTCTTTTATATTTCTATCAGCAGTTTTTAATTAGTCACAAGTTAAGAAAGTTAACATACAGAAAGCGATTTAGATTCTCAAATGTAATTAGTTCCTTTGAAAACTGCAGTAAATGACATAAATTTTTTAACTATTGTAAGCTTAATTAAATGTTTTTCAAAAATTTTTCATTTATAAAAATGATAGAATTAACTTTTTGATTATTCATTATTGTAATGTTAATTTCATCATTTTTTTTTTAAATTAAATTTATTTTTTCTAATTTTTTTATAAGTAAATCTGTGGTTTTTTTATCAACACCTTATTAATATTAAAAGGCTGACAAATTTAGGAATAATTGTATTGATTTGAAATTACAGAATTTAGAAGTTTTTGTAAATTTAGTTTATTTTTTTGAAATAAAAGCTAAATTCTTTTTTCTTTAAGAATAAATAAGACTCAATAGAAAAAGATATGACATTTAAAATGAAATAAAATCTTAAAAACATTTTTGAAAATAAAATAAATTTAATAAGATCTGAGTCTTGTGATATTGAAGAAAATTAAACAGATTAAAATTATACATGCACTTAAATAAATTTGTTAACAAGGAATTAGGGTTATAACAATAGAGCTCCTCATTTAAACACTTAAGTAAATTAAAATAATCAAAAATTATATAACTTAAATTAATTTAATAAATCATAGAAAAATGGAAATCAAAAATTGATGAATAATGATAAATAAAAGAATAACAGAGATAGATCTGATTCATTGTAACCAATGAATTTTATAAATTTGTAAGAAAGATTTTAGAGTAATAAAAGTAAAGAATAAGAAAAGATAGATAATTCTGAATCTAAAAATAACCAAATTTTAAAAAAATATATATAATTGATATAAGGCGATGTTTAAAGTAAAACAAAATCATTTAGCATTTAATAAACTCCAAAGACTTCATAAAAAGAAGAATTAAGAACAAAATCTAAATCTTAAGATATGAGTTATTTTAAAACATAAAAAAAAGATATGTAATAAGACACCATTTAAATATAAAAAAACTTATTACCTGCTAAATTAAAAGAAGATGAAAATAAATTTAAGGTAAATTGTTTCAAATTTTTTTAAATTCACATAGATTTTTTAACTTAAAAGAATGAATCAGTTGATTTTGAAATTTTCAAAATTACAAAATAAAAGAGTCAGTAATCATTAAGTGTGATTGATAACAATTAAAAAGATATTTCCTTACCTAGACCTAGAAGATCTTCTTTATTTTCTAACTAGAAGGAATTAATAACAAATTTACATACATAAAATGATAATTTTGCTGATGCTTAAATCTAAATGCTGGAGCATAAAATTAAAACTAATCCAAAAATAGCCGAGCATATAAGTATTGAAGAAAAGTTTAAGGTAAAATTATTAATTATTATTTAAAAACTTATTAAAATTTACCTAGGCTGAAAACATAGACAAAGAAGTTTTAAATAAAATAAAAGAAAAGAGAAATTCGTTTTTAGATTAAGAAAACAGTAATCTACTATTAAATCCATAGATTCGAAGTAGAAAGTCATCTATATTTTCAAATGAGAGATAATAAGATACTGATTAGTAGTAAGATTTAACAAGTAACAATTAATGTGAAATTTAAGAAATTAACCAAGAGCTTTTAACAGCTAAAGATGAAAATCAGTTTGATAAACTGCTTAGTAATGATTTCTAAATTATTCACGAAGTTAGCCTTGAAAGTGATTAAACATCTTCTTCTAGCTAAAGTTAAGGAAATAAAAGCAAAAATCTGAAAGGTTAATCTTAAGAGTATTCTGATAAGAAATAAACAGATTTAGAAATTGATGAAAGCAGTTCTAGTTCTAATTAATCAATTAACAGGTAATTGACTATATTAGCTTGTAAATCTGTAAATACTAGTGGAAGAGATGATTTCTTTTAAAGCTAATAGTCTTTTAAAAGCAAATAGTCTTTTAAAAGCAAAAAGTCTTTCAAAAGTTAAAAATCATTAAAAAGTAAGCATTAAAAAAAGACAGAACCATAAATTAATTACAATACTAGCAATAATGATAATACCAACAAAGACGAATGGGAAGAAAAAACTATAGCAAATAACCTATTAGCTAACTAGCATCAAATAGTTTCAGACTCAACACACCCCAATGAAAAAAAACTTTAGCTGGTATGATTTATTTATATAAAATTTTTATTTTTAATATATATTAAATTAAAGGCTGCAAAAAGTGAAGAGATTTTTGCATATATAGGCAAAAGCTATTTGATGTATTTATTTAACTGGCTGATATACTTTGTTGTAGTTATATTTTCTTATGTTTTAGTAATTAGATTCTATAATGATTTTAAGTATTTACTCTAATTTGAAAGTCTCTCAGCTTAATTACAAGTTTCTTACTCAAGATGTCTTGAGAGTTTTACATTCTAAAATTAGCTTAATTTGAATTTTATAAATGCTTTCTAAAACAACTAATTTAGTACTTAAAATATAGCTGATTATTTTTAATAACGATGCATATAAGATTATCATGATTAAAATGTAAAATCTTTATTAAATAATTATTTTTTTAGTATTTTTATTTTTAAAAGCAACTTTAATTAAAAAACTTAAAATAATTAATATTTATTTATCTTATTGTAAAGGATTTATTAATGAAATTATACTCTGAATAAATAGCTTATGACTTTTAAACGTATTTTTACACCTAACCTATTGAAGCAGTCTTTAGAAAATAACCACCTTAAACTATGACTTTATAATTATTTGCTAATTTAGCATCTGAAGCTATTTATACATTATTAGAATCAGAAAATAAACTTAAAACTGATTATTTTTAGCTAGTGGATAATTTAATTGAATATGTTAAAAATGGTTATTAGATAAATGATATTTTGTAACAAGAATTCTTTCAATAAAAAGACAATTTAATGAGAAATCTGATAACTTTCCTTATTATAGGAAACATATTACTTATCATTTAATTTATAATCATGATTTATTTGTAGTACACTTTGAGGATAAAAATAAAACTAATTTTAAACGTTATTTGTAGAGTCACCGATGAAGAAACATAAAATTAAATTAATTTAATCCATACAACCCAAAATTTAATAACTTCTGAAAATCTTAGTTTCTTAAAATTCAATTTTAGAAATCTAGTCAAGGAAGTTGATAATTTTAAGATTTCAGAAAAGTTTTTATTTCTGAATCAACATAATCTTTTATAAATACCAGCTCAGAGGGTAAAAAAGAATAACACTAGTAAAGAATCATCAAATAAATTTTCATCAACTTACTTAAATGACAGAATATCTAATAATTACTTAAATACTAACATTAATTTTATTCTTATATCATCTTTGCTTGTATTAGCTAGCATCATAGGAGTATATTTATTTTATTTTTTTATTATTTAATATTAAATATATATCAATAGATTTATCTAATCGTAGAGAATTTTTCATAGAAAACAACATAACCGACTTCATACTTGAGCAACTACTACGGTTTAGCATAACAACTTTCTACTTTATTTTTGGTTGATGAAATAATTATTTTTGATAAAACTTACAAATTATAAAGCTTAAACCCAGCCTCTCATTCTCTTCCTTTTCCTATAAATTAATTTATCATATAACCTAGTCAAATGGCAGATTTTTAGGAATTTAGGAGCTAATTAGTCTCATAAGTTGATGGTTTATTTTCTATTTTTAAAAACACAAATTATAATTAGATTTTTGATGATGCATCTAGTGAAATTTAATATATAAATTAAGTCGGTTATTGTAATAATAAATACTTATCTCTGTCTTAAATTGAATAGTAAATGTGTGAAAGCTCCAGTACATAAAATGGATTAATCAATTCACTTTAAAATTCATATTACAGGTTTTATATGAATGATTACTAAAATTTGAATACCTTATAAGAGGCTACCTAATATATAAACCAACAATCAAATATTTAATAAAATGTTGAAGACTCATTAGAAATCACAATTTTGACATAGCTTTTAACATAATTAAATTCAACAGTTCTCAGTATTTCAGAAAGCTAATTAACAATTCTAATTTTTTACATTTGTGCTATATTAACAGTTTATTCTATTATTATTATTGGATTGACATTTAATTATTACAATGATGTAATTAAAACTTTAAAAACTGTCAGAAAGGCTCTGTTACTGATACCATTTAATAGGATAACTAATGATACTTAGACTCTTTATATTATATAAAATATTTTAAATGTAAAACTGTGATTAATTAATATTATTTTCTTATGTTATGTTTATTTAAACTGATTGATTAAATTGTAAATGATTTTAAAAACGTAAAATTTGCTAAATTTTCTATAAATTTTGAAAAATTTAAAATTTAATTTGTGAAAAAAATTTTAAAGATACCCACATTAAATTACAGTACTGAAGGTAAATATTTATTTTCTATTAAATAAATAAAATTCTTTGAAACAAAATAAAAAATTTTAAAATATCTTATTTTTATTTTTTAAAATTATTTTTTTTGAATAATTTATTAAAAAGAAAAATGTTAAAATATTCTTTTTTTATCATACGCCAAACAAACATCCAGAAAATTTTATACATACTTGTTAGCTTATTAAAATGAGTTTTTATGTAAAATATAATTTATTCATAAATAAAATATAAAAAAATATAAGGAGATTCACTAAAAATTAATTTTTTTATGTTTTTTATAAAATTTAATTAAGTCAATATAAAGAGGATTATTTATGGCTTCTTTTAGAAAATTTAAAACAGCCAAATGTTCTTCTTTATTTTGCACTTTACTTTAATTTAGCCACAGAATCGCCCTATATTTAAGATAATACTCAAACAGTGGTTTATAACAAGATTTTTCTATGATAAATTTTAGCTTCATATTCCATCTTTTTCCAAATTTAGCAATACTTCTTTTTATTATTTTTTTGATTTCTATATAATTATATGTTTTTTTAGTAAATTAAAATATAAGTTATTATTCTTATAAATCTAAATTTTAGACGAATTTTTGAAATGACTTTAGTATATTCTTTACCACGTTATTATGTTTTGCTGACTAAAAATTTTAAACAATCTATTCAAAATTTTCTGCTTTAGTTTTACTATTAAAATAAGCTTATCTTAATCCTTATTATTATTGTTGGTGCTATTATTATTCAATAGTGGATTCTTTAGATACCTCAAGGAATACATCCAGAAGGTTTGAATTTAGAAAATCTTGAATAGAATAAGTAGTTGATGATAATTCCATAGTTAAATAAAACTTAATATTATCAGGTGATTGTCTATCGTATATATGTTTTGATGCTAATGAGAGATAATTATTAGATTTAATCTATTTGGATAAATGTTTTATATATGGGTGTGTGATATTGGTATTTGAAAAACAATTATTTGTAGTTATTAATTATTATTTCTTATCAATTTATTATCGTAAAGGTCTAACTTTTAAACTTAATTTAAAATATATGTTTGCTTTATCAAAGTAAGGTTTATTATCTATCTCACTGATTTGACGTATATCATAAATTTATATTTTTATTTACATTTAATGATTAACAATGAGTATCAGTGATTAAAACTTTACAATTATTGTTATTATAAATGATTTTAATTTTTTATATAAAAAAATAAGAACATCTACTTTGAAAACAATGCAATTGGCATTTTAATTAAAACATTTTCATTTATTAGTTTAGGTTGTAAAATGAATTATTTTTAATTTAGAAAAAACAATAGTTATGATTCAATCTTCCTTTAATCTAAAATTTAGTTTATTGAGATTATCTTAATTAAACATAAAAATCACAAAAGAAAATTTACAATCTAAATGAATTGTAAAAAAATAGTTTGCTAGTTATCTGATTCAATTTAAAAAAGTTTTTAATTAGTTTTTTTAGAATCTGTATGTATAATTTTCTCTCTCAATCATTTTGGATTAATTTTTATAAGTAATTTAGGAAATTATTCTAAAATCAATTTATACTGTTCAAATATAGTCAAAATATTAAAAATAAAATTATTATATTGCTTATTTGATATTTAATGTTAGAAGTAGCCATGATAAATATTTATAGTATTATTTTAAACAATATCTAAAAATTTATTATGTGGTTAAATCATAATAAAAATGTGGCTATTTTAACTAATTTACATTAATATCAAAGATATATTATCTGAGTAACTATTATTGTCATAATTATTGATATCTACATACATATTTACAGTTATTTAAGTTCAAGAATATATATTTTTAAATATTTTTACACTTTCAGATTCCATGAGACTAATTAAAAATTTAAATTAGTAAACCAATTAATTAATTCTTTTTTGTAAAATAAATTGGTATATTTTTAATAAAATTGAATAAAATGATTGGGGAATTGCAGATTAATTATTGGAAGATAAAAAATCTTGCCTTTCATTTCTTTGTAAAAGCAAGTAACTTTTAAAACTAAAAAAAAAGGGGGATTATTGATCTGGCAATTAAAATTTCTTTTTTTATATTTTGCCTTAAACTAAAAAACATCAAAGACTACCCAGTATATTTTGACAATTATTTGAAAAATAAATATAAAATTTATATAAAGAAGTTAATTCAATAAAATAGTGGAAGAGTTAACGAATTTTCATGATTTTTATAATTTCTAACAAAGCTTATAACTAACAAATTTTTTCTTTCTGATTTAAATAAAATAGCTCCATGAATCAAAAATATATTGGACCTTATGATAATAATAGCAAAAATGCATCTTTTTATTAATTATTTTATTTGTCATATAAGCTATTTAAAAACCTTATCTTGATTGAATTGAAATCATAATCTATCAATACATTTTAGTATATTTTGTAAGCTAGTTTAAGTAAACAAATTAAAAATTTAATTTAGATCAATATTATTTAGAAAAATAAAATTATCAAATATTCATTAAGCAAGATTATTATCTAATAATACTTAATAAAAAATATTATATTTAAATTTAATTTAAAATATATCATATGAAATTCATTTTATTTATAATCTTTTCTGTGAAATAACGCTTGATTTAAAATAAATATATTGATATTTATTATTAATTTACTGCCAACAACATAAATTATATTTTTCGTTTAATTTTTTTATATTATAAACTCATTCATAAATAACTGCATAACTTCATGAAATGTTAATTAAATACAATATTTTAAACACTTTTTATTTTGTATAAAAAAAAAAGTTAATTCAATTACTAGCTTATTTTTGAAATAGTGTAAGACATCTTAATTATAAATAAAAAAATAATTTAATCAGCGTATGATTGCAATAGCCTATTTCCAAAAGTTAGTTTAGTTTTAAAAATTTGTATTTTCTTTGACATTCTCAATCTTTTAAATTTGCTTTTTCGAATTTTGGATCATAAAAAAAATGCTTATTTTTTTACAATATAAAGTTTGCCATATTTATAAAACTATTATAACCTTCTATATTAGAAAAGTTCAAGCATAAAAAATTCAATTTGAAAAGAAAAAAATACTTCATAAAGATATTTCTAAATATTAACTTATATTTTAAAATAAAATAATAGAGATAAAGAAAACTAAATTAGTTTACATTATAAAATATGATTAAATATCTTTAAAATGTCTTTTCAACAAAAATAATTTTATTAAATTATGTCTAGCTAACTATTGCAATAGATTAATTGATATTCCATATCTAACATTTGACCACTTAAATTATAACAAATTCATTATATTTTTATACAAACCATCCTATTTTATCATCAAAAAATTATTATAAGCTAAATAGAATTATCCTTGAAAAGATTATTTGGAATAGATGAATTTTAGATATAAATTATTGTATGAGATTTATTAATAATAATACAAAGAAAACATGGAGGGAATATTAAATAAATTTAAATAAAAGAAAGAAATATACAAAAATATTAAAAATATTTGTCAATGATCACTTATTTTAAATAAAATCAATAACAAGTTAATATTTTAATTTTATAAACATTTTGTGATCAAAAAGTTATTTATATTACTACATTATTACACCTGTTCAAAAAATATGTATATTTATAATATAATTATAATATAAAGAAATTTTTAGCAAAAATACTCTTTTATTTAACCATCAATTAACTTCTGTTAAGATAATTAGTCGAGTGAGTGAGTGTGTCTAAAGTTAAGAAAAACAAACAAACAATTAAAAATTTATTTAAAAAATTATATTTTTAATTTAAAATAAAATTCAAGGGAAAGTAGTAATTAATTGTTAAATACAATAAATTATTCTTAATTAAAGCTATTTCTTATAATTCCAATATTTAAAAGACTAAGACAAACAACGTTGAAAAAAAAATGTATTTATTTTTTTAAATAAAAAATTTTAGAAATTTTTAAATTTAATAATATGTGTATGTTCTTATGTTTTACCTCCATATGTATATTTTTGGATATTTTACTAAAAATACTCAAATGTTTTAAAACTTATGAGAGATGAACTATTATTAAATATTAAAATTATTATAATATTAAATATAACTTTTGTAATATTATACAATTTTACTAGTTACATTTATTATTTTTATCTGTTTATATTTATTCTAGAAATATTGAAAAAACCTTAATCTTTTTTATTTTTAAATTCATATAATATTTAGTTATTAAATATATCTAATATTAAAATGCTATGTAAATTTTCAGAAATCTCTAAAATATAAAATGAATCGATTGTTTATGTATCAATAATTATTATTAGTTTATCTATCATAAGCATTAAAAATGTTTGAAAATGAAAAACAATTAAATTGGTTTTATTGTAATAAAAATTAGCAGCTCAAAAATTTTTAAAAATTAGTTTGTTTATTTTTGAAAAAAAATATTAAATATTTATTTATTTAGTTATTTATTTATTTTAGAAAGTGTGAGTTGAAATTTTTTAAGATATTAGTTAATCAAAAACAATTACTTAGATTATTTTTATAATTTTATAATTATCAGATAAGAAATAAGATGGAAGAAGTTATTTTCAACAATCTCAAAAATTAAATTAACGATAAAGCTTTATAAATTATTAAAGAAAAAATAGATAAAAAGTCATATAATTCTAATGATGCTCAAAGGTGGACTAACTAATTATGCGATGATGTTTTAAAATTTCTCACTACTTTAAATAAAAACTTTAAATTTATTGTAAACTGCATGATCATGCAAAAAAGTGATGCAGGTTTACATATTTCTGGTTCTTGCTATTGGGATAATGAAATAGATGGCAGTTTGGTAGTAAAATATGAAACTAACTCAATAGTTTGTATCATGAATATATTTGGGTGTGCTTTGTGATTAAAATAATAGTTTGAAACTTTTTAACATAAAACGCTAATGAATTATAAATTAGTTGAGAAGTTATTTAAATGATTAAGCATAAAATTAAAGCTAGTTAGCTAGTTATTTATTTAGTAAGTTAGTTAGTTTTTTATTGTTTTAAAAATACCTAAGTGCTAACATTTAAATTTAGTTTAGAAGAAAAATTAATACTTGTATTTTAATCTTTCATATTAATTCTTCAAAGAAAATGTATTAATTAAAGCATGTGTTTTAATAATTCTTAATAAATTTGAAGAGCTTATTTTTAATGCTTATTTGTCAATTATTTCTTCTTTTTATTTTTTCAGTTTTTCAAAATAATTAGTTAAAATTATTTTTATAAATTCTAATAAAAAAATAGTTTTTAAAGAGAAAATTTTAATTAAAAAATCAATCAATCATTCATTCATTCTTATTTTATTTTAGAAGATTTAAAATTTTCTTTTTCTAAATAGTTTATTCAATTTTTCTAAGAAATGTGGGTCAAATACATACATAATCAGAAAAATTTTATTTTAGATATTTTTCAGTAAAAATAAAGGCTACAACAAAGTTTAAAAAATGCAGTCATAAAGCTATTTTTACTTCAGGTTAATAGGAATTCATCACAGGTTAGATTGATTTTGATATTGTGAATGAATGATTAACTAAAATTTCTCTCTTTTTAGCATATTAGCTAATCAAAGAAAGAAGTATAAAAGTATTGTTTTCATTATTTGTTGATTTATTCTTAAGAATGGCAAAAGATAGGATGATTTTTCTTTCAATGTTAAATACATTAGTTGAATAAGTAATTTAAGAAGGTCAATATTTTAAAAAAAAGTAACTATAGTGCAAGAAATACCAACATACATGATCTCAATTGATAAACTAACTAATCTTGATAATAACATTATTGCATTATAAATTATTTTCTTAATTATTTTTGGCATAATAAATCAAAAACTATTCACAACACATGCTACTATTTATTTAACTATATCAATACAGAGATCGAAGTAACGCTTTTAGAATCCTTTCATTAGGTTTTGTCATCAAAGCCTCTGAAACGAGTAACTCTGATAGAATTTTCAATGTATGAAGCATTATTTCTTCCTTGAACTCCAGGAATAAAAGATAAAGTGGAAACAACTAAATCAGCAGCGTTACCAAGTATAGAGTGAATACCTTGAATAGTTTCGAACTTGTTCAAACCCCACCAGAATTTTAAGGGGTAAGAAGCGAAATGCTTGTGGACAGATCTTTCGTTATGATAATCTCTTTCAACTTTTTTGAAGGGATCAGAGCTCATTTTATTTGCTAATAAGTTAATGTATCTATCTATCTAAATTATTATTAATCTTTAATTTTATTAATTTTTTCCTAAGAAATGGTTTATTTTGAATAAATATCTTAGTTCATAATAAAATCTATGCTTAATAAATGAAATTTCATTAAAATAAATTATATTTATAATTCTATTTCAATTATTATCAATCAATCAACACAAATTATTTATTACTTTGGTATTAATCGAAGGAAAATTTAAGTCAGTCATTAAAATCAATTTATTTATAAATATAAATATGTTTTTTAAATTAATTTTTATATTTTATAAAAATAGAATACATTTAAATATTTCAAAAAGAAAAAGTTATTTTTGTTGTATCTATTAAAATGTATAATTCAATTTAAGTTAAAACATAATCTATCACTAGCTTTTTCTAATACTGATTTATTTATTTATAATAATTATTTTTAGGTATTTAATTTTATAAATCTTTTTATTGAAAAGAACAATTTGTATTAATTAAGTAATTAATTCTTTACTTATTCCACATAAAAATATTTTATTTTAAAAGTAATTAATTAATTTACAGCTTTCAACATTTTATTATTTAATTTTTATGAATTTACAGTTATTATAGCTCAGTTAAATATTGATTTCAATATTAGAAGACATTATATTTATATTTAGAGATAATTTTAATTTACATAGATAGATTACTCATTTAGTGATTAAGATTTACCAAGTATTTAAAATTAAAATTATTCATTAACTCACTCACTCAATTCAATCACTAATTCATTGATTCATTCATTAATTTTAAACTTTAATATGATTGTATTTGAAGCCAGAAATTATAGTTATTTATTAACTTATTTATTTTTAATTTTGCTCTTACGATTTGGATAAAATAATATTTTTTAATATATGAAAATAAAACTAGTAAAATTTGTTTATAAAATTTTCTTTGTTGATCTTTTTTAGAAGGAGAAGAAGTATGATTTTTTTATTTATTTAGTTAGTTATTTATTTATTTATTAAGTACAATTAGAGAAATGTTTCAATAGAATTAATAAGTCTCAGATATCCTAGTATTGTGTATCAAAGCTTCTATCTTCATCGTCTTCCTCTTCACTTATAACCTCTATTCCTTCATTTTCGTTGGATCCTCCTAGACAAGAACTGAATATACCTCTTTGATTTCTATCGTATATTATTTCCAGAAGAGTTCTTCCATTTTAAATTTAAATACGGTCTAAGTCTTATGTGATCTCTAAGTCATCTCTCATCATGACTAAACTTCCAAATTTAGATTCTCTGTCTTTGATATAGAGCTAATGAGTTTCTGAGTCATAAGTTAACTAAGCATGCTAGCGAGAAACAGAAATATCTGAAACCCTTATATCAGCATCGTGAGCTCTTCCAATTGTAAAATGGTTTTTACCACTTAATTTGAGAATATAAACTCCAAAGGATTATAACTTACTTCCTGTATATGCTTCTAAAATCAAATACGGAGAACCATCTTCTGGTTTAGAATAATCTACAATATCATAAATTTACCCCTCTGAGTTGAATTTAAAATGGTACTTTGTTTTGCAAAGCTCGCATTCAAAAAATTTACTTAAAAGGACTATACAATTTTAATTTTAGTAAGAACTCTATATTTTGCTTCTTACCCAATACTGAATGCATTTAATATGAACAAATTTCATGCTTCCTGTACATTTACATGGATTTACAAAAGGATTATCAGAATCTGCTTATTCACTCAAGCATATTTTGCACATAGGAACAAATCCTCCCTCAATATTATTATTATTACTCATATTTGTATTGTTAGTTATATCCTTTCCTAAATCACCTTTGCTAGGGATGTTTGGATAAGTACCCTCTTTTGTAAAACACTATAATTACGAGCAGTTAGTTCCTTGCTCTTCATATTTTTGCTTAAAATTACTAAGTTATTAAACAAAAGCTTATTGTTATGGATTAGTAGTGGTATTCTTGTTAGTTGGGTTGTTAAGGGAATTAAGTATGTTAGAGTTAGGTTTAAGTTGAAATTCTTCTAAATTTTTTGCGCTTCTTATTGTCAGCATTTCAGTAATACCCTCCTATTCGCTTACAAATTCTGTTTACTCTTCAATGATTTTTTTTATTTGCTATAAATTATATTATTAAAAGAATTAAAATAATGTATTTAATAAATAAAATCAATGATTTTGATTTCTAAAAAACTAATTTGGTGAACAACAATTACTAAATTATTTTATTTTTAAATTTTAACAGCAGAAATATCACTATCATCATCATTAATTTTGTGATAATAAATTAATTATGAATTATAAGTCCTTCACTATATTCCACAAAATGTGAAAAAAGAATTTAAATAATTTATGACACAAGATGAAAATCATTTAAGTAAAAACTAAGGAGTAAAAATTGTAATTTTAGTAATT
Source organism: Tetrahymena thermophila SB210 (assembly GCF_000189635.1). NCBI lineage: Eukaryota > Ciliophora > Oligohymenophorea > Hymenostomatida > Tetrahymenidae > Tetrahymena > Tetrahymena thermophila. The sequence continues at coordinate 12,959 of NW_002476301.1, read as the reverse complement.
AATTTAAAAACTTGTTTTTAATAATGAAAAATGTTATTAAAAATTGATTAACTAGTGTTTTTTTATTAGAGTTAAAATAAGTTATTTTTATGTTTAAGATTAATTTTTAATGAAAGATGGTTGATAAATGATTTAAAAACACTTTCTCTCTATTTTTTGATACATATTTGCTTTTTTTTTTAAAAAATGATCAGATTTCCATTTATAATTTTGCTTTTAAATATCAATTTTTATGTTATATTTAAATTTTTTACGGTTTGAACTTTTTTTCCTGATTCGCAGATTTCTCTCACCTTGAATTTTAATCTGCCAAGTTTAATAAAATCGTTTTCGATTAGTCTAAACCCTTTTTTTCTTTAATTTTGTACAGATTTTATTACTATCCAACTGCTTTACTAGGAAGGCCTCATCTCTGAATCGAAAGTCTACTAAAGGAAGAATCTGCCACATTCATAATGAACTTTAAACAAGTCTACCTCTGAATTATTTTTACCGTTATTTGCATTTTAATTGGCTTAAATATTTTCTCCATTAATCTATCCAATATATTTTTTATTTTTTTTTCTATAAACAATTTAGTCTTTGCTTAGAGTTAGTGTACCTGAGGATTTAATTTTAAAAATAGATTGCTTATTATCGTTGTTTTCATAATCAAAAAGAGAATGGGAATCTTTATTCCAAATCGTAGTTTTTATTTTTACAAACTTCTATGCAGGATTTAGTTTATTATTCAAATTATTGATAGCATCATTTGATTCTTTATTTGTTGTAATTATATCATCTCTTTAACTATTATAAGCTTTCGAAGCATTTGTACCGATTGATAAAGATTGATTATATTCCTATTAGTTTTTTTGCTTAATTTGCTCTAAATTTATTCCATCCTTTGCATTCTAAATTCTACTTTATTATCTTTATCCTAAAAAATACTTTTCTAAATCTTGTCCCTGTTCAGGAGATTCTGTTGTTAAACCTAGTTGACAAATATTTTAGCAATTTCCCATTTTTATAAAAAAATTATTAACTTCTTATTTAAAGCTTAGTCTTTTTTTAACAAGTTATTTATTGGTTAGCTAATATTTCTATTTAGTTTATTAATAAACTATTTATTCAATTAATTAATTAAAAAGTATGGGATTTGCGTTCAATGAAAGTAAATAAATATTCATTATAATTAAAACAATCAATCACTAGGAATAAATATCATTAACAAAAAGATTGGCTAATTGAACTTGAGTATACTCAATTTTTTTTTTTGATATTTTTAATAGGTGAATGATTATTATTTAGCTACTGCTATTGATTTTTTAAGATAAATATTATGCAAATTTGTTAAATCACTTTTCAAAATTAATATCTATAATAATCATTTTCACATATTGATTCATTTAAAAATTAGTGGATAATTGTTTATAACTCACTCACTCTTAAATAATTTAGTAAATTCTAATCTTCATCAAAGTCATTTAAATATTAGTTTGTGAAATTAACTCCTTTTATTTAAAATAAAAGCCCCTCACTTTTTAATAAAACTAAATTTATTCTATAGATATTATGGCTACAAGCAATATTATTTTTTATTATAAATAATACATTTTTTGGATTCTTAATAATAAATTTTTTCTCATTTTTGAGTGATTGATTTTAAAAAAAACCTAAATTTAAATATTGCTACTTCAATCATATTTTTATTAATAGAATTTTAATTAAAAAATGATTCAACAAATGGTTTCTTTTAAAAGTGGCTCAACTATTGAAAAAATTTTTAATTGATCATTTTTAGTAGAATAAAAATTAGTATTTAGATCGATAAAAAGCATGCTTAAAATTAAAATTATATTAGGAGTTATAATAAAGTATTAAGTTAAAATTACATTAATATCTTTTAATATGATCGCTTATCAGCTTGATAACTAATTTTATGTTTATTTTAAATAAAATATTGTGCTTATTTTAAATAAAATTTGGTCATTTATAGCAAATATAAACACTTCGTTTAAACCTCATGATATAAAATTTAAATTCAAACAAAGTAGCATTCTTACAGAAACCTTTAGCATATATTTTACATTTTATAATTTTATTTAAAATTTAATTTCTAAAAAATTAGAAAATAAATTTAATTTTTCATTTAAAAAAGAAATTATAAGATTTTTATTTTTTTGAATTAATTTTTCATGAAAAAAGATGATATAATTTTTTAAAGGTTTTGGAAATAAATTTATACAAACCAAAAATTATTTTTTGAAGAAAATATTTTATAGCTTATATATAAACTAACAATTTATATCATCTATTATTTAAAATCTATAAAAAATTATGTACAATTTTCATATGAAAATTGAATTAATTAAATGTATGTATTAATATATATGATCTCTTTACTGTAAATGAGTGATAAAGGAGTGGCTCTCTATTCTATTTAATTAAGTTTAAAGTATCCTTTTAGTTAGAAATTAAATTATCAGAATAATTTTATATTAATTAAATCTATTCATATCTATTTTTTATTGGTTCTATTATACATTCAGTGAAACATTTAGATTAATTTTAAGGTAAAAAAATATTTTGATATTAGTTATTTTTCTTTATAGTTTTAAAGTATACTTATTACACTAGTTTATATTTTATATGCTCTATTTTTTACCTCAATTAAATATGATTTACTTTTTTTTAGAAAAAAATTAAACGAATACATTATTTTTTATTTTTTTTTCAAATAATAAAATATTTAATAAAAAAAAACTATTTCAATTAAATTTTAAGAGTTTTCATATGTATTATTTTTATTTTTCATATTTAATAAAGTTAATCGATATATTTTTAGTATATAAATAATTGTTTTAATAATTTTATACTTCAGCTTCTCAATTATTAATGACTTTTAATAAAAAATATTTTTATAGAATTAAAATATTATTTCAACTTAAAATTGAAGTTAATCATATTTAAAATTTGTTTTTTATTCATAGTGTATCTTTTTATTTATTCTACTAAACTGGTTAAAATAAAAAACTGTCATTTATATTATGGTCAATTTCTTTAGAGTCTAACCTTAATTAATTTTTAGCTGCAAATGTGAATAATTTCAGGTTAAAGTATTATTATAATTAGTTATATTGACAAGTAAAATAAGATAATAGCTAATATTGCAAGATTAGTTTTTGTTTATAATTTTTTATGTAAAACGCAAGGTTAATTATTTAATAAATTAAGGAAATAAAGCTAGATACTTTTTACACAAGTAGAATTTTGAAGAAGTATAAAAAAGTTATAAATAAATATAGCAATTTAATATAAACTATCAACCAAATAGATAAAAACAATGGCAGATACCTTTAATATTCAAAAAGACTCAGAATTTATTATAAAAGAACATGTATAAAAATCCTTTGTTAATTTGATTAATAATTGTGTTACAAAATAAAAAAAGGAATTCGCAAACATGAGTGTAATTTCGCTAAGAAAAGCTTAGAAAGAGAATAACTCAAGTAATTAAAAAAATCAATAATTATTTTCACTAAAAATAATCTATTTTCCTTAAAATAATAATTTACAATAGATAATTACTGCTAAAAGATGCAAGATAGCCTAATTATGGTAATTATTAACTTTAAAACTTTCTTATAACTTATAAATTAATGTAAAAAAAAAAGGATTCAAGCACAAAAGGGTATACTAAAAAAAAAGTATTTAATTCTCTAAGTAAAGGTAAAGCTCATAAATAATAATATTTGATTAAGCTGATTGATTTTCAAAAAATAAATATAAAATTATTTCTTTTTTTCTAAGTCATTTTTATGAATTCAATAAGAATTTATTCAACCAACTACTTATATAATAAATAAATAAATAAATTAATTTCTTATTAATTTTCTATAATTAAAAAGAAAATATTTTTTTGAAGAAGAAAGAATTTGAAAGGCCTTTAAGTACACCTATTTATGCCTTTGAAAAGAGTTTTAAGTCAAAAGAATATAACTTATCAATAAATACACAGAACTTATTGTAAGTAAAAACTAAACCCAGTTTAAAAAATATTGAATCAAACACATTAATAAATGATATTTCACGTTCAAAGATTAACATTTAAGATAAAAATTAAAGTATTTAGTCTCCCTAATAAGAAAATAATACTTAAAGATCTAGAAGCACAACATAAAACTAGATAAATCTAAATAATACTAATAATAATAATAATAATATTATTCCAAACATAGTAATAAACAGTATCAACTACTAAAATCCAGAATTACAATAAAATTTAGGAATGACAAATAGAGATGAACTAATTTCAGAAAGATCTTTCAGAGTAAATATGAGAAGGAAAAGTGCTGAATAACACGACGATCGTATAAATTAATATATCAGAAAATATCACAATCTCAAAAATATAATAAACCACCATGAAATCCAAACATAAAAAAAAGCTGAGGAGTTAAAATAAATTTAAATTAATTTACAAAAGAAAAATATATAATAATAAGAGAGATTTAGTTAGCCAAGCAATTCATTTAGATAGAGGAAGAGTGTTTTGATTGCACCTGAGTTTACTTTATTTTAAAATCTATAAAATAAAAAAGAACTCAAAAGAATAGGTAGTGGAAATAGCATAGAATTAAGACCAAAAAGATAAACAATACCATATTCAAATAATTAGTAATTTAATTTAATTTACTCTTTTTTTCATAAGCTAATGAAAATACTTTTAATACTCATTTATTTATTCATTTTTATATTAATGTGTTTTTCTCAAAAAATAGTCCGATATAATCTTTTAATTTACAAGAACTTAAGCTAGAAAAACATAATTCTAGTTAGTAAAGCAGCTAAAATGAAGATCAAAAATTCTTGAGAACCTAATCAGACTTGTCTAAAGTATATGCTATTAATCAATATAAAGAAACTAAAAAAGCAAAAGGAAAAACAAGTTTAGTTGACAATTTGTTAAACTTGTATAGCGGAAATTAAATGAATAATTCTAATCCCTTCTAAAGTTTATCAAACTAAGCTGAAAGATAAAGTAGTTAGAAGGAGTCTTTTTAATATCATTAATAGGCTAGAAGTTCATCAAATAAATAAGGGAATAATACTTCTTTAGATAGGTTAAATAATCATTCGAATCAACTTTTTTAAGAAAAAAAACTAACAAAGTGTACTTCAGAGTAATTCTCTAATTAGAATTTAATGACAGACCCAAATTCTAACGAGGATAGAAAATGTATTCTTTAGAAATAAAATAATGGAACATATTTATTGTAAAAAAAAAACAATTCTTATAACTTTAATAAACTAAATCAAATAGTTTAAACTAAAAATAAATAAGAAAGTTTAAAATAATTTGCATCTAGGCACATAAACTAGTCATTTTCTCTATCTTAAAATAAAGAAAAAGTAAGAAACGTTTTAATTAGCCCAGCTAAGGCAACATATGTGCAAGTTAATACTTTTTCATAATTTTTTTCATAAAAATCACCTATATTAAATCCATAAAAACCAGTTGAAAAGTATTTACCTCCTCTTAATTTTTCAGTAAAATAATAAAATTCTAATAATTTATGTGATTCATAAACTAATACTAAAAGCAATTAAATACTAAAATACTCGACATATTTAAACTATAAATAACTTAACAAAAAAAAATTATATTATTCATATTTATCAAGAGACGCTAGTTATAATGGAAGTACAAGCAACTAATCATCCCAAGAAATTACGAAGACTGAGCCTTCTCCGTAACCGACAAAAAATTATGGCTTTATGAGAAAAATATTTTGAAAAGTTAATAACAATTCTTATAAATAAAAATTAAATATTTTAGTATTAAATTATTACATATTTATTTTATTTTTTTAGGTTATTTCAAATTTTAATATTTTAAAATATATAAGTAACATTAAGAAAAAAAATGGTTATAATATATTTTACTCTAACATAAAGATAAATAAGTTAAAAAGTCATATTAAATCTTTTTATTAATTTTTAATTATCTTAAATCCTTTTTTTTTAATACAGAAAGTTGAAATATTAATCATTTTTTCTTTTATTTATATATTTAATTTGAGATTTTTTTTCATGATAAAGCTCATTAGTATATAAAAAATTATTATTTTTATTTTTTATATTAATAATAGCATTTCTTGATATTAAAATTTTGTTTTTCCTCTAAAATATATTTTAATGTACTGGATTTGAAATTAAATAGTATATCCAATTTTATCATTTGTTGTAAAGTAGATTTATAAAATTGTATCATCAAATTCTAAATCAGATAATATTCAGCTAGATATCTATGTTTTTAGAAAGAAGGAGAAATAGGACAGGTCCTAGTCTAGCTGAGACTTTATTTAAAATAAAATCAAATTAAAAAAAAGTAGAGGTTTACTCCTTATTTTACAAAAATTCTATTTGGGAAAATTTAATAATATAACTACATTTTTATCCATATTAAAGATCTAATAATCTTAAGGTTTTAATTCCTTAAATAAATTAAAATATTTGTTTTTAGAATTGGATACTTTTTTATATTTTTTAGAAAATTTTATTTAAAAGATTGAGTGAAGGTCGTCTTAAAGCCTAATGCCACATCTTTTAAATCCTTATTAACTTCATAATGCTTAAAATATGGTTAGGGTTGGGTTTATTATTGTAGGGTGGGCTATAATTGTGCCTATCTATTATATATTCCAGAATATTTTTTAATTAATTAAATATTTATATATTTTTATTGACTATTCGTTGAGCATTAAATAGCTGGGCTTGTAAAAAATGCACAGGATTTAAGTATACACAATAAAATTTATTTTTCATAAATATTGTTACTAATAAAAATATTTTTACTAAGTTCTTTTAAAAATAATTTATGGTTGTTATCTTTTCTAAAAAATTAATTTTAATTATAATTTTATTAGATTAAAATAGTTTTTGAAATTTTTTATTACCATAAATTACTAAAAATATTTTTTTTAGCCTTTTATGTTCTTATTTCATAATTCAAAACCTAGGAATAAAGATTATTCAGGATAAAGACAATCTGTAAATAAAGAAATATCTCCAGCTAGACCCATCATATAACTAAAAGGATAGTCAGAAACACCAACCATATATCTATCTGGTAAGTCAAATTTATTGATTATATCCATTATTTATTTATTTTTTTATATTTAAAGAAAAGTAAAGCAGTAATAAAGCCATTTTAAGTCTTTAGTAATATTATAAAGAGGTAAAAAAGCATAGGCATTTCCTGAAATTCCATGACAAATACCGTAACCCTTCTTTAGAATACCAAATTTCCATATATCTTCACCTGCCCTTTTAGCTGATTCCAACAAATTTTATGCTCCAAATAATTAAGATCCTAATATTAGAGGAACAACTGCTCCAGGAGAACCATGACAAAATTAAACTAAGAAATCTGTCTCTTTACGATGAGTTCCAGATGGAAAATTTCCAGATTACATTTACAAAGAGGCACAAAATAATATTGATTTCTAAATAAGGCTCTCAACATTTACGTTTTGAATTTATTTAAGTTAAGGGTTTTATTTTATTGTAGCCATAAGAATCTAACAAATTCCAAATAATCCGTGAGCTCCTCCTAGATATTCTCTTTAGTGAAAATTATATGTTAATCTGAAGCCTATATCGTCCTAAAAAATAAAAAAAATATTTTATTTATAAATAAAAAATATTTATAAATTATTACTTCTTTCATTGTATACCCTGCTTTTATGATTATTGTAAAAATTTTTTCTATACATTCAACAAGCATTTTACTTGTATTTGCATTGATCATGGCAGAAAAATTCTTTTATATAAAGAGAAGATTATATAAATAGCCTGATGTACCATACAATATTTCATGATATAACTTAGGAGAATTTTAATTTTTAATTATTTCAGGAGTAAATTCTAAAATCTTTTATAAGTTATTATCAAATTTTTTTTAGTCTTTGACTTCGTTATAGTATATCATAGAGACAAGATAAACTCCAACAGGAGAAAAGAAGAATGTTATATCTCTGAATTTACTTTACTAAATCAAATTTTCTAAAACTTGGATTTATTAGACGATATCCTATTCATATTTTTCTTTCTTTAAATATTATTTTAGCTAATTAGGAGTATTTTATTCAAGAAAGTTTGAATCTGCTTAATTTATTCTTTGGAAAAATAAGAACAGCTTTACATAGGCTATTAAATAGCTTCCAGCTCCATCAAACATATTATATTATACATCAGACTATTTTTATTCTGAAGCGATTGCTCTCTTTTCTCCAACTTTTACATTTTTGTAAAACTTATCGATATCTAAATATTTTAAATTAAATATATTTTAAAAGAAGATTTTAAATATTAATTATAAATTTACTTTCAAGTAGCAATAACAAAATATTCTTTCTTTCCTTATCTAAATTAAAGTTGCTGCCCTAAAAAGGAGGATAAGGATTTTCAATGTGTCTTACTTCCTATTATCTATCCATATTAATGATTGTTTCTAATTTTATCAGGTATTATATAGAAAATACTTCTTTCAACTTTTATTTAATTAATAATAGAAAAGTTTGCTTGCTTTTTACCCATCAAACTAAATAGATGCTATAATTACATAATCTAAGCTAAGAATAGGAATATTTTATTTTTATTTTTAAATAAAATATTTTGAAAACTTAATATATCCTATTAAATTAAAAGCTTTTATTTTTTTATTAAATGCTCAAGTTAAAAACATTTTGATAATTATTTTTAAAACTAAATCAAGTTCTTTTAAAATGTATCTTGATATAATATTATTAATTATATTTTTTAATTATTTTTTTCAATTAAATCAAAGTAAATATGTTTTTATTAGATTTTTTTAGAAGATCATGTAATATTTATTGTGAAATTTAAATTATTTTTTTTAAATTTAAATAAATAATTAAAATTATTTTTTAGAAATTCATTTATTATTTATTTTTGAAAGCTTAAATTTTCAAGAATATTTTAGAAATGTAGGCATCTATTTTAATTCATTTTATTTTTGTTTAACATTTAATTTAAAAGGGACAGTAAATTTTTCAGATATGATAAATTTTATGATAAGGATAGATAAAAAAGTTTTTATGAAAGATTCACAAAATGAAAAAATAAAATTTATTTAGAACAGATCAATTACTATTTCTGCAAATTAATACAAGCATAACTATATGAAAATCGATTATTTAAAGTAAATTAAAAAGAGCTGATATTTTGATAAAAAAAACGAATGTTAGATCGAGTGAATTAATAATTATTTATCAAAATATACTTTAATTTGATTATAAACTATTCAATTTCAAAAAAAATTAAGCAATAAAAAGATGTACCATTCAACAACTCAAACTTTCGCTCCTTTGGCAAGCACAGTAAGAATTATTCCTTAATCACCAGTGATTCTTGGAAATTAACCTATTGAAAGCTTACAATAATCTGCTATGCCTCAATAGCATCCTTACATTGATAATTAATCAGGTCTTAGGGAAAATGAAAAGCTTCATTAAATTAGAGTCTAAGCAGCAAGAATCCAAAAATTAGAAGAAAGAATTTCCCTCTTACTTGAAGAAAATTAAAAGCAAGAATCTGTTGTTAATTTTAAACAACAAGAATCTGTTTAATGGCAAGAAAATTATAACAGTTTGCGCGATGATTTTTGTAAAATTTTTATTAATTTATGAAAAAAGATATTTATATTAGATTAAAATACCATTTTAAACTAAAAATAACTTTAATATAACAGTAAAGAAATCAAATTAAATGAACCAACTTGAAGAAGAAATCGATTAAATTTTGAAGAAATAATCTAAGCTTGTAGATGATATTGAAAAAAATGAACAAGATATCCGTAATTTGCATAACGAAATATATGCTAAAAATGAAGATATCCATTACTGGAAAGATCGTTCAAATTAAGCTCTTTCTGCACAAGCAAAAATTGCAGAACTAGAAAAGCAAATAGATATATTGACTAAAGAAAATTCAAAACTTAATAAATTGTTAATGCAAAGTAACGACTATACATAATGATTGATGTCTTTGTATATTATGTTGCTTACTTTTTAATATTAGCTTTTAGATTTTAAGATATCATTATTCATCAATTCAAATTAATTTAAATAGTTTCAAAAATTTTGTAAAATTTAAATAGTTAATTTTTTTTGGATGAATTATTAAATTATTTTATGGAAATTGTTTTTTACTAAAATTTTTTAAAATGAAAAGAATAAAATAAATTAATTTGAAATTTTATTGAAATAGTTGGTAAATTAATAAAGCATAATACAAAAATATAACAAATAAAATTGTCATCATGAAACAATTAATATTTATTTTATAATATATATTTTTAGTTAGTATTTGTGGTTGATTGATTGATTTATTTATTGATTTGTTGGTTGTTATAATTTTTCATAGATCAATCTAAATTTTATAATTCTTTTCATTGGTTTCTTCTGTTGTTATAACCCATCATCTTATTGCTGTAACCATTGCTTGGGATCATTTGTTTTGCTAAATTGTTGCTATTAGATCCATATGGGCTCATACTATGACTTTGAGAGTAGTTATTATTTTACCCATAACTTTACTATAAGTTATGATTGTTATGGTTAGATAGATAATTACCAAGTGAACCTTGATTAGGATTATTGTAGTTTGATGAGTAACTATTAGAATTTCCATAATTTGGTGAATAGCTTTGGTTATTGCTTGAATAATTAGGTTAGGAGTTGGCATTGGAACCAAAGTTCTGGAGATATCCTTTCTAATTATTCAATTTTTAGTTTACTAAGGTTTGCTTATGATTAAGCAACTAATCATATTAGTTGTGTGAATGAAGTGGGGAGTTATTATTTTGGTTTTATTTTATTATTGGACTCGAATCTCCATGATTGTTATAGTACTTCATAGAGTATCCATTGTTTGCTGAGTTAGGTTAATTCCTAGAATTCAGATTCATCAACTAAGGTTAATATTGGCTTTTAGGATTACTAAAAAGGTTTGATGATGGTGAGGTGTACATATTACCGCTATTTCCACTTAAACTGTTGCTGTACCCTCTATTTGCAGAAGCTACTTCGTTATAGTCTTAGTTTAGTGACCAATCTACAGGTTAGTTATAGTTTTTATTGCTTTGCAATTAAGGAGTTGAAAACAAGTTGCTATAATTATTACTAGGCTAGTAGGAATGCTAACTCTGTGAGAGGTCATATTTTTTTTAAGGGGGCTCAAACCTTTCACTTTGATTGATCCACAGAGAGCTTGGACTTACCACATTATCAAGACTGGATTTTTTGTTTTATTTTTGAGCCATAGAAAAATGATCAATAGAATCAGAATTATTCCAATTTTATTCATATGGGTTGTTGTTTTTCTTTTAATAAATTAATTTAAAATCGGTAACTCATTTTAATTTTAAGTAAATTAAAAGTAGAACCATCAAATTAAATCAAAAAAAAAATAAAACAAAAAATTACAGGAGATCTGGAATTCTCTGAATAATAATTGCTTCTATCTCTACTATTATCAGAAGGTGGTTAGACAATTGAGTTGCTCTGAGCTTTTTTTAAGCGGCTTATTTCTGATTGAAGTTTGTTAATTTAGTTGTCCTTGTCTTTAATGACAGCCCTTAAAGTAATTACTTCTTTTCTCATTTATTCTACTTATTATTTGTCTTTTTATTTATCATCTGCTGCATTTTCTTCTTCATAATCATAATCACCAACACCATCTTCTAATTACTATTAAGCGCTAATCTCAGCATAATTTGGTTCTTCATTTTAACTCGCATTTTTGCTGTTATTAGTATTTTTATTTTTATTATCATTATTATTACTTTTAGCTCCTGCTTTACCACTAGCTGCCTGTGTTCCTTACTTGGAAGCGTTTAAAGGAGAGTTTTAATTATTTTTATTATTTGTTGCTCCTCCAGTTTTTGAATCTTGTAATGGTTTGTCTGTTTGTTTCTAGTTAGCTTTTCCATTTTGTTTAGGTTCAGGTGATTTAATTACTCCTTCTTCTTAACCTTCTTAATCTTCATTCTGAGATGGTATGTAACCTTCCTTTCCGCTCATCATATTTGAATTTCCTTATTATTCTTTTTCATTACTAAAGTCTTATGCATCATCAGCATCACCGTTAATCATATTATTCATAGCTTTATCCAATTAACTTTTTTTTGTTTTGCTTTTTTATTATTTTTAGGTTATTTTTTTAATAGTCTTTTAATTATTTTAATCAATAGATATATAAACCATAAATTTAAACTAAGATTTATAGTTATTATAGTGGATTTAATATTAAAAATATTAAATTCTAACCACACAATGCAGAGAATTTTAAATATATAAAATTTAAGGCCTATATTACCTATTTTAAAATAAAATAGTCAGAGTTAACTTAATTATTATATTAAGTCTTAAATTTTACCGGAGATTCGGACTTTATATCATACAAATTATCATAATTAATAATTAAATACATATTATATAGCTTTAAGCTTAATTAGAATAATAACTATTATTAGAGTTGTTTTTTGTTATATTTTTATTTGATAAAGAATGTTAATTAATTTTTATGATTTTTGTCTTATTTCAATAATATTGTTTATAATAAAATTATTCATATTCTTAAAGAAAATAACTTGGAATTAAATTAAATAAATAAGGGGTTGGGGTTGGGGTTGGGGTTGGGGTTGGGGTTGGGGTTGGGGTTGGGGTTGGGGTTGGGGTTGGGGTTGGGGTTGGGGTTGGGGTTGGGGTTGGGGTTGGGGTTGGGGTTGGGGGTTGGGGTTGGGGTTGGGGTTGGGGTTGGGGTTGGGGTTGGGGTTGGGGTTGGGGTTGGGGTTGGGGTTGGGGTTGGGGTTGGGGTTGGGGTTGGGGTTGGGGTTGGGGTTGGGGTTGGGGTTGGGGTTGGGGTTGGGGTTGGGGTTGGGGTTGGGGTTG